>NC_046154.1:128507828-128830950 GCF_011064425.1 Rattus rattus | reverse complement strand
CTGTTGTGCTTCGTCAGTTACATGTTATGACAAAGCTGTCATCAAATGGAAACCTTTAATTTCATAGTATAAGAACTTTCTGTCCTGTTTATTATTAAGGAATAAGACTTGGGTATTGACATGATGAGGATGCATAGGATTATTTTAATCATCTTATCTCTGTTGAGGCCTTCTTTTTTTCTTCTAAAAGATTCATCACTGGGTGATTTTGGAAAGGGTACCTTGAGGTGCTGAGAAGATATATTCTTTGTTTGGGGTGAAATGGTCTAAATATGTTTCCTCCATTTGGTCCACCAATTTCTATTAGTTTCTCTATGTCTCTTTGGTTCTCTTTCCACCAGTCATCCATTGATGAGTGGGGTGTTGAAATCTCCAACTAATATTGTGTGATTACAATGTCTTTAGAGCTTTGAGTTTCTTTTATGGTCTGGTATGTTGGAGCTTAGATATTCAGGACTGAGAGTTCATCTTGGTGGATTTTCCTTTGAGATATATAGTACATCTTATATTTTCAGCAACTTTTAGTTTGAAAAGCAGATTTTGTTGATGTTAAGTGCTTTCTCCACGCTTGTTTCTTGGGACCATTGCTTGGAAGGTGTTTTCCACTTTTACTTGTAATCTCAGTGTCTGTGTGTTTGTCAGTAAAGGAGTGTTTCCTTATGCAGTAAATGCTGGGTCCCTCTCATGTATCCATTCTGTTAGTCTGTCTTTATTGAAATTGAGTCCCTTGATGTTAAGAGATATTAAATATGATGATTGTTGTTTTCTTTGTGTACATTGTTAGAATTGGAATTATATTTTTGCTGAAGCTCTCTTTTTGATTTGGAGTGCCGAGCGATTACTTTCTGGCACCTGGTCCAGTTTGTACTTGTGGTGCCATATACTATTCATGAGGCTGGTTATTGGAAAAATCTTGTATAAGAATTTAGATGTTGTCATGGAATATGGGTTTCATCTATGTTCATTAATCATTTACTGGATCATGTAACCCTTTCATTTAGCATTTATGTTCTCTTAGGGTCATGTGACATCTTGGGATCTTCTAACTTACTTCTCTGGTGAGAATAAATTCAATTCTGATAAGTCTGCCTTAATATATTTGTAAGCCTTTTTTCATACCTTTTAATAATGTTATTTAGTTTGTTTGTTTTGGCTGCACTTGGTGTTTGGCTCTGTGGAGATTTCCACTTCTGAGGTCCAATCTATTTGAGTTCTGTAGCTTCTTATATGTATAGACACCTCTGTCTTTAGGTTAGAAATGGCCTCCTTCTCATTTTATTTGATCTTCTATCCGCACTAAGTTAGGTGCTCTCTTCTATACCTAAATACATCATAGGTTTGATCTTAAAATTCTCTGGATTTTAGGTTTCAGGATTTAAGGAGCATTTGTGTTTTACATTGTATTTAGTAGATTCTTCAGTATTTCTGCGACATCTTCTGCTAGATTCTCTCTTTTTATCATACATATTATATTGGTGATACTTGAAGTCTATAGCTTGCGATCTCTTTCCTAGGTTTCTGTCAGGGTTTGTCACCTTTGTGATTCTCAATATTTCTATTTCCTTTAAAATTCTAGATAGTTCATTCATTCCTTTGCACTTTGTTTTGAAACCACTATATTTTCTTTAAAGGTTATTTAATGTCCTTCCTTTAAAGTCTCTGTATTCTTTGGTCATGATTTTAAATCCAAATCTTGTAGATGTTGGTGGATATCAGTGTTGATTTGGTGGAGAACAGGCAGTGTCAAGTAATCTTGTTTCTGTTGCTTGGGTTATAGTGAGCATAGACATCAGGTTTGTAGTAGCACTTATTCTGAGCAGGCTCTGTAAAGCCTCTGAGTCTGTAGTCCTGCTTTGCAGACTATTGTCTTTCAACTGAATCTAAATTACAGAGTTGTGGGACAGGTCTACTCTAAATTAAAACCTTCAAATGTCCTATCAATTCTCTCTTGTGTGTTTGTGTGTCTTGAGGGTCCTGCCTGGCTATCTGATTCCTAATTCTGAAGAGCACTAAATTACAGGTTCATCTTGAGCCAAGAATGTGAGCAAAATGGTTAATCTCCTGTGGTCTCAGGTTATGCGCATGATGTCAACTCTCTTCCCATGGGATATGGAGTAGAGTTGAGGGACTAGTTCAGCTCTGGGTGCGATGAAACCAGAGGATCCTGCCCTTCACTGCTCTTAGGTTCCTGTCTCCAGAGACCGATCAGGTAGCTCCCTCTTGGGCCAGAATGTGAGCAGAAATTCCATTCTCCCCAGGCTCTGAGGATTGTCCTCACTTCTGAGAATTAAATACCTACCCACAGGTTGGTGAGAACTGTGGGACTGGTTCTGTTCAGGGCACAGGCAGGAAGCCAAGTGGCACTGTCACAGACAGCTCCAGCATTTGTGTGTCTTGAGATCGCAGGTGTGTTGCTTGGAGCAGAGAGGTTGGTCTTTCCTCCACTGTCAGGTGTGGGTGCTGGTAGTGGCCTTTCAGCTTCAGAGGCACAAACCCAGGCACCAGGCTCCACCTGACTACTCTAGGTTGATGTATCAGAGGCACAGGCACGTGGGCAGGCTCCCCTCTTGGATCAGGAATGTGAGCGAAGTGGTAGTCTCCCCTGAGCTTTCCAGGATGTTGACACTTACAGTCCAGCTCTTTCCACACAGGTTGAGGTACCCCATCACCAACATTATACTAGAAAAAGAAGAATCAGGGGCATAAAAGATACCACTGAAAAATTAGCACAACAATCAAAAAAGAAGTAGAAACACTGAAAAAATCCTAGCAAAACATCCGGAAATCCAGGGCACAATGAAGACCAAACCTAAGGATAAGAGGTGCAGAAGAAAGAGTGAGATTTAACCGAGGGATCGATTAATGTCTTCCAACAAATTATAGAAAATTTACTCTAACCTAAAGAAAAGAGATACCCATAAACACACAAGAAGCTTGGAACTCCGGCAGATTGGATAGAAGAAATTCCTCCATCCATAATAATCAAAACACCAAGTGCACAAATCAATGACAGAATATTGAAAGCAGAAGGAAAAAGTCAGAAGTAACAAATGAGCGGACACCTCAGTCACCAGATTTCTCACCGAGACTATGGAAAACTAGAAAATCCACAAGCAGATGTCACAGACCTAAGAACACAAATGCCAGGCTGCAATATTTAGCAATATTTAAACTTCTACCATAGATGGAGAAATCAAGAATGTTGACAAAATCAAATTAACACGTATCTTTTACATCCAAGCTCCACAAAGGATAATAGTAAGAACTCCAACACAAGTAAGGAAAGTACACCTAAAAGAAACTTTAATGAGGCTGGAGAGAGATGGCTCCGGAGGGTTGAGCACTGTTGCTCTTCAGAGTCCTAAAGTTCAATTCCAGCAACCACATGGTTGCTCACAACCATCTATAATCAGTGTGTTGCCTCTTCTGGACTGCAGGTGCATACGCGCGAGCGAAGCTTCAATATGATGTATGCGTAAATGAAATAAATAAATGTTTTTTAAAACAATAGCAATTTTCTTTTAAACTAACACGAAAAGAATGCAGCCACAGAAACATAATTCCACCTCAAACAACAATAATAAAATAACTATCATTTGTCCGTATCTCTATAGACTGGATACATAAAGAGGACCCAGCATTTTGTTGCGTGCGAGCTTACTTCGCAACAAAGACAGACCTTCTCAAGTGACAACCTGGAAAAACAATTTTCCAAGCAAATCGCCTCAAGGTGAAGGTATTTCAATGTCAAATAAATCACCTTCAACCAAGTTACCAAAAGATGAGATAAACACTATACACATCAAACTAAAATCTCAGGTAGACTCTCAGTTCTGAATATGTGGCCATACAATGCAGAAACTACATTTACTGAAAACTTTTAAACAAAGAGGCATTGCGATACACAATGGAGATTTTGCAACTCATGTGGACAAATCATGACAAAACTAACAAAGACACAATGCAACTAAAATTCTTTAAAATTTAAATGGATCAGTCCATAAACCTATAAATATTTAACAGATATTTATAGACCATTCATTCTAAAACAATAATATACATTTTCAGCATCTCTTGTTTTCTCCGGGGTGACCATATAATGCTTAGGTCTGGTAAAGCCTCAGTAGATATCGATAGTGAAATAATCCCACGTCTCTCCATAGGGTCCTACCCAAGATTAAAAATTCCAGTAACATAAAAACCACATTGTATACATGGATGCTGAATAATACTCTACTCAATGTAGTCATTTAAATTTAAGTAAATGAAACCCTATATACCTCAACAGTACTAAAGAGGAAAATTTATAGGTCTGGGGTGCCTCAAAAATAATAAACTGGAAGGAGCACCTAGCAACAATACTTTTGCTTGAAAGCTCTAGAACATAAAACAAAATACACCCAAGAGGAGTAGGTGGCAGGAAATAACCAACCTCAGGGTAGTCAAACAATTAGAAGAATGGAACTAACTAAAGAATCATGAAAACCAAGAGCCTGATTCTTTGAAATCAACAAATATTTAACCCTTTACCAAACTCAAGGAGGGTCCACAGAGACAATGTAATTCAAATCCAAGCGAAAGGAGGCGCCTTTGGCAGGAAACAGGGGGCAAAGTATTGT
This sequence comes from Rattus rattus, assembly GCF_011064425.1. Classification (NCBI taxonomy): domain Eukaryota; kingdom Metazoa; phylum Chordata; class Mammalia; order Rodentia; family Muridae; genus Rattus; species Rattus rattus. Next base: position 128,826,331 of record NC_046154.1, on the reverse strand, counting down.
TGGTCTTCACATTATTCTTACTCAACAAAGCTGGAAAAATCTCAATGAAGTAGATGATTTGCAGATAGTGGCAGTACAAAGGACAAATTAAGTCAGATAAACCATCAAAAGCAGTCCATAAGCCCTAAAAGTAAGTAGTCCTTAAAGTCCCCATCAAAAACCAAGACCACAACTGATTCATGGGTCCATGGACATTGTGAAGCCTCATACCAATGCTGTCCAGTATTCCACAAGCAGAAACAGAAGGCACTGAGTTACATTCTGTAAACCTGAGTACAATTATACAAATCTGAGACCCAACAAAGAAGAGAACTTCAGACCGGTTACATATGAATATCAATGCAATAATACTCAATGAAATTCTCCCCAAAACAAATCAAGAACACATCAATCATGATCATCTCATCAGAATCTCATCCATCTCATGATCAAGTAGGCTTCATCCCTGGGTATGCACATAGATAGTTCCTATAAATCCTCAGGTAATCCACTGTATAAAACAAACTCAAAAAAAAACCACATGGTGTCTCATTGCGATCTACTACAAAGAAAACATTTAATAAAGTTCAACATCCTTCCTGTTAAGTTTGGAAAGATCGAGATTGAGACTACTAAACATAATAAAAGCCGTAAAAGCGACTGATGTTAATGCAAAACTTGAGGAGGAAAAGTTAAAACAAATCCCACTAAAAATCAAGGGACAAAGCTGCCCCCCTCCTCTACCACATAAATAATGGCAATTGGAAATTCCCCTAAGCGAAACAATCAGACAACAAAATGAGGTGAAAGGGATACAAATTGGAAGGGAAGAGTCCAAAAGGCAATATATTTTGAGTCTCGATAAATATATGACCCACAAAAAGTACCAGAAGACTGATCATTTTTTGTGTTTTTGCTGGATGTAAGGTCAACATGGTCATTATACCGCCGAAAATTGAAGCAAACTGAAAAAGTGGGGAAATGACATCCTTAGCAATGATTAAATAAAAATATTAAACTTAGTAGCTCCAATCAAGCATACAATTTGATCACTATATAAGAACTTTAGTCTCGAAGAAAAGAAATCCAAATATCTCAGAGAAGATGGAAAGACATCACGCCATGAATTGACAGGATTAATATATTAATTATGGCATCTTGCTGACAAACTACAGAATCTTTGCATTCATAAATTCAACTCAATTCTTTACTGGGGAGTTTGGTACAATTTGAAAGTTCATTGGATAACAAAACTATTCTCAATAAAGATCTTCTACATGAAATCAGGAATACTAACTTCAGATGTTGAAGCAATAGTGAACAAAAGCTGTATGACGTTTGAGAACAATTGATACGGTCAATGAGGAATGAATTGAAGACTCGAAATGAACCCACACCTGGTATGGTCGCGTTAAACAAAGGAAGTATCATCAATCAGGAAAATATCAACCAACAAATACTGCGCCCAATTTCAACTGTTGTTCAACATTACAAAATCAATTGATCCCTGTTATCGCAGCGCAGCTCAAAGTTCCAGGTGGATCAAGACCTAAAGCCTTACAAACTCGCAGTGAAGGCTGGGAAAAAGTCTCCGTCACATGGGCACAGGAAAAAACTTCTGAACAGAACACCATGACTTGTCTGCTCTAAGATCCCAAGAATTGACAAATGGAATGTCTAGCAAGGTATAAAAAAGATTCTGTAAGGCAAAGGACACTGTGAATGGAAGCGGCAACAACAGATTGAAGGATCCTTACCAATCTACCGCTTCTGATGAGGGCCAGCTATACAGTATATACAAAAACTCAAGAAATTTAGATTTAAGAGAATCAATGGCCTTTTAAAATTGGTCTACAGAGGTAATCAGGAAATTTCAATAGGAATACGATATTGAAACATGCAAAAATCTCATATCAGGTATCAGGGAAATGCAAATCAAATCATGCACAATTCCACTCAGGTGGTGAAGTACTAGATGCAAAACCTCAGGTGACAGCAGATGCTGGCAATGATGTGGAAAAAGAGAACACTCCTCCATTGTTGGCGTGACCACTTCCAATGAAATAGTCCTTGATTCACTGAAAATTGATCTTCCTGTTGAGACTGTTATAAACCTCTCCCAAAATCCTCAATGTACAACGAGGACATATCTACTATATTCTTAACGTACTTATTTATAATGAAGGGCTTGATGTATTGTGGAAAATTAAATACAATCTTAGCTGTTCTCCCAATAAAATAATATCAACTCTTAAAACAATGACTAGCAATTAAAACAAATAGATTAGAACTGAAAAATATTATCTGAATGAGTAACATTCTGAAACAATGAGCAAAACAGGTATGCTCACTGATGAGTGAATATTATTTGAGTGCAAATACTCAAGATGATTCTTTAGTCACATGTCTCAAGAAGAATGATGAAAGTTTGGATCAACTATTAGTACCAAAGTGGAACATGAGAAATATTTAGGATGAAATTAGAACAAGTTTGAACGAACTGAAAAGCAAAGCAGCACCTAAGCTTATCCTACCTGAAGATCCATACACAGTCCTGAAAAACTGATCACTGTTTTGTGTGCCAAGAAATTGCATGCCCCGACGGGTTCAATGTGGCTGTCTTCTGAGGGCTGTGCCAGAGCACGACAATACAGGAGTCTGATGCTTGCAGCCAACCCTTTTGACTGAGCAGTGACCCTGGATGAGTTACAGAAAAGGAGTGTAGAGAGCTGAACTGGTTTGCAGCCTTATAAGTAGAACAAGAATATCAACCAGCAGACCCCTCAGACCTCCTGGGACTAAACACGCATCCGGGGCTACATTTGGCCCGCCTAAGGGGCGGCCTTGTCAGGTACTAGGAGAAAGAGCTCATGAAGATTCCCGTGACGGCTCAATGCTCAGTGAGGCAATGTCAGGCTGGCAACTAAAAATCGATTTAAGTGGGGTGAGAGCCACCTTCATAAAGCAAGGCAAGGTGATGGGTTCAGCTGGTTTTCTGGAAGGAAACTGGAAGAGATAACATTTGAAACTGAAATAAAAAGTCCAATAATGAAAAAAAATCAACAAAAACCTATGTCAAAATAAATGAATAAACCAAAAAATCTTCATCAATGACAGTCACAACATAAACAATATAATACTTGCCTTTTGATCTGCTTTTGAAGTATATGTCGCCTCCAACACTAAGGAAAAATATGGCGGTGCATCTGGATGATGAGCGAAATGATGTAAAACATTTTTAAATACTTTAATAGTTGAGAATTCCAAATTTTTGAAATTTATTATCAGTCAAACCTTTATGGCATGAACTTACCAACATGCTTCTTTCCGTCTGAGGGTTTTTTATACCTATTCAACTTGGCTAATTGCTGGTACATACACGTTGATTTGCCAGACTCATACTTCTTTTGTGTGCATACTTCTCTGTGAGTAGACCACCAGGATTGATGTTTACCAAAGATCGACTCTAGTGCTAGTCGGCAGAACTGTACCACGCCATCATCTAAGATCCATTTATTTCCTTAGAGAACATGAACTTTTGACTGAATATTTGCTGCCAGTAGGCTGATGTGTAATAAGATCAGATAACGTCATTGAGTAGATCATCATGAGATCTGAGCCATCTCACCAGTCCTGATTAAGTTCTTCTGAACGCTTTTGTGAGCAGTATCTGTTATTTAGGATAAGTAAAATTTAATAATACGACCAAATACTGTTCTGGCATCTAGAAATAACAACATTTTTGGGCAAGAGAGGCTGTCTCTTCCGTTTGCAGACATACTCCGAAGAGTCCATGAAAGGCTGATTTTAAGTCAATCTGCTCCAATCACTATGTTTCTGGATTGCTCTTTTTAAAATATATGCACTAGATTGATGCCCACCCACCCAGTGTGTGGTGGCTATATATGTGTTTATGTATTTATATGTGTGTATATATATATGTAAGTGCACACATTATTCACCACACCCATGAATCTGAAGAGTTAAGCTGTTTAATGTTAAAAGTATTATTGGTTGACATCAATCTATCTATTTCAACTTCATGTTTACCATTTGATTTATGCATTTAGATAATGACTTTTGCGTCAGGGGGTTGGGGATTTAGCTCAGTGATAAATGACTTGCCTAACAGAATTATAGGCCCTGGATTGGTCTGACTCGAAAAAAAAAAAGACTTTTTGGGTCTTGTACTCCTCTATCAAAAAGTGGCAGAATCATTTATCAATAACTATCAACATAATAAGCTCAAGGTCTGTGATTTTGATATAACACATCCATTTAAATCATTTAATTTATTTAACATATATTTTTCTTTTAATATATAATGATAGGAAAGACGGTCTATAGTTATGTAAAATAAATATACAAATAAAACATTTATGACATGAAAATGAATTTTATTTTAAAACTGAATTTTACCATTTATTATTTGAAATGAGTTTCATATTAATGAGATGGATATTAACACTTTACATAAATTGTCAAGTATTTGATAATACATAACCTAGAAACATCAACATTTTCAATGATCATAGCCAATTCTATATCAATAACGTGAAAATTTTATTTTTGGCCATGAGCATGACCATCTAAGTCATTTTAAAACTCTCCAATTTTAAAAAATAGTGGTGTGTGTGTGTGTGTCTGTGTGTGTGTGTGTGTGTCTGTGCGTGTGCAGTGTATCTGGAATGGTGTCAGGTGTGCCTCCTCTCCACCTTATCACTTTTCCAGAAAAGGTCTCTCCTCAATACAAATTCTCTTTATTTCAACTAGCTGTGTAAATTACAACAAATACTTCCTATCTACTCCCTCTCCCCAGTGCCCCAATTGCCCCCAATTGCCCCGGTGCCCCCAGTGCCCAGTGTGAGGGTAAGAACCTTGGCAGCTCTAGCTTCTGTCTTGACTCCCAAGGATCCTAGCTTGGGCACTTGTTACAAAATCACTAAGTCTTCCTCAGCATCCTGAGAATAATCTTCTATACAACTTTATTCAGCAACTCAGAACTTAAAAATAAAAATTATGCTGCAATATAATTAAACATATATTTATTGTATACGTTCTAGCTATTATATATAAAAACCAACTTTATAATACTTTTATGGGTATGTGTGTTTGTGTGTAAGTTTTGTGTCAAGTGCCTATTGTAAAACCAAGAGAAAATGCAGAATGAAATGAAATTTTAGGCAAATGAATCATACCATCAGTGGGTACAGATTCAAACAAGGTCCTTCCGCAAGAGCAGTACATATTAACTGCTGAACTGTCTCTCAGTTCCCAAAGCAGGCAACACCTAGGCAGTAAAAACTACCAATCAACACCAGGTCCAAATCAATGACACGTGTGCTTCAGGCATCAGAGTGCCGGAGTTTGTAGCTAGTGCTCAGAACTGAAACTACTGAGACACCTCAGATAAATGCTTCTCATTGTGAAAAATTCTTGGTCATTGTACTCAAGTCACTTTTTGCTGTTTGGTGTGTTCAATTAAATAGTAATATTTTATTATAAAATTCAATAATTCAAAGTACGATGACTTTAGGAAATGTGAAGTCACCCCAAGAACATAACAATCCTATTTTAATTCTCAATATATAATGTATAAATACATGTGTACATGCTATAATAACACTAGTGTATATTACTATAATTTTTGATATTACGAACTAAGCGTCTAAAGTCTCATCTTATATTTACTTTCCCCAAACCTCCCTCTTATAGTCCACACATCACATATATTTCATCACTGCTCACTCAGTTTTGTGGAATTGAAACTGACGTCCTTTCTGTCAAACTGCCAACAAACTGTACTATTTCTCCCTCAGGATATATATATATATATAACTGAATATATTAAATATTAATATGACATATAGTCTTTCATCCTTAATGCAGACCTATTTCTTCTTGTACGTTAAATATGTCACAAATAACACCATATTTCACTTCCCCTCTGTAGCACGTTAGATCAATCTTACCATCAGTTGGAGTGTATCAATTTTATGACAAAAAGTATAAAAGATCCACTGTCATCAAGCTCAGTCTGTTTAAATCACTGCCTCTTGTTAAGTTTTTCCACTCTTTGTCTGCATCTGCCTCTTTCAAAGTATTGTCTTCTTTGTATTTCCATTTCTTCCAAGTGTTGGCTCGCTTTGGGGTATTTTGAAAAACTTTTGCATAGACCTGAAGCGTCATATATGAACCATCTCTACTGTACTCCTGGTCTTCATATTTGAGTCACTTTATTAAGCAAACTAAATGTGAGGGCTGTCTGTATCCACTCATCAGCCTCTGTCTGTTCTCCGTCTCTTTATCTCTGTCTCTCTCCTCTCCTCCCCTCCCTCCCTCCTTCTCTCTCTCTCTCTCTCTCTCCTGTCCTTCCATCACAGGCATATATGGATATCTGAAGGTGAAGGTGGTAACCTCACAAGAGAAAGAAGATGGAAGAATGGATTGGATTCAATTGACTTTCATTAATAATTTTTCATCCTTTCATCAGTATGTCTTATCAACTGAGATGTGAATCACCTGACAACGACATGGTCTGTGGAGTTTAATACAAGTTTAGGCTGACCTGCAGGACTATGAATAGACAGTAAAACTGACTATTCTACTTCTGGCCGGGACAGCAGCTCATGTGCCTTTTATCCTGGGCTACCTAGAGCCTGAGAATTGACATTTTCAAAATTTAGTTTTTTAGTAAGTATTTTTGGTTTGTGATTTTGGACATCAGAAAAGAAAAGTATGTGTCTCTCTATCCTGGTGACTGAACACCATTTCCTATCATCATGCCAGACAACTTCGGTCTGAGCAGCAGGTGAAATTGCTGAAAGCAGTCCTTCTTGAAAACAAAAGTTTGGGCACCCTGCTCGGAGCTTGGTGCAGGCAGGGCTTTTATAGGGCCCAGCCTCTCCCTTGCATCCTCCCACTCACAGAGGTGGGCAAAACCCTACGACTCCCTACTTTGGCGCAGACCGTCTGCCCAGGGTCCCAAGGAGTGGACCGAGACCTCAGGCCAGGCCGGGACTGGGGGCACTTCCATCGAGGCAGGCTCGCCCGTCCCGCACGCCACGCCGTCGCAGCTCCCCGTGCGCGCCGCCAGCTGCAGCCTGATTGGCATGCCAGGATTTCGCTGGTCTGCCCTCAGGCCCGCCATGACCCGCGCCCACTCACTTTGGCCGGCGCGGCGACCCAGGCCGCAGGGCGCGGCAGGAGCGTTCCCCGACGGCAGCCAGGCGCTCGGCACCGTGTAGGCTGAGCGCCGCGACGCCTTTGCCAGGAAACCCTCCACCGATTGCGGCGTAGTAGGTGAAACCGCCCACTAGCCAAGGCAGGTGGGCTACGGGCTTTTCCTGGGAAACGCCATAAGGCAAGCAAGCCTCAACTACCTCTCTTAGGTACCTGGCAGTACCACCACCAGACTATCCCCACAACACCACGCGCACCAGACTTGTCTCGCCAAAACCTACATTGTCTTTACTGAAGATGCTCCAAAAAGCAAAAACAACAAAACAAACAAAACTCCTCTTTTGGCCCCTGGGCTTTTAGAAGGTACAATTTTCAACCGTTACGTTTAGCTGTTGGGTGATTTTTTAAACCAAATAAACCAATTGAATTTATGGAATATATATCATGCATTTCACTATCCATGTGGATTCTGGGTGATTCATTTGTATTTGTTACTTTTTGGCTATTTTTTCAGGACAGTTTTGTTTTTGTTTTTGTTTGTTTGTTTTTAATATTTGGTTTGAGTACTGAAGTGTAGAATTTTTGGAGAGTAGGAGAATTGAATTTCGATGTGAGTTTTCGCCATGTGATATACAGAGAGGTAAATGAAAGTGATTCTTTTAAAAAATGTACTAGAACCCTATTAAATTATTTATTAGCTTGTGGAGTAAGTAGGACTTCACACATCCTAGGAAGCATTTTTACCACTGAGTTACATCCTTAACCTCAAAAAACCAAGGAATTTGAGGGATGACAATTTTGTACTCAGTGTAATACAGCTACATAGCCTCTCATTCACTCTGATGCTGAGGGATGAGTTGAATTCCCCAAGTGCTGTAATTTTGTTCATAGAGCACATTAGGTTTATCACAGTTTGAAGTTCGGCAGACTACATACATGATAGACAGTAATATGCCATTTGAATATTTTTTGGCCCTACCATGTTTAATACCTTACCTAAGTAGAAAACATAGCATACTCAATGTTCAAGCATCTAAAATTGGGAAATAAATATTACTTATACCATTTTCCTACAGGACTTTAACTTATAAATGTCTCTAGTTAATTCTTATCAATACATAAAATACTTGCATGTAAAGAGTGAATTCAACGTCTGAACAAAAGCGACAAGATGGTGAATTTTTGTGGTCAATCCCCCTCGCTGGGTAACAGCATTAGAATTGGGTTTCTGAATCTCATGGTTCTTATCTGGCAATAATGACTTGGAACAGTTAGTGCAGCTCTGTTAAATGATAATATTTGCAAGGTATTGGGATGTAGTAACAGCTAAAAATGGTGTTTTAATTTAAAGCATCTATGCTTGTGTCAGTATGGACTTGCTACAAATTCATTTCATTTAGCTTATTTTACATATTTTAGAAATTCTAAATAGTTTGTGATTTTAGAATGAATGAAACAACTTCTGCCAAAACAGAAAAAGGAACCTGGGAGTTAATGACAGTATATAGAATAAAACTCAGGTTCTAACTAATTTTTAAAGGTTTTTGATTTCACTCAGAGCAGCTTGTCCTTCAAGAGAAGTGCATTTTTGAAACTTTGAGAAAAACTCTAGCACCATTTGAATATGATACTGAAATGTTATGCCAATGGCCTTAAGAAAATCCAGTGTCACACAATAGTAATTTTGCCTCTTAGAGAACGACTCTTTCTCGTGGTCTGCCTGGTAGCATATTCAGCGTGGATTTCATGAGTGAGGTCCTACTTTCATGCAAGTCCTGTTTTATAAAGCTTTTAAGCTCCCAGATGAGAGACAAACGATTAGAATCAATTATTTTATCTTTGAGACTTAGTAATTTCAGCCTAGCCTCTATTAATTTTTAACTAAATAGAGTCTTCTCTTGATCAACAACATCTTTTAGCTCAGTTTGATGATTACTTTGTGGCTACCAACCTTCAATTAACACAATGATGAGGTGTGCCATACGGTGTGATTCTAACTCATTCCTACAATATCAAGAGTTTCAGCTAACAACATTCTTACGGAGAAAACATATTAAAAGTATATTAATAAGTATTTTTTTCAAATTTTTTTGACTGCATGGAGTTAATAAATGTAGGAGACCTAGGTGTTCACTTTTCCCATGCCAACTGAAAGGTAGGTGTCACTAGAAGGCTTTCCTTTCATGTTTATTGTTTTGTCAAATCTGTAACTCCCCAGCTCTTCGAATCCCAGGTTGAATGGGTGTGGATTTGCGCCTCCAAGCAACTGGAAGACTTCAGTCAAAAGCTCCAGTTTCAGCTGAGCCATGGAAAAAAAGAATGTAAAAAGCAAGTTCTTCTATTCTTTTTACACTCCCATTCACTGATTAGCATGTGTGAAACAGGGTGGAAAGTTACTGTGTGGTGTTATGAGAGTCCTCATCAGAATGGTTAGGGTAAACATTAGGTAAAGAAACATATTATCAAAAATTCACAACAGAGGACTTTTGATCATTTTTTAAAATATTCCACATAGAAAATAGTCAATATATAGTTTTTTGCTTCCTGTTAAGTCACTGTTGTGTTATTAATAAATACAATGTTGACTTGCTCATTAATGTAGCAGTCTCTCAAAACAGTGAACTAACATCTTTGGCAAAACACTGTCTTTAAAAAATATTGACATGATGAAAAATAGTAGCAAAATTACAAAGTTGGTGAAATAGCCACAAAAATAGTTTTATAGTTGAGAGTCACCACAACCTGTGTACTAAAGGGTCAGAACCTTAGGAAGGTTGAGAACCACTGTTTAGATGGTTAATTGTTACATTAAAACAGTATTAGCAGAAACATAGGAAAGCAAGATAGATACTGAGGTGTATGGTTGGTTATCCCACATTTCGGGAAAAATTAACTTTCTGAATTTAGTGGGCACAACTGACTTGGAGGGATTATCTGCATTGTGATGTTAGAAATTTGTATCCCCAGAACTTCTAAATAAGAGAAAGTATTTTTGAACAAAACAGTGGGTAAATAATCATAGGTATGCACTTGAGGAAATGTAAATAGGACTATAATTTGCTTAAGGTCATAATTATTTTAGATGACCAGTATAAAGCTAACCAAGGTCCTACTTTTGTCTATTTGATGCACACTAGAATTTAGGGATCAAAACCATGAATTTAGTTAGAAATGAGAAAAAGCCTTAGACTTACTTGGTTTACTTAGTAAAACTATACAGATAACAGGGTGAAAAGACAATTGAAGTCTAGATTTTTGTGATCTCAGCCAATTAATGGTATATTTAAATAAGCAATACTGTATTTACATGATATATTTTAGCAAAGGAATAGATGAATACAGTGGGAACTAATGGGAAAGGAAGGAATAAGGAAAGTGGGATTGTTTCACTTTTGATACTTATTAGAACATAGACAACTTAAAACACTGCTTGCTTTTTTAAGCCATGTGTTAAGCGTCAAGAAATACTCTGTAAAGGGAATAGCAGCACTTGACTTTGGTCCAGAAAGATGAATAACCACGACATAAGAGTAACAGGGAGAGAAAGGTCTAGAGGCATAGCTGGATTTCTGTCATGGTGAAACAGAGTAACGGCCATTCAACAACCTCCTGAATCTCCAATGAGGGAGGTTTGCTTCAATGCTCCATGCATCCTGAAAAGGAGAACTGAATGGAATAGTTGGTGTGGACACAGGATGGAGGAGGCCATTGGAGGAACAGGAGTATTGTTTCACTGAACGTGTGTATTACTTCTCAAAGACTAAACTTAAACTTTAGTTAACAGGTAGATGCAGTGTGTAATAAGTACTACATCAGAACAGGTAACAGGACTTTGTTTTGGGAAAATGAAAAGGCTTCTTACAAGGAATTGTGATGCTTAGAAGGTTGACGCCACAGTTTAGACTTAGACAGTGGTTCTGAAGACTTTCCTAATGCTGCAGCTCCTTTAAAATACAGTTCCTCGGGGTTGATGACCCCAAACCATAAATTCTTTTTTGCTGCTTCATAAATGTAATTTTGGTACTGTTAAGAATTGTAAATATCTGAGATGCAGGATAATGGATATATGACCTTTGAAAGGGTCATTCTACGACCACAAGGGGCTGTGTAACCCACACTTGGAGAACCACTGTTACCATGGGTATTTTCTCTTAGCATGGGTAAAGCCTAGCTATCATTTCAGTTTGTTGACAGGGGTCATTACACTGTTTCTCCACGCCTTTAACTCTAAAAACGAGAATGACAGATTACCTTTCACTGTATTGTGTAATAGCAGTATCCTAAGTGATTTATGTAAGTTATATTTGTATTTAAAGCAAACCTAGAAAGTAAGATGGTTATTATCTACTGTCTATAGCTAGGTTAGATGTATGGTATGAATCTAGGCATGCTTACATAAAAATGGTTAATTTTGAGTCATGGACCAAGTACCCCATGATGGCTTTGAATTTAACTAGGTGGCCCAATGTTGTCTCTAATTTGCAATCTTCCTGCCTTAGCTTTCTGAGTGGTAGGTTACTATGCTTGAGTTCTGTGAGTGGTTCCTCAGTTACAGAGCTGTTTGTAATTATAACGTGTACGTAAGTGGTTTATTGTACATGCTATGGATATAAACACTTTCTATTATTATTGAGACCTGGACCTGGTGGGCAGTATTTTTGTTTTATTTTGGTAGGTGCTAGGGAATTAACCTAAATCCTTGCATACAGGAGACAAGAATATTACCCTTGTGGTATATTTCAAGGTATCTTTAAGTGTTTTATTTTTCAGACAGGATCTTGCTCAGTTGCTTAGGCTGGCCTTAGAATTCTCCTGCCTCACCGTCCAAGAGGTAGTGATTACAGTAGGCCTTCAGGCCTGGACCGTAGTCATGCATTCATGTTTTATAGCTTGCATGTATATAAAGGACCTCAGTTCAAAAAGATGCCAATATTTATTTACTTGTTCAAAGAATGGCTTGTTTTATCCACTTTTTATTTTGTAGGGGATATTGAGTGAATGTTTTTCATTAAGAAAAACTGTTTTTCACTTTGTCTAGAATGGAAGAAAAGTTATAGTACTCTACAGTTTCCTCTAAGTGTCAGAATGTGCACCTATTCTAGGTGTCCCAAGGCGGGGAACATTCAGATCTGTTTAAAAGATGGTCAAGGGGTAGTGGGAAAATAGATGAAAATGTGTGAGATATCTTTTGGAAGAAAAACATGGATAGGAATGAGAGTGACTGAAGTCCTCAAACTGAAGGTATGTTTAATAAAGGGGTATTTAAGGGAGTTGGTAATGATGTTAAGGAATTCAGGAAGAAGATTTTTGATACTGCAGCACTTAAACTCATTTTGGAGTTGTTTAATTGATGTCCCAATGATAATGTAGAAATCACAAGAGCAGTAGATTTATGAGGAAAGCAGGACTAGAGTTTAGGATATAAAGGCTAAAAGACACATTACATCATCATGTGTCTGTGGGTAGCTGGAGACATCAACACAGAAGACCAAAGCGCAATTTAATCATCCGTAATTCATTATTAAAGAACAGAAGGGGATCAGATAAAGTGGTTAGAAGAGGCAGCAATACCTTAAAGCTGGACTGTATAACTGTGGTGAAACATATAGAAGCGTGGTTGTTGAATATTTTAAATGGATTTCATGTCTGTTTCCACTTAAATACTTTCAAATGAGTATTGTGGTTGTTCGCATATATACAAAGGGTATAAACACTCTTAATTATTTTGCCTAAAAGATAAAAATGTGTTTTTCCTTATTAAAGTATGGAACCTCAAGGTCTTTATGACAATGGAAACAAAAAAATTGATTGGCAAACCGCTTCAACCAGCAAGACCTGTTCGTCATCTCTCTTCTCCTCCAGGTAAATGACGGAGTATTTAATTCTTTTAAGTATTAACTTATTAACATCTAATTAGTCTTTTATAAAGTAATTATTTGAGGTGGATTTTAAAAAGAGTAATAAAAGTTAATGATGTCTTCTGGTGGAGAGGTTATTAGTATCTACCAGTCATAAGTGTTACAGACCAGGCACGGAAGAAGGAGAGTTAGTCAAAAGTAGCTGGGTTTTTGCTTTTTTTTTTCAATGTTTCTTTGTATAGTTAACTAGTCTCTGGTCAAAGTGACAGCCTTCCAATAAGTTATTTTTACCTTGTGATTCTTGTTAGTGAATAGTAGAATTAGTCTTGTGAAACACAGAGCAGCAACAGTCTTAGCAACAGTGCCTGAGTTACTGTGTTGGACATGGAATGCCAGCAGGACTTATAGGTGTGCTCCAGCAAGTGTTCCAGCAGTCTAAATATCACTGACTATGTAAAAAGTAAGCCTGGCCTCATGGCTCAGGTCTGTAATCCAACTGCTCAAAAGTTAAAGGCGAGAAGATTGCAGTCAAGGTTTATTCGGGCCATAGAGACAGTTCAAATCTAAATGGGTAATTTATGATAACCATGATGGGACTTCTGGGACCAACGGGTGAAAGAGAGAAGTGATTCCTGCAAGTTGTGCTCTGACTACATACATGTGCATGCACACACACTAAATAAATAGATTAATAACATTAAAATACAAACTGGCTAGAGATATAACTCAGAATAATGCTTGCCTGATACATGCAAGGTCTTGGCTCATTCCTGCCCAACCCTGGGCCCCCAATTTTAAATAGTTTTCTTTCTTTTACAAACATGTGCTTTTGGACACAACCTTAAATATATGACTCCTTATTGCTAGAGTGACTTCTGTGGTGTAAATTCAGTGGCACACATAAAAACTACCTTAAAATATCTTCAGTTTAATCTGCCCCATTGACTTAATGGACTGGTTAATAAAGGAAAAGCATGCTCCTTTTATTTCTATAAAAATGAAGCAGAAAATGTAGACATACTACCACCCTCCTGATGAGGAAAAAATCATCCACACTTTAGTCAAAACCCTTTCAACATCGTTAACTGTGCCTTAGCTGTGACAGGGGAACTTAATGGCTCTTCCTGGAGCACAGCTTTGGATCCCATGTGCAGATGCCGCGTCCTCTGTGTACTGGAAAGTGTTGAGAGGCAGAGCTTCAGGTTATCACAGGGTGAATGATGGGAAGCCATGGGCAGCTGTTCCTTTCTGAGACCAGCTTCTGTCTGCAGTCTCCCCACCCCCATTTTGCAGATTCTCCTGACCCCTTCCCTCCAAGGCTGTGATGTGAATGGGAAGGATCGCAGGGTGCCGGATCTCTAGGATCTCTAACAGTAGAACACATTTAAGATGCAGACAGTGAGTCTGAGGCTTGGTAGATAGAAAGCTAACATACACAAATCAGTCAACTTGGGCTTTCTGAGCACAGCTCTGTACTCTGCACAACTCAGGTCCCCAGAAGAGTTTTCTTTTTCCTCAAATGCAGATTAAATATTTACTTGCTTAATGAATACTTCCCGGTACCCCCAACCAAATATGGCACCTCAGTGATTTCTCTGAAGCTCACAGTAAGAGTAGTTTACTGTGTGGAATTATACAATAGTTACTACTTGTAAGCTCGTGTTTTCCACCACAAACTCTTGTCATGTTTATTTGCCCATCTCTTAATCAGCTGGATGTCAGAACATTGAGTAAATACTTGTCGAATAATGAACCATGATAAAGTTTGTAACAGTGTCAAAGATGTAACAAACACAGATGCTTTTTAAACTGTGGGATGTCATTTATTGTGTGTGAATATTTAAAATAAACTTCCTCTGTTAACAGGACCAGTGTTCCTTTCAACTTTCAGAATGAATATCCATGCAACACTCAGTGCTTAAGGCAAAGTGGAGTTGGCAGAGTAAGTCTTAGATATTATAGCAGATTGGGCCAGAAGCAGCCTCATTGGTACAGTACATACAGTACATGTGTGTGTGTGTGTGTGTGTGTGTGTATGTGTGTGTGATATGTACACACACATTATAGACTGTAAAATGACATTGCTAGGTGGCTGTCCACATGACTTTATGTTCAGTGCATTCTACTTTAAAACATGTTGATTATTTTATACATATATTAAGGATTGCATGCCACCTACATATTTCTAACTCAGCATTTTAAAATGTAAGCATTTTCCTATATTTGTTTAAAAATTTAAAAACAAAAGTCTGACAATTCAAAAATCTTGTTTATTTTCCTAAAATTATTTTCCTTTTCTTCCTACCCTTCTCAGAGCTGACTATTCTGGTTATTATTTTTCTTTGTTTTAAATTTAACATTTTTCCTATCATAGAATTATTTTAACTGTTTTTTTAGTTTTTTTTTTACATTGTTTATGTTAAAAAATTAAATACGTTGTGATCCTTAGTGCAATTTTTTTCTAGGCTATGGCCCTTCCCAAGTGACAACTTATTTCCTAATAGTTGTCCTAATAGTAGCTGTTCTCATGACGATACTTCCAGAAACAAGCCATGGGTGATATTAATGTTAGCATCATTAGAAGCCTAGGCAACTGTTTAACAAACAGAGTAGCTGTGGGAGAGCTAAGGGAGAGAAATACCTTAGCTTCCATGACCATAGAACATTTTCTTTTGCTAGAAAGACAGATGTTTCTATTTTATAGTGAAGGTTAGAATGAGTCTCTACTGCACTTTCACTGTTTTGAGTGTGAAAGGCTCTTTGTGGTAAGCACAGACAGCAGCAGTGTACAGGAGGAGAACTACTGTGTAAACAGTGCTCTTCCTTCAGCGTATTATCAGCTGAGGGGAGCTATCTGTGGACTGCATGGGGCTCTGTTACCTTAGCAGGGGCGATATCCTGTTATCAGAGGTAACATTTTTTCCTTGCTGAGTGTTTATAAATGTTCTCTTTTGTTGCTTTTGATTGTTTTCTCTGTGCGTGAGAACTGGGATGTCTCCTCATGAGTTGTGTTTGACCCATGTAGTTTTATACCTGTGAGTGTGTGTTTTACAGCCCACCGAGTTTAGTCAGTGTTGCTTGCATGTGTGGGACATGGGGTTGCTTACTGGGTCATGGACACCTTTCCAGAAGCTAAGCCTCCAAAGGGAAATAACTTCCTCTCTTTCAGCTACCATTGGTTGCTAATCTTGTCTAGGATCACTCTGCCAGCCATTCTAGAATGTTGAAGGGCTCAGTCTTGTGCAGGTCTTGTACAGATAACCATAGTTTCTGTGAGTTCATGTGTACACCATCTCTGGAAGAAAGTATTTCATAATACTCCTTGCCATCACAGTCTCTTGTCCTGTTCACCCCCTCTTTGAGGATAGTCCCAGAGTCTTGAGGTGCAGGGAAAATACTGGTGTCCCAGTTAGGGCCAGGAAGTCAACATTCATTTTGTTCAGTGATGACTCACTGAATTAACTACCCCTCATTGTACCAGAATGTGCTTAGTTAAGTGCGTACCAGTCACGCCACTGTTTCACTAATGATGACTTCTTGACCGGCTTGTCCTATTACATAGCTATGCAGTGTTTGTGCCTGGGCAAGACCGAGGAGGAGAGAATGCTTCTGTGCAGTGCTATTAGGGGTGAAGACACAAATATTTAGAAAGTAGTTGAACATGTCCATGTATGTGCAAAGCAACAGCAGTAAATTATCCCTGTAGAGCATGTTACTTCACAGGCCGTGGTTCAGCCAGGTTTACAATAGCAGGTATGAATTCTCTCCTGTGAAGTGGGCCTGAAGTCTTATGAGCTTAGTTAGCTGTGCAGTATGCATGCCACTTTTCACTACGGGTCGTGTCTTGACTGGAAGGTCACTATTATCTAGCATTCAGGATTTTATCAGTGGGTAAGACCACTGATGATTAGTTCCACAGTAGTCTGTATTCTATCTTTTGGCACTTTAAAAAGCTAGCCAGTGGGAGTTATTAGTTTAGCTCCAGCTTGATGTTTGTGTTCTGCAACCCGATGTGAGGTTTCAGTAGGGACGTACTATCTACTTATTCTGGATAACCAAGGACGATGGCAATAACTGTATTGTTTAGGGAAACTCTGGGGCTCCACTGTGCAGCCCCTCATAGGGAGATGTGAGCTGATTGACTTGGAACTCTGTTTCCCAGGCTGACCTTGAACTCAAAACCCTCGAAGCTCTGCTGCATGAGTGCGGGGGCTGTAAGTGTGCAGCAGGAGACCAGCTGTCTGTTGTTCATGTTAAAAAGCAAACTTTTCATTATGGCTTATCGTCAGCTTCAAGTATGCCTTGATATTTCAGGCCTTAGAAAAATATCTCTGGGTAGTAAAAAAATAGTTACATAAGCATTTCAAACCCACTTTAAAACTGCATTTTCTTCCTCAACAGTGTAAGACGAATGGAATGCAAGCCTTTTCTCAAGGTCTCAATGAGCAGCAGCAACACCAGTCTCCAGTTAAAAAAGGTACGCTTCTGCCCAAGTCCCCACTTCAGCACAGAGCCTCAGAGGTCGCGTAAGGGTCACTCTCTTTGCTATTTGCCTGCGTAAGAATTGCATTATATTTTTAGGTTTATTTTTTGGTATTAACAATTATGTTGGTTTTTGTGCACCAAAGGAGACACTAGAATAACAATGGTTCCAATGAGATGGGAGGTTATTTACTCATTTTATCAAATTTCATTGTGGTGGTCTCTTTTTTGATTTAATGTGTTTGTGTTCTCCCCCAACCCTTCTCTCCCTTCATTTTGAGTGCTAACCCTTGTCAGGTACTGGAAACCAGATTTTCTGGTATTTTCCCTGGGCTGGAACATTTTTTCTCACTTTCTACTTTCAGTGCTCAGCGTTTAATTTGATTGTGTCTGACTCGTGTTTTCTATTTCTTTGTATTTTAGGATTAGATGTAAAAAATAAGTGTCAGCTTTTAAGAATATTTGCCTCTTTCCTTTAGAGTTTGATACTTTTATAACTTTTGGGGTTTTGATCAATTTTTAGTTCATTTATGGATATAGTGGGAGATTAGAGTCCAGTTTCATTCTTTTTCATGTAGCTATTCAGTATTAAAAACACTTTTTCCTCATTGAACAGCTTTGGAACCTTCATTGGAATTGGGTGTCTTGGGTGTTAACCTTTACCTGTGAACTCTCGGTTCTAATCCTTTATCCTATATCTTTATCCTATGCTGGTACTCTATGCTGGATACTGCTGCTTTGTAGTAAGTTGTCATATTTGGAAGTAGGAACCATCTAACATGGTTGTTTTTCAGGGTAGTTTAGGCTGTCTGGGGTTTATTGAAATTCTATGGTCTTTTTGGATCAGATTTTATATTTATGTAACAGAGGCTTTTAAAATCTTGGTAGATCATTTGGGAGGAATATTACCACTTTGAAATGCTACGAGTTTATAGCAGGGCAGTGGTGGTTCATGCCTTTAATCCCAGCACTGGGGAGGCAGAGGCAGGAATATCTCTTCGAGTTCTAGGTCAGCCTAGTCTACAGAGTGAGTTCTAGGATAGCTAGGGCCACACAGAGACCCTTGTCTCAAAAACTAAAAAAGAAAGAAAAACAACCAAGGAAACAAACAGGAACACCATGTGTTTGTTTCAGCTGCTATCTTTTGTCCTGTTTATCAAACAGATTAGCATTTACTGGGATTACAAAGCTGAGAGAAAGCTGCTCCTGCCCGTGATCTACTTGTCATTCCGTGGATGAAGAGCTTGGGCATTCCACACTTGAATCTTTTCTGTAATATCACTAGAGATTTCCCTTGATGGTCACATTGTCACCTTTTCATTTCCTGTCTCTTTGCTCAGTTACATTCTTCAGAAGATTTAAGAAGAGGGTTTTAAATAGATGATTTTTTTTTTAGTTTGTTTGAAAATAGCTCTATTTCACTTTCACACTTGACTAAATAAAAGTTTTAGTTGAAGATGAGCTCTCAAACATGCACTCTTTAATAAGGTAGACAAAATTTGAGCTATTCTCAGTTTACATGAACAACTAGAAAAGACAAATCTGTAGAAACAAACCAGACAAAAGGTGGATTTTCTCTGTGTGAAAACTTAGGGCCTTCCAATGTGGAATATGTTTGTGCATTTCTCTGGTAGTTTTTCTCCATTCCATTTTCCTCCTAATTCCTTTTCTAAAGCTCTTACTAGATTTTGTTGGCTCTCTAGATTTTGTTTATCCTTAGTCATTCTCTACTGTTTGAACCAACCCTCCACCCTGCCTTGTTAATAGCTTTCTTTTATTTTTATTTTTTTCCTGTGATTACGCCGTCCGCAGTTTGAAGTTGCTAATCCGTAGTTCTCAGCCACTGGCCATTCCCATCACAGAAAGCTTCCCAGTGCCTCCCTTTACACAGCCCTGTCAGCAAACAGCAGCTGTGCAGTCTCTTCCTCCCATCTTATTACCCAAATTTAAATTCCTCTTGTCTCACATATAGCCATTCCTTAGGAGCTTTACCCAGAGATGCACTTTAGATATTATAGAAGTCACATCGTAGGTGTGTGACTTGTACTCTAGGTAAATTGCAAAACTGTGTAAGCATCCCTACGTCCACCATAAAACACACTCACTTGTCACAGACTTGCCTCTGTATCCACAGCCTTCCCATACATAACTTCAGGCAGATAATAATAATCGCTCTTGTTCTCTAGTGTGATTTTTTTTCTTGAAAACTAGTTGACAGGAATTCTATTGTATGGCTATACATCTTATTTATCCTTTTTTCCTTTTGCCTTAAACTTTTGATTATTGTTGTTATTTATTGTTCATATAAAAGAAGTTACAGGTTTTTTTGTTTTTTTTTTTTTTTAAATTTCACTGGGGTAGAAGCTGGACTGATAGACCATAGAAGAGACATATAATGAAATGCATGATTTCATTATACTGTTTCAGAATGACCTTGTAGTTAGATGAATCTGTGAAATCCAGTTGCTTGGCATTCATCATTATTATTTTAGTTATTTAGTTTATTTAGTTATTTATTATTACAGATAGAATCTAATTTTCAAATAGACCCATTAAAGAAAGTTTAACCCATGTCCAAACATTTGTATACCCATTTCATCCATGTTAAATGTTGGTAGAAAGTTACTCATCCTACCTTTTATATCTGTAGAATCTCTGGTAAGAACTCTACTATTCTTTCAGACACTGGTCATTTGTAGATTTTTTGTTCATTTATATACTTAGATATTATTAAATTTTGTTTTTATTCTTGGAGAACCAGCTTTGTCTTTAATTATTTATGTTGTTCTTTGGTGATTGTAAATTTCCTTCTCTTACTTTACATTTAGTTTGTTCCATCTGCCCACCCCTAGCATTTTAGTATAGCTTATTAGGTCATTATTGCATATATTTATTTTCTTACTGGTACAGTTATGTGGGATTTGTCTACAACAAACCTGTTGTTGAGATTCATTTCTCAGTATAATGATAAGAGTTGAGAGGTGTTTAAAATGGTTTAATGTCAGCCTCTCTAACATGCTCACGCCTCCTATGCTTGCATGCTTCCTTGCATGTTAAGATGCAGTCATCCTCCCTCCCCCTCCTCCCTCCTCCCCCCCTCCCTCCCCCCCTCCCCTCCCCTCCCTCTCCTCCCTTCCTACATGCCATGGTGTTTGGATTTTCCAGCCACTAGAATTCTGAGCTTCTTTTCTTTCTGTATCACCTAATTGTTACAAGAACACAGAAGCAGCAGAACATTTCTTTACATACATATGATTTGTATTCTGTACAATGTGCTTTGATCATATTCACGTTCCTCTCTGAACTCCTCCTACGTCCACCCTCATTCACTAATGAATATAATTCTGTGTCCCTTTACTTTTTAAAACCCATTAGAACAAATTTATGGTACCCAAATATTCTTGGATATGTAGAATTCCCCTGCCCTGTGGCCAATGTATCAGTAGCTACTCTTTGAGAAAACTGACTCTCCCTCTCCCACCAACTAACAATTGCCAAGAGCTCCTTAGCTAACGAAGGGACTTCATCCTCAGCTCCCCTTCCCATGCTGGAGCTTGCATAGGTCTTGTACATGCTGTCCTAACCGCTCTGAGTTCATATCATCCCTTCTGCCCTTCTGTGGCTAGGGGACTCTCTCCCCATAGTCACCTCAACCTCTGACTTTTACACTCATTCTGCTTCCTCCTTTTCAGTGATCTCCGAGACTTTGGAAGAGGGGGTGGAGTATATCTGTTCCTCTTAGGGCTGTTCATTCTGCAGTCTCTGATTCTCTGTACCATGGCCAGTTGCGATTCTCTGTGTTCAGCATCATCTACAGTGAATAGATAGAGGTTGAGAAATGAATTATCCCAGCCATCGGCAGCCTGTTTAGCACTATGTTCACTTGGCAGAATAAAAGTAGTAGCATTGGGCATGGCCTTTTGGAATTGGATAACCAATTGGGATGTTCCTCTCTGGGAAGTCTATTTCTCCAGCTCTCAGCATTTCTTCTGTACTAGTAGTTCTTTGTCTAGGGCCAAAGCCTTTCCTTTATCAATGTTAGCATGTCTAATGGTATTGTCTTTCAGCTTTTTAAAGGAGTGGTTTCTCTGTTATGGCTTATGACTTGTAGTCTTGGGATGATAATGGTGCCAAGAAGATGGCACTTCATCTTGTAGAACAGGCCTTCAATCCAATCTTAACATCATTTTTATCTCCCATTACGTTTATGGCACTGTGGCACAGCAGGCATGGCTTGTCATCACTGTGGCTCCCAAGATTTAGTGTAAGTCAGGTAGTGTTCACAACACCATCGGCACTAGGAATCCTAGCCAGTAGACTGAAGCTTCTAGATCATTCCAGCTTGATTACTCCATGTTCTATGACTCAAGTATGTGGTATGTTCAGCAATAGGGTGGCCCAAAACTTTTGATGTAATAAGGAATTGTTCTCATTGAAGCAATGCTAAAGCCATATTCTATACATTTTAGAAAGGTTTATGAGTTTTAAATTTATGTATGTGATTTTTTTTCTGAGTATGTGTATGTGGACCAAAGGTGTGCCTGATGCCTGTGGAAGCAAGAAGAGGTCAGATTCCCAGGAACTGGAATTGCAATTAATTGGGTGCCACCAAGAGGGTTCTGGGAATTGAACTCAGGTCCTCTGAAAGAGGAGCAAGGCTCTCGACCTTTGAGCCAGCTTTCCAGCCCCACTCTATACATTTTGAATGCTGTGTTTGAATTGTTTAATTAATTTTAATTCCCTTATTATTGTATCTTATGAATGTTTAATGAAATATATGATTTGAGTTGTTAGATATTTGAGATTTTCTAGGTATTATAGGTGTATAATTTAATTTTATTAAATAATGTATTTTATATGATTTTAAGTCTTTCATTTATTAAGATTTGCTTTTGGTCTATCTATAATTGCTATCTGTATATTATAACAGGTATATTAAAAATGAACTTGTGTCTTGTAGGTGTGATCTCTATAATAACTAGTTAGATAAAATATTTCAAAATGCTACTTTTTGTGTTTAATTTTCTTAGTTTTGGAAGGAGGGTTTTATAATATTGTTGTCTAATTTCCCCGATTTACTTCTGTTAACATTGTTTAATGTCTTTTAAAATCTCTATTACACAAAACATTAAAAATTATCTTTTTGCCTGACCGAGAAGGTAGCCATGTCAGTTTTCTTATTTCTAATCTTGCTGTGATAGATTATATATATATATATATATATATTATATATATTATACAAGTATTTGTGTTTAATATGTCCTTTGCAGGCAGAACAGTGTTTGGTTGTTTTTTTAAACCTAGAGTCAACTTGTATCCATTTATGGAATGCATTGCAAAGGAGTCAGAGGACTATGGCCTTTGGGTCAAATGTTTGTTTTAGAAGCAAAATTGTTTGAAACAGAGCCACACTCTTCATTTATGTATCATCTGTGGTGCTTTTGTGCTATGATGCAGACTCAAATATTGTAACAGATTGTAGGACTCGATCATCTCAAATATTTTCTAGGTGGCCCTTCATAAGAGAAGTTTGCTTGTTTTAGTAGGCTATTCACAGTTGATGTGATTGTGGATATTAGTTGACCTATTATTTTATTGCTTGTTTCTGTTGATAACAGATGAATTTTTATTCCATTTTATCTTTCTTGCATACTTATAGATTGTTTTGTGTTTTTTTTTTTTTATTTTTTTTTTTTTTTTTTTTCGGAGCTGAGGACTGAACCCAGGGCCTTGTGCTTGCTAGGCAAGCGCTCTACCACTGAGCTAAATCCCCAACCCCTATTTTTATTTCTTGAATGGATTCCTAGTTACCATTTCTTTTCTGAGTATAATCTAGGGACTACAATACCCAACTTTTTACTTGTTTTTAATATTGTACCATTTGAAGCCTATGGTGACGTGATATGTTCCTACATGCAGGTCACTCTGTGTACCTATACCTTAGAAACACACATGACCGCATTCGTACTTGAGCAGTGACACACATTTAATTTGCTGCCATGTAGAGGAAGCAGCAGGAGTCTGCGAACTTTGCTGGCTGTGCTCCTTTCCTGTGAGCTTCCATTTGGAAGGGAAAAGTTTGCATCTCGGATCATTTCTCTTCTCCTTGAACGACTTCCTTTTAACATTTCTTGCTGATCATGTCTGCTGGTAAATTCATTTAGTTTCCCTTATTAGAGAGTGTTAGTAGTGTTTACCCCTTCACCGATAAGGAGTTCCTCAATTCTTTTCTCTCGGTTCCTTTAGAATCTTGAAAGCATTGCCTTCAGCCTCAGCACATGGTCAGTTCTGGTGCAGTGTTTGGATGTTTCTGAGGAGAAATTGGCAGTATTTCAATAGTTAGTTGCCGTAAAGATAGGGACCCTGTTTTGGATCTCCTGACTATCATAGATTCTCAACTTTCCTAAATCTGAATAGTATTGTTTTATAATTATGTTTAAATTTTAATATCTACAGAGAGAATTAAATACAGCAGAGATTTCTTGTTGAAGCTTTCAAGTGTTTCCATCTGCAGAAAAAAACCAGACTTTCTGCCTGATCATCCCATTGTACTTCAGAAACCAGTGAGTGTTCCTCACTTCCTTATTGCAAAATTGTATTCAGGTATTTGTCTTCAATGTTTTAACTTTATTATTATTATTATTATTATTATTATTATTACTATTATTATAAGAAACTCTAACTTTCTGTATCATAAGGTAGTGGTAGAAAAAAGATCTAAATGTACACATAAAATAAATAATAAAATAATCTACTCAAGAAATAGGACAGAATTTTGATTGTGATTTTCTGAATGCAAAACTCTTCTGATGGTAGATTTTGAAAGTATCATCCTGCAATCTAAAAGTTCTTAGTTTTCACCTAACTTCTATAATCTACCTGGAATTTATTTTATAACATATTATGAAGTGGGAATTGCTTTAATTTTTTAAGTATAGATATCTAGTCATCCTACCAATATTTAAAGAACGGATAGTGCCCTGACACCTTGAAGAAAAGTGTGCTTGACCATTTATTCTGTTTAATTAGTCTTTTTAAACAGGACATTCCTGCTATCTTTTTTGCCATTGATATTTTCATGCCAAACCACCAAGTATATCAAAGCAGACACAGTAATATGTACTACATTTTGCTGGATGCTTATAGGCGGGGACATGGGTGTCCATACCATACTTGAGTTTAAGTTGTTGCTCTACTGTATATTGCTATTTCAAGCTTGGAAAGTGACTTACCTTGAACCTTAATTTTTGCAATTGAAGATAATGATTTCTGTGTGGTTAGTATTAAACTAAATAACATATTAAAATATAAATAATGTATCTATCAGTCATTCTGCATTCACTGACATCTGTTCTTTTTGGTCTCTAATAATCCTGGCTTTTTTTTTTTCAGTCTGCATCTTTCCTTTTTTTCTTTTTCCAGTCATTGCCCCCTGTTCTGGTTCACCCTCCCACAGTTCCTAATCCCATTCCTCCTCCTCCTTGGGTTACCTCACTCAGGATGATATTTTCTAGTTCCATCCATTTGCCTGCAAAATTCGTGAAGTTGTCAGATTTAATAGCTGGGTAGTATTCCACTGTATAAACGAACCACCTTTTCTGCATCCGTTCTTTCACTGAGGGACATCTGGGTTCTTTCCAGCTTCTACCTGTAACAAGGCTGCTGTGAACATAGTGGAGCACATGTCCTTGTTACATATTGGAGCATCTCTTGGGGATATGACCAGTATAGCTGGGTCTTCAGGTAGAACTATGTCCAATTTTCTGAGGATCCTCCAGACTGATTTCCAGGGTGGTTGTATCAGTTTGTAATCCCACCAGCAATGGAGGAGTGTTCTTTCTCCACATCCTCCCAGCATCCGCTGTCGCCTGAGTTTTTGATCTTAGCCATTCTGACTGGTGTGAGGTGGAATCTCAGAGTCATTTCGATTTGCATTTCCCTGATGACTAAGGATGTTGAACATTTCTTTAGGTGCATCTTGGCCTTTTGAGATGCTCCAGTTGAGAATTCTTTGTTTAGCTCTGTACCCATTTTTAAATTGTTTTATTTGGTTTTCTGGAGTTTAACTTCTTGAGTTCTTTGAATATATTGGATATTAGCCCTTCATTGATGTAGGATTGATGAAGATCTTTCCCAACCTTAGGTTGCTGTTTTTTGTCCTATTGACTGTGCCCTTAGCCTTACAGAAATTTTCAGTTTTATAAGATCCCATTTGTCAATTGTTGATCTTAGAAAATTTTCCCATGTCGATGTGTTCAAGGTTCTTTTCCACTTTCTCTTCTATTAGATTCAATTGTATATGGTTTATGTGGAGGTCTCGATCTATTTGGACTTGAACTTTGTACAAGGAGATAAAAATGGATCAATTTGCATTCTTCTACATTAAGACTGCCAGTTAGGCCAGCACCATTTGTTGGAAATATCTTTTTCTACCATATGGTTTTGGCTCTTTGTCAAATATCAAGTGATCAAATGTGTGTGGGTTTATTTATGAGTCTTCAGTTCTATTCCATTGATCTATCTGCCTGTCTCTGTACCAATACCATACAATTTTTATGACTATTTCTCTGAAATACAGCTTGAGGTAAGGGATGGTGATTCCCCCAGAAGTTCTTTTATTGTTGAGAATAGTTTTTGGTATCTTCAGTTATTTGTTATTCCAGATGAAGTTGAGAATTGCTTTTTCTATCTCTGTGAAGAATTGAGTTGGAATTTTGATGGGGATTGCATTGATTCTGTAGCTTGCTTTCAGTAAGATGTCTAATTTTTACTATGTTAATCCTGCCAATCCATGAGCATGGGAAATCTTCCCATTGTCTTGAGGTTTTCTTTGATTTCTTTCTTCAGAGAATTGAAGTTCTTTTCATACAGATCTTTTATTTGCTTAGTTAGAGTCAAATCAAGATATTTTATATTTGTGACTATTGTGAAAGGTGTTGTTTCCCTAATTTTTTCTCAGCCCATCTATCCTTTGTATAGAGGAAGGATTCTGATTTGTTTGAATTAATTTTATATCTGGCCACTTTATTGAAGTTGTTTTTAAGGTTTAGGAGTTCTCTGGTGGAATTTTTTGGGGTCCCTTAAGTATACTATCATATCATTTACAAATAGTGATATTTTGACTTCTTCCTTTCCAATTTGTATCCCTTTGTTGTCTGATTGCTCTGGCTAGGACTTCAAGTACTACATTGAATAGGTAGGGAGAGAGTGGGCAGCCTTGTCTTGTTTCTGATTTTAGTGGGATTGCTTCAAGTTTTCTTCAATTAATTTGATGTTGGCTGTTGGTTTGCTGTATATGGCTTTTACTATGTTTAGATATGTGCCTTGAATTCCTGATCTTCCCAAGACTTTTACCATGAATGTATGTTGTATTTTGTCAAAGGCTTTCTCAGCATCTAATGAGATGATCATGTGTTTTTTTTTTTCCTTTTTGAGTTTGTTTATATAGTGGATTATGTTGACAGATTTCCAAATATTGAACCATCCCTGCATCCCTGGGATGAAGCCTACTTGATCTTTTTTTTTTTTTTTTTTTTTTTTATTAACTTGAGTATTTCTTATATACATTTCAAGTGTTATTCCTTTCCGGTTTCCGGCAAACATCCCCCTCCCCCCCCTTCCTTATGGGTGTTCCCCTCCCACCCCTCCCCCTATTGCTGCCCTCTCCCCAACAGTCTAGTTCACTAGGGGTTCAGTCTTAGCAGGACCCAGGGCTTCCCCTTCCACTGGTGCTCTTACTAGGATATTCATTGCAACCTACGAGGTCAGAGTCCAGGGTCAGTCCATGTATAGTCTTTGGGTAGTGGCTTAGTCCCTGGAAACTCTGGTTGGTTGGCATTACTGTACATATGGGGTCTCGAGCTCCTTCAAGCTCTTCCAGTTCTTTCTCTGATTGTTCAACAGGGGTCCTGTTCTCAGTTCAGTGGTTTCCTGCTGGCATACGCCTCTGTATTTGCTGTATTCTGGCTGTGTCTCTCATGAGCGATCTGCATTCACATTTTGATCATCCGTCTTGAGTTTCATTTGTTCTAGGCATCTAGGGTAATTCAAGCATTTGGGCTAATAGCCACTTATCAATGAGTACATACCATGTATGTCTTTCTGTGATTGGGTTAGCTCACCAGGATGATAGTTTCCAGTTCCAACCATTTGCCTAATTTCACAAAGTCATTGTTTTTGATAGCTGAGTAATATTCCATTGTAGATGTACCACATTTTCTGTATCCATTCCTCTGTTGAAGGGCATCTGGGTTCTTTCCAGCTTCTGGCTATTATAAATAAGGCTGCTATGAACATAGTGGAGCACGTGTCTTTTTTATATGTTGGGGCATCTTTTGGGTATATGCCCAGGAGAGGTATAGCTGGATCCTCAGGCAGTTCAATGTCCAATTTTCTGAGGAACCTCCAGACTGATTTCCAGAATGGTTGCAGCAGTCTGCAACCCCACCAACAATGGAGGAGTGTTCCCCTTTCTCCACATCCTCGCCAGCATTTGCTGTCACCTGAGTTTTTGATCTTAGCCATTCTCACTGGTGTGAGGTGAAATCTCAGGGTTGTTTTGATTTGCATTTCCCTTATGACTAACGATGTTGAACATTTCTTTAGGTGTTTCTCAGCCATTCGGCATTCCTCAGCTGTGAATTCTCTGTTTAGCTCTGAACCCAGCCTACTTGATCTTGATGATCAAGGTTTTTTTGTATGTTCTTGGATTCGGTTTGTGAGAATTTTATTGAGTATTTTTCATCTATATTCATAAGCAAAATTAGTCTGAAGTTCTCTTTGTTGGGTCTTTGTGTGTTTAGGTATCAGAGTAACTGTGGCTTCACAGATCAAACAGGATAGCGCTTCTTCTGTTTGTATTCTGTGGAATAGTTTGAGCAGTATTGGTATGAGGTCTTCTAGGAAGGTCTGATAGAATTCTGCACTAAAACCATCTGGCCCTGGGCTTTTTTTGGTTGGGAAACTCCTAATGAGTGCTTCTATTCCCTTAGGAGTTATGAGATTGTTTAGTTTTTCTGGTCCTGATTTAACTTTAGTACCTGGTTTTGTCTGGAAAATCATCCATTCCATCTACATTTTCCAGTTTTCTTGAGTATAGGATTTTGTAGTAGGATCTGATGAGTTTTTGTATTTACTCAGTTTTTGTTGTTTTGTCTCCCTTTTCATTTCTGATTTTGTTAATTTGGATACTGTCTTTGTGCACTTTAGTTTGGCTAGTGGTTTAATCTATCTTGTTGATTTTTTCTCAAAAAAGAAGCTCATAGTTTTGTTGATTCTTTGTATAGTTCTTTTTTTTTTTTTTTACTTGTTTGATTTCAGCCCTGAATTTGGTTATTTCCTGCTGTCTACTCATGGGTAGTGTTTGCTTCTTTTTGTTCTAGAGCTTTCAGATGTGCTGTTCAGTTGCTAATGTAGGATCTCTCCAATTTCTTAATTAAGGCACTCAGTGCTATGAATTTTGCTCTTACCAATGCTTTGCATCCCATAAGTTTGGGTATGCTGTGCCTTCATTTTTGTTAATTTCTAAAAGGTATTTATTTCTTCCCTGACCAAGTTATCATTGAGTAGAGAGTTGTTCAGGTTTCATGAGTTTGTGTGTTTTCTGTTGTTTTGGCTGTTATTGAAGACCAGCCTTTGTCTCGGGTGATCTGATAGAATACACCAAATCAACTCAATTATCTTGTATTTGTTGAGGCTTATTTTGTGGCCAATTATATGGTCAGTTTTGGAGAAGGTTCCAGGAGGTGCTGAGAAGAAGGTATATTCTTTTGTATTAGGAAGAAATGTTCTGTATATATCTGTTAAATCCATTTGGTTCATATCTTCTGTTGGTTTCACTCTCTGTTTATTTTCTGATTTTACTATATGTCCATTGGCGAACGTCAGGTGTTGAAGTCTCCTACTATTATTGTGTGAGGTACAGTGTATACTTTGAGCTTTAGTAACTTTTCTTTTACAAATATGGGAGCCCTTGCATTTGGAGCATATATGTTAAGAACTGAGAGATCATCTTGATGGATTTTTCCTTTGATAAGTATGAAATGTCTTTCCCCATCTCCTTTCATAACTTTTGGTTGAAAGTCTATTTTATTGGATATTAGAATGGCTACTCTAGATGTTTTTTTTTTTGGGATCATTTGCTTAGAAAATTTTGTTCTAGTCTTTTACTTTGTGGTAGTGTCTATCTTTGTCACTGAGGTATATTTCCTGTATGCAGCAAAATACTGGGTCCTGTTTATGTATGCAGTCTGTTAGCCTATGTCTTTTTATTGGGGAATTGAGTCCACTGATGTTGCGAGATGTTCTTTCTTAAAGAAGCAATGGTTGCTGCTTCCTGTTTTTTTTTTTTTTTTGTTGTTTTTTTTGTTTTGTTTTGTTTTTGTTTTGTTTTTTGTTGCTGTTAGAGGTGGAATTATGTTTGTCTGGTTCACTCCTTTTTTGGTTTGTTGTGATAAAATTAATTTCTTGCTTTTTCTTGAGTGTAATTTTCCTCCTTGTGTTGGAGTTTTCCCTTATCTTTTATAGAGCTGGATTTGTGTAAAGATATTGTGTAAATTTGTTTTTGTCATGGAATATCTTGGTTTCTCCATCTATGGATCTATGGTAATTGAGAGTTTTTCTGGGTAAAGTAGCCTGGGCTGGCATTTGTGTTCTCTTAGGGTCTGTTCTGTATATTTATTGATTTGATTATTATGTGACAAGAGGATTTTCTTTTCTAATCTAGTTGGTGTTCTGTAGGCTTCTTGTACATTCTATGGCCATCTCTATCTTTAGGTTCAGGAATTCTTCTGTGATTTTATTTAAGATGTTTTTTGGCCCTTTGAATCTTTGCTCTCTTCAATACCTATCATCCTTAGGTTTGATCTTTTCATTGTGTCCTGAATTTCCTGTATGTTTTGGGTTAGGAGCTTTTTGAACTTTGTATTTTCTTTGACTGTTGTGTCAGTGTCTTCTATGGTATCTTCTATACCTGAGAATCTCTCTACTATGCCTTGTATTTTGATGGTGATATTTGCATCTGTGATTCCTGTTCTCTCTCCTAGGTTTTCTATCTCCAGCCTTATCTCTCTTTGTGATTTCTTTATTGTTTCTAATTTTTTTTTCAATTTCTTCACCTGTTTGATTGTGTTCTCCTGTATTTCTTTAAGGGAGTTATTTATGTCCTCCTTAACGTCCTCTATGATCTTCATGAAATTGGATTTTAGGTCATTATC
Organism: Rattus rattus; assembly: GCF_011064425.1. Taxonomy (NCBI): domain Eukaryota; kingdom Metazoa; phylum Chordata; class Mammalia; order Rodentia; family Muridae; genus Rattus; species Rattus rattus. The sequence goes on along the minus strand of NC_046154.1, from coordinate 128,795,616 downwards.
TTGCTTTTTAGGCATGTTAGTATATCTAGGGCTTGCTGTGGTGGGATATCTGGGATCTGATGGTGCCAGTTTGCACTGGGTTCTGTTGCTTATGTTCTTTTACTTGCCTCTTGCCATCTGGTTATCCCTGGTGCTAACTGGCAGACTGTGTGACTTGTGCTGTGGTAAAAATGAAAAAAGTGGCAGAGCTGGTTCCTGCACACTGTCAGTAGGCACAGAGCTGGTTCCTGCACACTGTCAGTAGGCACAGAGCTGGTTCCTGCACACTGTCACTAGGCACAGAGCTGCAGGAGTCACGTGCTCCCGATGTTTCTCTGCCAGCTGCTTTCACACACTGGCCCCTTGGCGGGTAAAATTAAAGCTCTAGACACTTGTAGTTCAACAATTAGATTTATATGTTAAGTACTCCACAGTACGTCCACAGAGTAAATTCACTGCCAATTAATAAAGGTAGAAGCCGCCCACCTAGACAAGGTAAGGTTGACCTAGACCACCCGGGTCGGGATCATCTTCCTTCCTGTCTCCATCTTGATTTCTCCTGCTTCCTCCCCCTCCTCCCTCCTGCCTAGATTTTCCCCGCCTGTCCTTCCTTCTTGTCCAATGATAGGCTTCGCCTGATCTTGGACCTGCTTTGTGCATAATGATATCACCCTACTACCTGGGTTAGAGCTGTCCTCCTTGGGAGCAGGTAGTGCTTTCTGGTCAGAGTGGGTGTCTTGTGTCCCTGGTTCCTGCAGACCTTCTGAGAGGCAGATTGGCAGACGGTGTGGGAGGGCGTCGGGCCAGATGGTCTGGCCTGGGTGGAGAAGTGGACTAGAAGGAAGGTGGAGTTTGGCAGGTTGGGTAGGTCCCAAGTCATCTGGCTTCTCTGCGTGTCCCAGCTGGTGTGAGGATTGGGGTGAAATTCTCATCTGTGTCCCTGGTTAGTGTAGACCCCTGGGAGGCTGTGGGCTGTGGGCTGTGGGAGGTTATTGTCCAGCTGATCTGCCTCAGGTAGGGAAGCAGACCAGAAGCTTACTTTGGCATTTTTTGATTGTTTTCAAAATCATTATTTTCTTTAGGTAAAAGTAATGATAATTTTAGGATGAGATTTGGAACATCATTCTGCTGAGAAAAGCCCCCTGTGGCCTATAGAATACTATCATCTTTTCCCAATTTTAAATCTTGAAAATCCATGCCATTTCTGCTGTCATGCATGGGGCTGGGCCAGTAGTTCAGTGGGCTGGAGGAGTTGCAGTCATGAGGACCTCAGTTTGAATTCCCAAAACCCATATTAAAAGCTAGGTGTGGGTGTATATGGAAATAGGAAGGTCCTTGAGGCTTGCTGCCTGTCAATTCCATGTTCAACGACACATCTTCTCTCAAGAGAGTAAGGAGGAAGTCACAGAGCAGAAACCTGGCATGCCCATTTGGTCTGTATGCATGTGTATCTGTGCTTCAGTTGGCACTCACATACCAATCCCCGTTGTAAGTAAGTATATTCCTTTGGTTATAAGTAAACGTATTCATATTGATTATTTCTATTAATATTCCATAATTGAAACTTCTTAGCTGCCTTCAGCCAGTTAAACATTTCTATTTTGTCTGTTGTGTATGTGTATGGAGGTGCACACTGCATATGTGTAGAGGTCAGAAAACCCATCGCAGGGGTCACTGTTCTTCCCATCACACAGATCCTGGGAAGCAAACTCAGGTCGTCAGGGTTAGTGGCAAGACCTTTACCCACTGAACCATCTCACTAGCCCATTAGCTATTTTTTTGAAATTACTTAAAAAAGGAATATTTGGCAAAGAAAAGGGTATTAGATACTTGAATTTTTCTCACTTTTTTGAATGTCTAAGGGAACATATAATTTCTTGGTCTGTAAGAATAAATATATATTTCAATTATAGATAAAACACAATTGCTATTTCAGGCTTAAATAATTCATTGACACTTTATTTTGCTAATAAAAGCATGGCACACTTATTTTGAATAAACATTAGAATTGTTTACTTTTGCTTTATACATTAACAACATAAAACTAGGCACCACAGAAACAGAACAACCAACTTGGAATACAACTTACTATTTTTAAGAATGGATTACACAGGCTTACTGAAACACAAATGTATTTGATATTTTCAGTCACTTTAATAGTTTCTATAGTAACATGCATTTAGATAGAAGTAGATTCATAGTGTTTGGTTGAATAAGCTAATTTGTGAAAACAGTATTCAGTTAGACTAATTGATAAATTGTCTTTCTTCTATATTACAGGAAAACAACCAAAGTTTTAAGTAGCATTTTAAGAACAGATGAATTTGAAGATAAAGAATTATTCATTTTATATTTTGGACACCTGCCAATGAAGTGGACCTAGTAACAATAACTAATGGACTGTGACGATTCAATTTATTTTTACTTTTGATGGTTGGCTATTTGGCTTCTCATAAAAGGAGAAAGAGATATTTTAAAGTATAAAGAATTTTTCTAATCAGTTTCAGCTTTGCAGGCAGCTCCTGCAAAAATTGGGAAGGAACACTCGAAAGTAGGGATGTTGTTGGCGAAGTGGGAAGACTGTATTATAATTTGCATGCTACTTGCAATTCTTGTTTTTCACCACTTGTAATAATGGAATGGAAATGTAAGCTGTAAAGATTCTCAAATATAAAATATTTGCTACGATGTATATATGGTACAGACTTTTTGTTGCCCTTAACGTCAGTCACTAGGCCTTTTTCCCACCGACTGCACACGAACACTTGACCAGGTCATTATGATATCTACAGAGCCCAGAATCATTCCGGTGTTCAAAATAGTTGTCAATAGCAGGGGTACGGGAGACCTTCCAAAACACGATTGATTCACTGGGTTCTTAATATGCTCTTAGGTTCATACTTACTAGCAGAGATTAACACTTTGAAAAGGTCCTTGGTGAAACAGAGGTTTAATAGTAGCTGATACTTAGTGTTGTTCATCAGACTATATGATTGAGAGTCAAGCAGTGGGAAAGTAAACTTGAAATTGTCTCTAGAAGAGGAAAAATTCAGGTTGCAAATAATTGAGGCCTAGCAAGTCTCAATTCTGTCATTCCTCATAAAGAATTTGGAGGTCTAAGCTTTTAATTCCTAGGAATTTAATGCTGTAAACTGCATGTAATGTGTAAGTAAATACGAGCTCACTACTTCTATTCGTTTATGTCTTGGGATCACGGGAAAGTCAGTCAAAGCCACTGTTCATCAGGAACTGAATGGGAAGTTCTAAAGCCAGTGCCTCTGTTTCTGCTGTGGGGATGCTTGCTGTCCAGATCCTAACATTTAGTCCACAGTAGATGTCCCAGCTTGGCCTTTTGGTAGATTATTGTTCGTTACTTGGATCCTCAGAGAAAGGATTTTTAATAGGAAAGAAAAACCCTTCATTAAGCATGAATTTATTGCTTGTTTGAAAATGAGATATTTATTCTATAGCACAATTGTTGTGTGTTTATGTGTGTGTGCGTGTGTGTGTGTGTAAAAGTTGCTAGTGTCTAGCAACAATGAAATTTTACATAGATTTATGAGGACTGAATAAACAAACTTCCATAAACTATTTTGAGATGGTATTCTCATCTCATAGTTATGAAATGAAATTTTCATTCTAGCTGTTTCTCGAGGTTTTACAACTGTCAAAAATAGCATACTATTTTACATGTATTTTCCTTTAAGACCCAGAGCGTCATAGGCATTTGTATGAGCATACCATGGTAATAGTTGTGCGTGTACTTTCGTAGCAGAGTCTGTAACCAGAGCTTATAGGGAAGAGTTGATAAGATGTATAGTTTATCTTAGTTGCCTTAGTAAAAGTTTACAAAATAGGTGTATTCAGTTGTAAACTTTTTTGCTTGTTTTAAATTTCTTTATTCAGTTGAGTTGAAGTTTTAGTTTTAAAGTACTGAATTTACAAATCTTCATTTAATTTCAAGTGTTATTTTTAATAAGAATGGTTATTTATATGGATCATATACCAAAGCCTTCTGACATAAACTTTAATTTCCCCAAAGTAAAGCTTTCCTCTTTGCTCAATAACGTTTAGCTTATATATGAGAATTATACTTACAAATAAAGGTTTTACATCAGTAAATGTCCTAAGTTGCTATAGATTGTCCACTTGTAAAATGTCAGTTTACAACATGACACATAGGCACAGCTTCTGTAGGCTAGAGCCTAGGTTGTTTTATGCATTTATTTATGTTAATGTTAAAGGAATTATAAAGCGAATAGTTGGAGGATCATATGGATCTTATGGAAGAAGAATGTTTCTCTCACAGAAAAAATGTGTTACTGAAAAAGTCACAAAGCACAGATGTGTAATCCTTTAGAGCAGTGGGTTTCAGCCTGTGAGTTGCGACTTCTTGGGGGTAGCATAGCAGATACCCTGCATATCAGATATTTACATTATGATTCATAACAGTAGCAAGATTACAGTTATGAAGTAGCAATGAAATAATTTTATGGTTGGGGGTCACCACAATATGAGGAAAGTATTAATGGGTCACAGCATTAGGAACATTGAGAACCACTGCTATAGAGCACATGCCAGTTTATAAACTCTGGCCTATGATATGATGTTCTAGAAGTTCTCACTGATAATTTTTACCATAATTATCACATTTTATTACTTTATTTATAGACCATTTTTATATATTCAGATTTTGCTATAATGGTTGATTACAATGTAGCAAATCAATTCCTGTCAAATATCAAGAGTAACAACTGAGAATAGTTACAGAGTAAACTTTATGAGTGTACTAACAACACAGTGAACAAAAGTGTGCAACTGATTGACAACCACAGAGAACCTTCCAGTTTACGCTGTAGATAGGAATGAACACTTGCACTTGGAACACTGAAGACATTGTGTAGGGGCATCTAATTGTTGTTCAGGATCCACCATGAAGCTGAAAGAAGAAAAATAATAATGAGAATATGTGGTTTTAGGGCAGGAAAGTCCAAATTGTACAGACCATTTTCTTTACCTTCAGTCTGCAGAATTGTTTTTCTCATTTTTAATTTTAGATGCTTTCGGATGTTGAGTTATTCCTGTGTAATTATACTGTGGGCTTTTGTACTTTGTTGTCTAAGACTTTTTTATTACATATGCATAATATATTCATCTTTGTAACAAGATTATAAACACTCTGATGTTGCAATCTACCTAATCCTAGCAGTCGTTAGGAAAAAAACATAACCTCTACATAGGTTTTAGTCTAAGCAAATGGTTGTATTATAAATATTTTTAATAAATTTAGATGTAAACACTAGAAATGTGTGCACCAATGAATATAAACACCGAAGCATAGTCAATGACAAAGAAATAGTCCCTCCTGCAAATCTCAGTAAAAAGCAGATGGGAAGGAGTAAACTTGGTTTCGGGAGTTGTTAAATTGCTTGCACTTGGACCTTACTTACTTTGAGTACCTTCTTCCCTTCATGGCAAGGATATTCCGGGTCTTTAGCTGAGGACTTTACACTCCTGCTGTCTGCATGGTGTCTGACGGACTTGCATGGCTGTATTTCAGCACGTGTCATTGGACTTTTGAATTTAAAGTTTCAAAGGGATAGACTTTGGTTGGTTGCTATATTTATGTCTGAATGGTATCTGGCTTACTTGAAATATGTCTTCCGTTTTTCTAAACATCATAGCTGCTGTTTTCAGATTTTAGACTTAAATTTGTGCAGACAGTGGTTTTGATTACATTTCTAACCGCCACTGTGGTATAACATACAAAATGCACAAAAAACTGGTCAATAACTGGTACTAGAAGTGGAATGGCCGTTTCAACAATACACAATGCCTAATTCCAGAATTTGGTTCAGGAGAGCGTTCATGTAAACACACCTCGGAAACTTTAAAATAGGCTGGGATACTCCAGTGCTTTGTTTGAGGTAGCTTTTAATTTGCTAGATGCCACACCTAACTTTCTTTAAGTTCCACTTGTCATTGTTGAGATTATGTATAATAGGCAAATAAATGCAAACTGGGACAGAAATTAAATAGCATAAAGTTCAGCATCTGAGAGGATGGATGTGCTAAGACAGTGGATGGAGTAATGCTTGTATCAGCGATGGGATAGTTCATCACATCACAAATTCACCAAAATAATGAAGCCGGACCAGAAAACCTACTAGGTTATTTCACATTTACAGTGCTCACCATAGCATTTCTTCCACCTTCTTATTAACTCAAGATCCCGTTTTTGTATTATTTTCTACTCTATTTTTGCTCATGTATTTTCTAGCCTGGATAGACTCAAGATCCCAATAAGAACAAAGAGTGCGTTCACCTTTTAAAACCAGTGGGTTCAGTATTGGGAGAATTGAAAATGGATCTGATGGCAGACACAAAAATATTAATATGAGACCTTGCAGATTTGCATCTCTACTGCCCATGCACATGTGACATGGAAAGCCATCTCTTCTCAACACCTGTGCGTGTGTGACACAGAAGGTCTTCATCGCTTCTGTTGGAACAGTTTGACTCGTTCGTGTCATGTGGTACCCGTGCAGCATTAAAGACAAAGCTGAGGCAAATGCTAGCCGTTTCCCCACACCTTTCAACAAAGGCTTATGTAGCCGGTCATATGTGCAGCATTTATTTGTATTGTAGGTAGAGCCTATTCAGAGCAGCAAATCTAAGCTTTGCACAGTAGTTAGCCTAGTAGCTGCCTCAGTCTCTTCCCTTCAGCTGGATGCCATACTTCCCGGGCCTTCCCCAACTATGGCCACTTGAATTGCACCCTGAGTCAAACTTCAAAACTTGAGAAAACTGAACCATGTGATTGGCCTTTTTCATTTGAGGATTAAGCCAGTTATACAGTGAGAGAAACTTTACATACGTCTCCCCAGGAAGAGCCCTGCTAGTACACTAAAGCTGCCCTCCCTGCCTTAGACTGTGAGAATCGCTAAACAGAAAGCTATCCCATCTGGTCACCTGTCTCCTCAACCAGCTGCAGCTCCAGAATTCTCACCATCTATCTGTTCCTCAGTGCACCAAAATCTACTTGTTTCAGATCCCTCCCACTCCATTAAGACACTTCCCTCAAGTAGTGATCTTGTCCGTTCCAATTTCCTTTGCCACTGTTTCAGGCATGTTACTACCAGTGCTCCGAGGAGCAAGGTAGTTTTGCATTCTGCTCTGATCCTATCCTGTCTGTTTAGGTTCTCCTCCCTCGGATGGTGTCCTCAGTCTCCTTAATAAAACAGGCTTTTCTTCCTCTGCAGATCTTTGTAGAAAGGTGTTTCTCCAGGCCTCTCAGATACTCAGTTATCTGCACATGTCCCCACTTAGAATTCATCTTGGAATTCTGCAGCTGGATCTGTAGCTGGAGTCTCAGCAGGCTCTTGGTGTGGGGGCTTTTCTTCCTTGGCCTAGGTCATTGTTCTGCTTGGTCAGTTCTCACTCCATGATGGCTATTTCTGTCTCAGCTGTCAGTTACTACCGATTGGAATATGTTGTCATCCATTTTAAAAAAAACCTCCAAGAACTCTAACTTGCTGTTATATCTAATTAAAATACACTCCACCTTCAAGTTGAGAAAGGTAACTTTAAGTCTATAAAGCATGTGTTACCTCTAGTGATAACTATTTTGCACCTTGAACTGTTTTATTTTTATGTAAATGTGTGCTCTTTGTAAATATGTATTTACACAGCACACATATAGACTTATGTACATATAGTTTAAATTGGATAGACAGCCTTTGTCCTTAAAAACTGTTTTTATTCTGTAGTCAGTTAGCTCCTAGCAAAATGCATAGAACTAATAGTGCCAATAACTAGGTTAAGTATCCCAGGAACCCCACGGTCACATTATTACTACATTCATTATTACTCAATAAATATATTCATAGTTAGTAACTGAGTTAGTGGGTAGATATCACATGAATTTTCTCAGTAATCATAAGCTTTTCCTAGATATTTTTTTAGACAATTTCATTCCAAACATGTCTCCTCCTGTTCTTCTTTCTCCCACTCACAAAAATCATTTTCATAATTATCACAATAAAGTTTTCTAACATAATTCTAACTTTCATCCTATGGTCACTTATTCCAAATTGTATTCAGCATACCAGATGGCAATAGGAGATCATTTGAATTTTTTTTAATGCTTATGGGTTGACTTACACTTAAGTTTTGCTAAAATTGTGGTGACCAACTAACTACCAGCACTAGCTTTAATGTAGCTAGAAATGAAAAGCCATTAAGGACAAAAGGCAATAAAATACTTCTCCCTCTCCCCATATTGGAAATAAAAGAACAGTAAAGAAGGCACCATTGATTAAGTGTAGGGGGTCATGCAATCTTATGAAACAGAGCACACAGAAGCATGGAGCATGCTCCAGAAGAGTTACCAGGAACGAGCATAGTAGATGTGAGCTCTGGAGTTTCCAAGAAATCCACGTTGCTTCTTTGGAACGTCTTGCTGTAATTTGTCTGGAGGTGGCTGCAAAATGATCGCAGGTTAAGGTTGTATGTTTTTTATTTAAAACCTTCCGAAGAGAGTACAGCATAGATCAAATTCAACCAGGATGTCAAGATTTGGAGTGGTTTGAACTAAATGCCCAGATAGAGTCTGCTCTTGATGTTTATTCAACTTCAGTGGAATCTAAAGAGTCGTCGTCGTCGTCATGAGAAACTTAGATAAAAGGCATTTAGGATAAGCATATAAGACGTGCTACAATGGGAGGTAGGCTAAATCCCAGGAGAGATGGACAATGAAAGCAACTTGATATGTTCATATTTAAAGAATAGGACATCTAGGAACAGGAACTGTAAATTTTCCATGATTGGAGATGAGATGGGATGTAAACTATCTTTTAAAAGGATAGAATGCTTGGAGTGGCCATCAGGGTCCCTGCCTGAGGTGCTGTGGTTGCCAGTGGGTCTCCATTACTGCACAATATGTGTCAGTTATTTACCACCGGGCAAGCACTCTGCTGCATACCAGGACTGCCCCTTGAAGCCACAAAAACATGTAAGGTGAAATAGGAATCAGTTGAATTTCCCAGCCTTCGCTTACCTTTATCACCATATTTAGCACTCCCATATTTACCACTGATTATTGGAGAGCAATATTTTCTGTACTACCTAAAACCATCAGGAATTGTTGATGTGATAGAATAAAAAGTTCCTTCATGTCATTTTAAAATTGCACACGTGTTAATTTACTAGATTGTAATAAAGCATTGGAATATTTTCAAGTGTATGAGTTGAGTTACACTTAAATTTTGCTAAAATTGTGATGACCAACTAGCTGCCAGTACTAGGTTTATTGTAGCTAGAAACAAATGGTCATTAAGGACAAAAGACAGTAAAGTATTTCTTCCCCTCCCCAAATTGTCAAAAAAGGAACAGGAAAGAAAACATTATTGATAAAAGTGTGGGAGATCATGAAACAAATAAGCACTAAGGACAAAAACCATAAACTACCTCAGACCTCCAATTTGAACTATGCTGGATCCTGGTAACTACCCTGGACCATGATCTATGTGCCCATGTGCTTTCTGCCTTCTCTCTCTCTTTTTAAAAGATAGCATGATGTCCCACACTTTATTGATTTTTCTAAAAAAATTTTTTCCTCTCAAAGTTGGTTTGTAAGCTTTTCTAGTCTTTTATTCCTTTATTGGTAATGTTTTAAGGATATTTAGAGACATCTTGGCCACTGTGAATAGTTTAAATGAAACAAAATGATATTCACTGAGCTTATAGTTCTATCACTGCCCGTGACCCTGTTGTCTTAGGGTTTTTATTGCTATGAAGAGACACCATGACCATGGTGACTCTTATAAGGGAAAACATTTAAATGGGGTTGGTTTGCAGTTCAGAGTTTTAGTTCCTTATTGACATGGTCAGAAGCATGGTGACATGATGCTGTAGAAAGAGCTGACAGAGTGCTACATCTTGATCCATAGGCAGCAGTAGACTGTCACACTGGGTGTAGCTTGAGCATGTACAACTTCAAAGCCTGCCCCCACAGTGATACACTTCCTCCAATACCACAACCCCTATTAGTGCCACTCCTATGATCCTATGAGCCTCTGGGGGGCATTTATTCAAAGCACCACGTTTGTCTAATTCTGTTTCACCACGAGCATCAGTAAAATGCAAATACTCAAGGCAGGGTGAATATACAAAGCTGTGAAATAAATTCTGAGGACTGTAGGAGTCAGTGTAACAAAGGAAGGAAAGTTTTAAGATGAAGTAAACACCTCAGACCTCGAGATGCAGGTCTGGAATCATGGCTACTCTGGGCTGAAGCAAAAGCATTTCAAATTCAAGACCTGACTGGGCTACAGAGTAAGTGCAAGATCATCCTGGACAACGTAATGGATCTGATTTCAAAGCATAAACTTACAAGGAAGCTGGGACATAACAGTGATGGAGTGCTTATCCAGCATGCTCAATGGTTCAATCTCCAGCACCAAATAAAGCTTTTTCAACAGTCTAACCATTTCATTGTGTACATCGCCACACCCATACTCAGTAAAACAAATAATTTTTTTCCTCAGAACTTACCGGTTCCACACACTGCTATTCTCCCAGAACTCATAAATCATGTAGCGAGATTCATTTGAAAGCTTCTGTATAGAGATACTGAAATAGAAAAGGCATGATTGGGCCCTGGAATTAGAGAAGCAAGTGGAGGGGTAGGGGAGATGACTTGGCAAAGCATAAATAGCAAGTCCTAAGATCTTCATTGCAAGCTAGCTAAGTTTCCTCTATGAATAATGTGGAACCAACCAAGGAAGCCTCAGGCTTCAACTGTGTACATGAGTACCCACACATGTGCTAACACACATACCATGAGCACTGCACATGCATGCACACACACACATACACACACACAAATTCTAATCTGTATATGAATATACAACAATGTTACCTATATATAAAAAAAAAGTAGCCTAAGCCAAGAAGAATATCAAATGACTTTATCAAGAACAATAATTCAGGGTATCTATTTTGGCATACAATTTTAGTTTGAACACTTATTCAAAGTTCTTAGTTGTGTATTTTGTGTTTTATGAATATCTTCATTCCTGATGCCCATGTAGGTCAGAAAAGGATATATTCCCCTGAAACTAGGGTAATTACTGTGAACCACCATGTGGATATTTCAAATCCAACCTGGGTCCTCCAGAAGAGCAGCCAGTGCTCTTTTTTTTTCTTTTTCTTTTTCTTTACTAACTTGAATATTTATTTACATTTCGATTGTTATTCCCTTTCCCGGTTTCTGGGCCAACATCCCCCTAACCCCACTCTCTCCCCTTCTATATTAGTGTTCCCCTTCCCATCCTCCCCCCATTACCTCCCTTCCCCAAACAATCATGTTCACTGGGGGGTTCAGTCTTGGCAGGACCAAGGGCTTCCCCTTCCACTGGTGCTCTTTTTTTTCTTTATTAACTTGAATATTTCTTATTTACATTTTGATTGTTATTCCCTTTCCCGGTTTCCGGGCCAACATCACCCTAACCCCTCCCACTCCGCCTTCTTTATGGGTGTTCTCCTCCCCATCCTCCCCCCATTACTGCTTTCCCCCCAACAATCATGTTCACTAGGGGTTCAGTCTTAGCAGGACCAAGGGCTTCCCCTTCTACTGGTGCTCTTACTAGGCTATTCATTGCTACCTATGAGGTTGGTTCTTTTTTTTTTTTTTTTTTTTTTTTTGAGCTGGGATCGAACCCAGGGCCTTGCGCCCTAGGCAAGCGCCTACCACTGAGCTAAATCCCCAACCCCGCACTCTATGAGGTTGGATCCCAGGTCAGTCCATGTATAGTCTTTGGGTAGTGGCTTAGTCCCTGGAAGCTCTGGTTGGTTGGCATTGTTGTTCATATGGGGTCTCAAGCCCTTCAAGCTCTTCCAGTCCTTTCTCTGATTCCTTCAATGGAGGTCCCGTTCTCAGTTCAGTGGTTTGCAGCCAGTGCTCTTAACCACTGTGTCAGGAGTCGTAATGGGACAAGCGAATAACTAATAACTAGCAGGTGATCTTCCTGAGATGGCCCGCTTCAGATTATTATATAATTGCAACAGGTTTGCCCTGACTGAGCAAGGCCATAAGGGAATTCATTTTAGGAAAAATTCCTACTATTAATATGCTTTTTCTGTTAATTTTAAACATATCTGACAATCACTAAGTAATAGCCCACCCCTTTGGAGCAGATCTCTACAGATCTGTGAAGATTACTGTCTTCACAGTGATGATAGTAGTGATGCTATATAAATAGATGACTTCAGTCAAGTCTTTTTTTTTTTTTTTTTTTTTTTTTTTTTTTTTCGGAGCTGGGGACCAACCCAGGGCCTTGCGCCCTAGGTAAGCGCCTACCACTGAGCTAAATCCCCAGCCCCTTCAGTCAAGTCTTAATGATGATCCTATAAGAATTCCTAAAATTATATCAGTGATTAGTAAGCTCTTTTACAGTGGGACTGCTATTAGGTCTTTCTCTGTTAGTCAAAACTGCAATGAGAACTCTGCCAGTCTCCCAAGTATCACCAGTTAATTGCTCTTAGTATAGTAACCAGAATTTCTCCTACTCAGAGCACATTCCAAGAGGTTGTAAAACAACTAACCAAAAGTCACAAAAAGGCAACTAATGCTTTATTTTAAGTGCTAGGAAAGAAGATAAAATATTGACTGGGTATATCTATACAAAACTTCACTAATAACTTAGTTATGATTTTAAACCTTCTTGAACCTGTGGAGCTGTGACAGGTGATGGATGTTTAGCCAGATAATTACTCCTGGTGGATATGCGTGTAAACATTCTCTGTTGTAAACTATTTCAATTTATGATTTGAGTTTTTTTGTGTGAACCTGTGATGAACTTTGTAACATGTGATCATGTGCTCTAAAAGATGTATGAGGACAAAAAGAGATTTTTTTCCCTTGGGAGAATATTTTTGCCTTTCCCCGCTTAGAGTAGAATTTTTTTCCCTTTCTCCACTTAGGTTCTTTCTGATTTTCCCCTTAGATAACTTTCATAGGGAACTTTTTACAACTTAGTAATAAATTCTATAATTACTTTTCTAAGTGTCCCTTTTTCTTCCTTAGACTTCCTACTAGCAGGCTGAAAGTGAGGGCTGCACAGTTCCTGCAGAGATAGAACAACAGCTGATAACTTAATCCTCTGTGGTTCAGGACAAGGTGCTAAGTGCCAGAAACTGCAGTTTTCTGGCCTCAGAGGAACACAGAAAGCAGGTCAGCTTCAGTAGCATAGTAACTTAGATAAGTAAACTTTTTATTATACAGCAACTCTAAATATCTCGTAAGACAAAGGCTTACCCTCAGCCAATGCTCTTACCCGTCCACTGCTTCAAGGAGAATGGACAAGAGCACTGACTCCTCTCTAGAGGTTCTGAGTTCAAATCCCAGCAACCACATGGTAGCTCACAACCATCTGTAGTGAGATTTGATGCCCTCTTCTTGTGTGTCTGAAGACGGTTACAATATACTTATATAATAAATAAATCTTAAAAAAAAAAAAAAAGGGAACGAAGACTTCCCGGCAGCACTGAGCATCTCTCCAGCCCCCATTCAAAAATGTTACTAAGCATCTCTCATGCCAGCATTTACTAAAAATTCTTAGTTTTAAAAATATCCCGCTGATGGCAGTGTAGCCATGCAAGCCTAGAGAAAAGTTGAACAAGTAGTGAAATAGCTTAGATGAGGAAGAGACACGTCAACATCAGAACAAAGGAACAGGACATATTCATGAGGTCCATGAGCTTGTGTAAGAAAAGACAGCCCTGAGATGCATGTAAAACAATTCTTAATGACATCTCTTTAGCCTAATACTTCACAATGTATCTAAGGCTCTACCAATGAAATAATCAATGCAGATTTAGGATTCGCCTTTTTGTGACCACCAGGTGGCAGTAACTTCACAAAGGAATTTTAATCTATTTTCGTTTTAAAAGATCCTGCTCATGGCAGTGTGGAGCATGCATAAAAGATATTTTGTTTCCTTTATTCTTGTAGTGTTGTATTTTTTAATAGCTTTTAAAATATAATTTGGTTCCTTGGGCATGATGTGCTAATATTACTAGTTCAATTTAAGAATTTCCTGAATAAATGTTTGCTATATGGTAATAATTTATTATGACAGAGAGTTTGCAATTTTCTTACCCCAAGAATTCATGGTAAGCTTTGTGACTTTTCCCATAAACCTCCAAAGTGACTTGCAAACTGATATACATATATATGCTTTTCTGGGAAGAGAAATCTCTAGCTTATTACTGTCTTGAAGGTGTCCCTAATGTTCAACTATAACCTAATAGTATATTGGGCAAATTTCAATTCTGTTTTCTTTAGGATAAAGGTTAAAACACATACCCTCATATTTCAGGCCCTCATTAATTGCCTCTTGCAAACTAGTTATTGATATTAGTCATTATATTAAAAGCCCAGAAATGGTGCTTTAAAAATATTACACTTTCTGGACTAGCACAGGAAGGCCTATAAACTTGTAATTCCAGACTTTGAAAGACAGTTGGAGGAGGATCTTAAGTTTGAGGTTAACTTTGGCTAACTGGTGTGATATCCCTCAAACAATCGTTGAAGGTATGTGTTATTGGTAGACATATCCCCAGTATTGCCCTCTTAATGAAATTCACATCTCAGCACAATGCCCAGGCTTGTGAAAGACTGAGGTAGAGGATTAGGTAAGAAGGATATCATGGAGTGATAGGGTAAAGAATGTCTGAACAGAACTACCACTCATTAAGTGTGCTACCTTTGAACCATTACTTAATCTCAGTTTACCCCTCTGTGAAATGGTTCTATAAGGAATGGAGAGGAGGCCCTGTTACTCTTGGCTTCCTTCCTTCTCTGAGTGCCTTAACCACCAGGGCCAAACCTGTGGGTAAAAAAGATGTAAGAGGAGAGACACTGTCCACATTTCTACATACAGAGGTCTGTGTTTGGTCACCATATTTTATCTTTTCCATTCAGATTGATGGTTGATGATACTTCAGTGCACCCCATTAGTTCTTAAAGGAATCTCAAACGTGAGTCTTAGAATACAATCCAGACATGGTTCCTGGGACCCTGGCATTGGAAATATGAACATATCTAAATTCTAGAGTTTTGCAGCCGAGAGTAGCCTCAGAGATCACTTAGTTCTAACAACAACAACAAAAATCTGTAGTATTTTAGGGCAAGAATATGATTTAATTTGCTCACTACCTTAATGAGTAAAGATCCTGTTTCCAATGTTAGAGCGTAAAAAATCTAACTTTTTTTTTTAAGGTAGGGCTGTCTTATGCTTGGTGTTGAGGCCTATTCTGAGAGCACACTGTGTATTCCATTTATCCCACTTCTGGCTCTCTTACAAAAGGTGCTGAACATTCTTAACTGCAGAGAGAGTGAGCAGCTTATAATAATACATCGTTACACAGCAACTTACATGAATGATCTGAGTTTTTCCTCCAAATATATACATATATATATATATATATATATAGTGTGTGTGTGTGTGTGTGTGTGTGTGTGTGTGTGTGTGTGTGTGTGTACAAGCATGCACACCAGGGTGGGTGGTGTGTGGAAGTCAGAAAGAAGTTGTAGAAATCAGTTCTCTTACTCCACCACATAGATCTCATTAAACTCAGGTCAATGATGACAAACACCTTAGTCACCTTGTTAGTCCTCACCAAAATCTTTAAAAGTACGATTGGCAGCCTCTATCCGACCACAGACTTCTGCCTTTTTTGGTGAATACTCAGAGCGAGTTCTAATTCAGTTGCCTGAGTTTAACAAGATTATTACTGATATGACTGGAACCGGAAGGATCTTGTGTTTGTACTCCCTAGTTAGCCACAAAGAGTTTGGGAATCTTTAACTCAACTATTTTTAAATACTGACAAGAGAGATTAAACATGCAGTTTTGAGTGAACTTTGGGCAAGTTTTTTTTTTTTTTTTTTTTTTTTTTTTTCGGAGCTGGGGACCAACTCAGGCCTTATGACATGCTAGGCAAGCACTCTACCACTGAGCTAAATCCCCAACCCCGCTTGTTTTTTTTTTTTTAACACACTAGAGCTGTCTTTTTTCTCTAAGCTGGATGCAATATATGCCTGTAATGATTCCCGTGAAACTAAGAAAATGAATGCAAAATTGCTAATCTTCTAAGGCTTCACCCCATTGCAGCACTCGGTGTCTTGTGTGGTGAGGATTAGCTAAGCATGATGGGAGATGAATCTTTGCTAATTCATGGCGCTTCACCAGCTCAGCACTCGGCAGCTGTGGAGGGTACACAGGATCACAGTGGCGGACATTAGTGGAATTTGATGATTCGTCAACACTTGGAGAACGGAACTGATTAACGTGTACATCTGAAAAGCTGAATTAAATGGGCGCAGTCTCTCCCACAGGTGTTCCACCACTGTGGTCATTTTCTGATACTCACTACATCTGTATACATCCTGACAACCCCTGCAAAATAAATTAGCTGCAGAATCTGCATGAAGTGGATAGATGAAGAACCACTAAGAAACACAGCAGTGTTCAAAAAAGGGGGCAAGCTTGGGTGTCTGTCTCTCTTTGCCTCTGTGCACAGCAGGAATAGTTCTCCCTGATTCTGCACGAGATCTGCTAACTCTCTACCCCTCCCACAGAAGGTTCCTTCTCTCTGGTGCTACCTGCACCCAGGTTCCACTGCATAGGAAAATCATGTTTCAGAATCTTTAAAACTTTTGTGCCTTTTTAATGAATATAAAAGATCTAAACAATCCCTGGGAATTTGGCACAGACTTTTCTCCTATCTTTGCCAGTTCAAAAAGCGTTTACTGAGTTCAACCTTCTTCAATCGCATAGGTTCCTCCTTTTGTATTTTCAAAGCAGTTTTATTTTTAAACGAGTAGGCTTTAAAAAAACTACATACACCCCTGCCTTGGCAAATCTCTAAATCTTCCAAGAGTGAAAATGCTTTTATTTGTGCTCTTATGACCTTGATATGAAGTAGAATAGCAATCATGGAAGTGCAGCATTTCCTAGTGTCTGTTACAAAGGCCATGCTGGGAGGTTGTGAGGAGTTAATGATGCTCATACTGCAGAGATGGGAGGTTAGCCAGGAAGGAGGCATTGGTGACTCTAGCTCATATTTCAGCCCTCAGTGGATGGAACATACTATATTGAGCAGTTCATACATAAACATTTCATGAGATTCGTGGGTATGTCCTAGTGTGTGTGTGTGCATGTGTGCATGTGTGCATGCGTGCATGCGTGTGTGTGTGTGTGTGTGTGTGTGTGAGTGTGTGTGTGTGTATTTACTAGGGATTGAATTCAGAGCCTTGTACAGCTGGGCAAACATTTTACCTCTGAGGTACATTCCTAATACTTTCTGTGTTTGAGACAAGGTCTCACTAAAATTGCCCAGGTTGGACTTAAACTCATTCTGTCATTTAGGCAGTCTCTCAACTATTTATCTTCCTGTCTTAAGTAGCTGGGACCACAGGACTGTGTGAGCAGGACTGCCTCCATGAGGTTCTTGATGATGAAAAGTGAAGTTTACGGTTAGTGAGAATTCCCAAGACACAAAGCTATGTACACCTAGCTTTAATTCCTGTTTAATTCTAGCTTTCTTCCAAGACCTGAAAGGTAGGTTTCATCATAAATAAAAATTAATTAACCACGAGAAAGAAGAGCAAAACAGAAACGTAATGCATGTGTTTTTATGAAGACAGTTGTACATCACACTAACACACCTCTGCTAATGTTTAAAGGACATTAAGGAAATGCAGTTGAAATAAAAGGAAGGGCAGATGTTGTGGAAGTTTTCTGAGCACAGGCAAGCTTGGGCCTGTTCTGTGGACTTCTGACACAGCATGAGGGACCAGCTGGGTGTATATTTATGGAGCAGCCTGGCCAGGTCTGATGCATGTTAAGAAGGAATAAACCCTGCTGGATTATTGACCGATGACTGTGCATATGGGTTTCTAGGTCTGAAGGCAGGGTAGTCATAAAGTCTAGACAAACAGTTATCATATGACAGTGACTTGGAGGGCACTGAAAAGTTCTCATGACAGGAATTCTACCATTATTTGTGGAAAATGATTCCAGTACTGGCTTATTGGACCGGCTGTATCAGGGAACTATAGATGGATGTAGTGTACTGTATTCTATTACTCTTTATATAACAGCTGAGAGGAAGCCATGAAGTAAAGCGAGAAAATAAATGCTGCCACTGCTTCTGTGAAATAACCAAGGTCTGAGAGCATAATTTTGGAGAACCCTTCCATTCCCACAATGGTGGAAATGGTCATTAGTCCACAGGGCAATCAAGGCCAGACCCCCATGAGTGGAAGCCTTGTCTGTAGAGATGATTTTCAACCAGCGCTGGTTGCTGTGTGCAGAAGGGGAGATTTCAATCTATTTGAAGCCTTTCTCATTCACAGTTTACTTCCATTTTATTTCCCTCGGTGTGCCAAATGATTAAATCAACTTTGGTTCAAAGATCAAACAAAATATTCTGCTTAACTCTGCAAATGTCATAACCTAGAGGGCTGGACTGCTATGCAGAATTTAACCTGAGGATTTGGAAAGGCTTGTATAAGGGAGGGCTATTGGTTTCTTTGAATTAATTTTATACTCTGTCAATTTGCTGAAGTTGTTTATCAGCTGAAGGAGTTCTCTGGTGGAATTTTGGGGGTCACTTACATATACTATCATATCATCTGCAAATAGGGAAACTTTGACTTCATCCTTTCCAATTTGTATCCTCTAATGGTCTTATTGCTCTAGCTAGAACTTCAAGTACTACATTGAAGAGTGCTCTGGAACCTCGCCCCTCACCTGACCTCCCTCTTTTGCAAACAGTGTAAGGCTGGTGGTGGGGGAGGGCCTGGTTTGTACTCACCGCAGGCACCCACTTTGCGCTGAAGCGCTCTCCACGTAGTGCTTCAGAGCAAGCTGGAATTCTTCCAGATCCTCTTCTGTCACAGACATCTGGCGCTGCACAAGCATGATGTGCTGAGGAGGAAAGGGAGGTCATCATCTCACAACCACGTGACTGCCATCCAGAAACTAAGCGGGGAAAGAGGAGACTCTTCCATACCTGAAGTGATACAGAAGCCTGGAACTATGGAGCAACAGAAGCTAAAGAAAGTGCCCTCTGCACTGAGACATTTCCTCTTTAAAGGAAGACAGGCAACTAGAATCATGGAGGTGCTTTCAACACCACTTCTCTGTGAGGCGGAGGTGGCAGATCATAGGCACCAGTATCTTAAAAACTTCCCGAAGTGTCTCTGATGGAGCAGCACTGCCCCAAAGTTACCAAGTTTTAAAGAGAAGCTCTATCATTCTCTGCATAGCTCAGCTCCTTGGATATTTTGTGACATCGGATAATGGACAACTACTACAAATTTGCCTTTTAAAAATGTGAGCTTACTGATGCATTTCTCATGCTGCACCAGTGATTAAAAAGCTATTGTGACAAGCATTAATATTAATTGGGGGTTTCTAACCTGCCTTAGATAATTCAGTTCCCACATAAAAGGTAAAACTCTTATATTTATAATAAGCTTTAACAGCACTAGTGCTGGGGAACCTCTATGGCTATTTTGTTTACTTCCCTGTAAATAACCCCAAGATACGACTTGGCTATGCTCGGCTTGGGCTGCTTATTCCAACTGGACAACCCTCTTGGACAGTCCTCAGGATCCCTTACCACAAGGCATCTTCCTTTCTCTCCACCTTTTCTTTCTTGTAGTGGTCCTGCTTCAGATCCCAAGCCCAGGAACTGAAGCCTTGCCTACCTGTCTTCTGCCCAGCTACGAGCTGTAGGCATCTTTATTGACCAATCACGGAAAACTCGGGGAGCAAGGTTATATAGCATCACTTGGTTTATGTGAGGATCTCCTCGTTCCTGAGAGCATCCAGACCTTGGGGGCCAGTGTTTAACGTTATAATATATAGCGACAGACCAAACCTCAATGGGCTATCATATTTTCCCCATTTACAACATGTGCTGTTCAGAGCACTGCAACCCTGTGTGATGTTTCATACCATCAACGTCACCAGATCTAGAATCACCTAAGAGACACACCTCTGTGTATGGTCAGGGAAGGAGTTTCTATATTGGGTTAATTTAGCTGCTAGGATCTAACTTAACAGTAGTGGGCACCATTCTCTGAGCTGTGGTCCTCTCGTACTGAGTAAAGTGAAAGCAGGCTGAGTACCAACATTTAGTCTGTGCATCCTGACTATGAATACAGTATAACTGGCTGGCCCCACATCCAGATGGTTACTTCTCTGACATGGTGCGGTGTACGCTCAAAGGCCAACTAAATAGCAAGGTCTTCCTTCCTTGAGTTGCTTTTGTCAAATATTTTGCCACAGCAACAAAAAAAAAAAATTGCTAACATACCCATTTAATAGCTTACAAGGGGATGGCTACAAATTGCTTTTCCCAATAAATCTCATTACCATTATAACAATTATAGTTTCAAGACTTCCCTAGAGCTCTATCTGTGTGCCTCTCATGGAAGTATGAGTCTCAATATTAGTCCTTTTTTTCGTCTGCTAGGATTGAGAGAAAAATTCAGAAAGTATGAAGAGAAGCCTCCCAAAATTGCAAAAACAAATTTAAAGAACAACTCACAAGAATTATACGGAATATGAGCAAAACGTGCCCAATACCGTCAATCATGTAGCATAGAGACTTTAGATCAACCCCTGATCCTCTGTTTCCTACTCCATTTAATTTCTCAGTGCTTGTTAAATAGCTATCATTTGTCAAACACTGATTGTACTGTAGGAACTATGATAGGCACTAAATATAGCTAGTTGTCATGGTTTGAATAAGAATTGCCCCTATAGGCTCATGTAGAGTCACCAAGGGGAGTGGCCCCATTTGAAAGGATTAGGATTAGAAAATGTATCTTTACTGAAATGGGTGTGACATTGTTGGAGGAAGTGTGCCACTGGGGGTGGCTTTTAACCAATCAGACTTCCCTCCTCCCTTCTCCTCTCCTTCTCCCCGCACCCTCTTGACTGACTTGCAGGTCAGGGCTTAGTCCTCAGCTACTGCTCCAGCACCACATATGCCACAATACATGCAGTCAGGCTCCCTGCCATGATGATAGTGGATTAAGACTGAAACTGTAAGCAAACCCTCAATTAAATGCTTTCTTTTTATTAAAGTTGACTTGGTCATGGTGTGTCTTCTCAGCAGTAGAAGAATAACTAACATACCAACAAATGCTTTTTATTTTATGATAGGAAATACTGCATGCTGAGTTTTGAGTTGCAGTGATGGATAAAGACTTACTCCTAGGGCTACGTTCAGTAGTAGAGCACCAGCCAAGCATGCATAGATCCTAGTTCACTCCCCGGTGCCTCATGCACACACACACACACACACACACACACACACACACACACACACACACACAGAGAGAGAGAGAGAGAGAGAGAGAGAGAGAGAGAGAGAGAGAGAGAGATCACTTATTGTCTTTGAAGGGCTTAGAAAAATAATAAGACAAAAATCTTTGTCAAGGCAATGATACTAGCTCACACCAGAAGTTGACTGTATATAAGTTTATAATAAGTCTAAGATTTTTGAGGAAAGAACGTTGCATTGGTAACAAAACATTAAACTCTTCAACTGTTCTGCTCTTAGAACTATATTTGAGTCCACAAGTATACAGGAGCACTCAACAGGCTATGAATATTATGTTCCTCCCCAGCTCCCCAGGAAGGAGAGGTTCTTCAGTTGGCTTTTGCAAATGATCACAGAGGTTAATGGCCCAGGAAGAGATTTTTCACAGAATCAACTGAACTGCAAGGCTATTCCAGGAATTGACACTCAGTGTCTAATCATAGAATTTCCTGGCTGAAAAGTGTCTCTCAGCTTGAATTCATTGTCGTAATCAAGCAGTGAAGGCTGTGTGCTTCTCATCCACCCACCTCATTTATGCCTTTATGGCCCAGTTTGATCTCTGTCTTTCTGTCTGTCTCTCTCTTTCCTTTTAGTTTACTTTATCTGCAATTCATGTTTGTCAGACCTCCGTAGAACAATTCCTAACAAAGAGGACTTAATGATATGCACAGATCCCAGATTGTGAGCTAAGGCATGGTGGTAGTTGGAGCTTTATTGCTGTGAAGAGACACTATGACCGAGGAAACTCTTAAAATGGCTGGCTTAGAGTTTCAGAGGTTCAGTCCACTATCATGATGGCAAGAAGCCTGGCAACCTTCAGGCCGACATGGTGCTGGAGGTCTACATCTTGATCCGAAGGTAGCCAGAAGGAGACTGTCTTCTGCAGGCAGCCACGAGGAGGCTCTCTTCTGCACTGGGCATAACCCGAGCATAGGAAATCTCAAAACCTACTCTACACAGTGACATCGTTCGTCCAATAAGGCCACATCTACACCAACAAGAGAACACCTCCTAATAGTGCCACTTCCCATGGGCCAAGCATATTCAAAGCACCACAGGCTGAACTATAGACAGCGTTAGGTCATCTCCTTTGTAGGGGGGCTGCATGTGTTGTTTTAAAAGTGCAGGTGCAGATTAGATGGTCAGACCCATGGTGCTCACTCCTTGTTTTCCAGGCACGCTCTGGGACTCTCAGTAACACCTTCTCCTGCACTTGGGTGCAATCACTTGTTGCTTTATTTTTAGTTGTAAGATTCAAAGAGAACTGCTAAGTACCACATTTGGCCTAAAGTTATGAGGATATGGGCTATCATATTCTTTTGTTTGTTTGTTTCTGTTGGTAGGAGGAAGACCTAGCTTGGGAACAAGAAATAAGAGATTATGGGTGGGCCCTGAATCACTGTGTGGACTTTTTACTGGAAAACACAGCATTTTAAAAATTGTATTGGAACAATCCTATGAAGTTGATGCATTTTCGCCCACTAATAGCCATCTTGAGTTCAACAATCCAGCTCTCTGGGTCAGAGATCAGGAATGAAAAGGAGCAAACCTGTGACTAGCTCCCAGGATTTTGGATGAGTACTCAGCTCTTTGTATGATTCTTCTAGGAACTTGGTTTAGTATTAGTAATGCAATAAAATTGATTTCCAACTATATGGACATGTTCTTTTGTAGACTTTTTGCAAGGACTTCTGGGTCAGGCATTTCTCAGGGGCTATCTTAGATAGAGGTGTGAACTGGAGACCTGTATGTACCTGTTTCTTTATAATTCTTTGAGTTTGAAAGCAATCCTTACATGACTCAGAGTATGTCAGGATGAATGCTGGAATCGGCCAGAGGCCTTCACTACTCCAGAACTACAAGCCCATTTGAATGTAACCACCCATTCCCCCCAAAGTCCAGGTTTTGTCTCCCTCACCAGGGACCTAGTTAAGCTTTCTAACTGGCTCTGGCTAACTAAATGCAGTAGAGGTGACTGCATTACAATTTCAAATAAGGATGCAAGGTATTATTGGTTCTCTCTCTCTCTCTCTCTCTCTCTCTCTTTCTCTCTCTCATCTCTTAGATTGTCATGTGAACAAGACTTGGCAGAGCAGAGTCAGTAAAGGTTTTCTGTAAACAAACAGCAAATATTTCAAGCTTTGTGTGTTACTTGGTTGCAGTTGCAACGATTCAAATATGATATCGTGTGACCACAGCTATAGACTACAGCAGTGATTTTCAACCTTCCTAATGCCATGGTCCTTGAATACAGTTCCTCATGTTGTGGTGACCCTCAACCATAAAATTATTTTCTCACTGCTTCATAACTGTAATTTTGCTACTTATAAATCACAATGTAAATATATGATATGCAGGAGGATATTTGATAGGTGACCTTCAAAGGGGTCACGACCTATAGGCTACAAACTGCTGAGCTACATAAACAAATGGGGAAGGCCCAATTTCAATACAGATTTATGCATAAAACCGGATGATATACTGTGAATTAAGCCCACAAGGAGTAGTTCTGAATCTCTATATGTGTGAATGGCTTGCCCAACACCAGCGAAACAGATGCACAGTTGGCCTTAGATACCTAAAAGAAGCCATGGGGGTCCCAAGATCCATGTCACTGATCCCATCTGAATTCCTTACCCAAAAAGTTGTGGTTGTTGTTTCAAGTTGCATTTACTTACATGGCTCCTAGAATAAGCATCTACTGTTGGCCGTTCTACTTAACATGTCCTGCTCATTACAATTGTGCTGGGAGTATGATCTCAGAAGTAAAATATGTTTTTTTTTTATATCGTAACTAAATCTTTATTTTTACCTTTTTTTCTTTCATTTATTGAAGATATTTTTTTCTTTTCTAAATCACACAATATATCCTGATTGCAGCTTCCCTTCTCCCTGCTCCTACCAGTTTTTCCCAGTTCCTCCCCACTTCCTTTCCCATTTGCCCCCTCCTTCTGCCTCTTAGTAGAAAACAAACAGGTTTCTAAGGGATAGTAATAAAATATGACAAAATACAATGTAATAAGATACAACAAAGCTATCACATTAGAGTTGGACCAGACAAACAGAAGGAAAAGAGTCCAAAGGGACAAAGCAGAGACCTGCTCATTCACATTCTTAGGAATTGCATTTAAAATCTTAAACTGGAAGCCATAGTATAAGCAGGGAGCCCTGGTGCAGACTGGTGCAGGCCCTGTGCATGCTGCCTTAATCCCTGTGAGTTCATGTGAGCTTTAACGTGTAGATTTAGAAGCTTTTTTTATTTTGATGTTCGCTATCCCCTCTTTGTTCCCCTAGATTATTAGATCATGTCCCCTTATGAAAATGCATACTTTTTTTTTATAATATCCTTTATCACATTACTGATTTTAGTTTAAAGAACTGTTCCCTTCTCATCTGCTTTCTGACAAATAGTATTCACAAATTTACTTCTGGAACTTTCACTAGACTGACACATAGATGGTCCTTCAGTTTTTTGTTTTGTTTGTTTTTGTTTTTGTTTTTGGTCAGCTGATTAAAATGAAAGATGCTCTTGCACAAAAAGTGGTCTATCATGACTGCCCTCCAAAAGACTCAATGAGCAGCTGAAAGAGTCAGATGCAGATGTTTGCACCCAACCAATGGACAGAGCTGCTGACCCCTGGGGTTGAATCAGGGAAAAGCTGGAAGAAGCTGAGGAGGAGGGCAACCCTGGAGAGAGACCAACAATCTCAACTAACCTGGATCCCCAAGATCTCTCATACACGGGAGCACCAACCAGGCAGCAGACACCAGCTGATAAGAGGCCCCTAACACACATACAGCAGAAGACTGCCGGGTCTGGGTTCAGTCAGAGAAGATTGACCTAACCCTCAAGAGACTGGAGGCCCTGAGGAGTGGGGAGGTCTGGTGGGTGAGGTGGGGTCTAGGGGGTGGGGATATCTGAGTGGAGATGGAGGGAGGAGGTATGGAGTGTGGAACAGTCAGAGGGTGGGACAGGACGGGGATAAAATCTGGAGTGTAAAAAAAAAAGATTAAATGAAATTAAAAAAAAATGAAAAATGCTTTTGCTTTTAGCAAATGACTGTTAGTGAATTTTTAAAAATGAATTCCATGTATTTACTCATTCTAGAGTTGAGGTACCCTTAAAAACTCTAAAGTACTGAACAGTTGTGAAATTTACTACAGTTTCTACCATCTTGCTCTCTCTCTCTTCTTTCTCAAGAGTCAGTTAAATACCCTTTGAATTGGCTTCACTCTTACTGGCTATGAGTCCTTAAACAAGTCATTTGTTTTTCTTAAGTCTGGATACAGAAGATTGAAATAGAAGCACTTGTATCATAAAAAACAAAAATAAACAAACAACAACAACAGCAACAAAAAAAAAAACCCCAAACCAAACCAAACCAAAAACAAACAAAAACTACATGAAAACAACACTAGAGTCTCGTGACCTCAGTTTTTTAAGCACAGAACTATTCCTGAAATGTGCTTTTCTACTCCCCTACTTGTAGCAGACAGGGGTGAGCTAACTTCAGCTGTGTTTATTCATGTGCCTCTCTGGAAACACACATTTTTGCCACGTGAAACTTGTCCTTGTGATTGTGCACTTTACTCAGGTCACTCTTCTTAACCGTTAGAGTGTATAAATTGCTTGATGCTCTGAATAAACTCGCCTATTGCATGAAACTTTATCTGATTCAATTTTAGGCCTGCTTTCCCAGGTTCACATCACCAGCTAGAGCAGAAACCAGTACACCAATAAATAACCAACAACCAATTAAAAAAAAAAACCACTAAAAATACCTTACGTCTCTTACTTTGGGATGATGGGGGAAATGGGTTTTAGGATGGATGGATGAATGAATGAATGAATGAATGAATGAATGAATGAATGAATGACACATCTTGAATTTATCATGATGTAATGGTTCAGCGCTCAGAAAGTTAGATACAATAATGTTTAGGTTTTCTATGTTTAAATAAGTCTGCCAAATACTCTCATGATGGAAAAAAAACCCCTCTGTTCTCATGATGGAAAAATTTCAAATAAACAAGCAAACAAACAAAAAAATCACCTGTTAATCCACAGCCTTCTACTGCAGTGGTAGGAAATATTAGCAATCAGGCACCTCCTCCACCAGCCCAAGGGGAGCCCCACCCCATCCCCAAACAATGTTAGCAATCAGGCACCTCCCGGGCCAGCCAAGGGGACCTTGTGACAATGTTAGCAGTCAGGCACATTCCTGGCCATCCGGAGGGACTTGTTGACAAGACGTGTCATCACTAGCTGCCCAGAGGCAAAACATTCCCGTAGTTGCCCTGTCTCCGGTCCTCCTGAGCATTCACCACGTTGCCCGATTAAAAGCCACGTTTTTCCTTCCCCTACCCCTTCTTCCTTTCCTCCTCCCAGAAGCAGCCTCTGTGTCCCCCCCTCTCCACTCCCTTTAACAAACCTCCCACGTGAGACCTATTGCCTCGTGTATTACTGCCAGAATCTGCTGCTTAGCTCCGTCAAGAAATCCAAGAGATACTGCATTGACAGTGCTACTAGCGTGTTGAGTGTAAGTTCAGTGTTGGACTTCAGCAGTTCGGCTGTAAACTTAGCTCTCTCTGCACCTTATTTTGTTCAACTATGAAATGAGTCTGATAGTATAGCCCCATGTGGCTATCTTGAAGATTAATGATTTGATCTCTTAGTATTTCACAGACCCCTAGATTTAAACTAAATGCTGGAGATACCGTGATATACAAGGACTAGGTTTCAGCTTAGGTCTTTTTTTTTTTTTTTTTTTTTTTTTTTTTTCCGGAGCCGGGACCGAACCCAGGGCCACTGAGCTAAATCCCCAACCCTCAGCTTAGGTCTTTACCACAATCAACCTAGTGGTGTTTACCACATTTCTTTATGATAACATCTGAACGCTATCCTTCTCTGCCTCATATTCAATAATGCAATAACGCAATAAGCCACTGTCTCATATGTGCATAAAAACTTCATTTTTGCACCTTGTACATGACAAGTTATTCACACGAGCAACTAGGGCTTAATGTGAAGCATTAGGCCCTCAGGAATCCAAGTTAGCCAAGCAAAAGAAGACCTTTAAGCAAAGAGTGAAGGAGCTTATTTGGAAATTGTGATTGTTCTGAAATCTCTATGTGAACTGTGTTCCTGGAGTTTAGTAACTAGTAACAAATGACAGCCTTATCTTAATGTTTTTTGCATGCCATGAAATTTTTCTTCTTATTGGAAGCAACAACTAATACTTAGGATAATAAATGCCATGGTAAATCTAGAAGAGGTGAAACGTGTCCCTTCATCCCTTAAGTTTCAACTTAGCATTGAGGTACTAGATTTTGAGGAAAGTAAGTTTTGTCTTCACAGTGTTTCTGAAAAATTGAGATGGAAACCACTCACAGGTTTAGTGTTCTCTTCAATAACTTCTTCTTCCAGGGGTTCAAGTTTCAGATCCTTCAGTCAGAGGAAGTAAAGGCAGAGAAAAAGAAAAAGATGACAATTATCTAACAAAAATCAACCAGCATAAAACCATATGATAGTTTTGTTCCATGGCTTATATCAAGCCCAGAGAACTTTCTTATTTGAAGGGAGATAGACCCATTCTCATTTTAAAAATTGAGCCGTTCTAATAAAGCGATACTACATCATAATTAAAAGTCAGTTCTAAGGCGCTATTTATGATATGTCCAAGTTGTTACTGCTTTCACTTCAGTGATGTCATCAGGCATCAAGGGGGATGAGACTAGAAATGCATTCAGAGGAGGGATAAAGTTAGCATGTCTAGCTTCACTGGCTACTGCCTTTATTGTGAGTATTATCACATCTTTCCCTTCCTTGGGAGGTCATTATAAATATTTGTCTACTGTAATAATGTTTTTATGTTCCAACACAAGCTTTTCTTACTAAAATTGGAGAATTGAAAAATAAATGAAAATACTACTAATATTTGTTAAAAATAAAGAGTTTTAAAAATTTAAAATTCTGTCTGTCTGTCTGTCTGTCTGTCTCTCTCTCTCTCTGTGTGTGTGTATAGTCATGTGCACACCACAGAGTATGTCTTTCACACTCAGTTTTAAAGTAGCATCCTTTACACAGACTTTCTCAGACCACTCTGTTTAAGTGTGTAAGCTTTGCATCTACTCACATAGCTGACTTCTGAGTTCAGCTGAAGTTCATGATCTGACTTTTGTTTCGTAGATTCTTTCGTATATTTTTGTCTGTCTCTTTAGAGACCAAGTTGATTTACCTGTTTTAAGCATTTCTGCACTGCTATTGCCAGATGTTGCCAGGCACACAGTAGGTAGCCATTGCAGAATTAAAGAGTAGCTGAATGATGGCATTCATGGGTGCTCCTGGTACCCATGGCTGTGGGTATTTGAACTGAGGCTCTCATTTTTGCATGGCGAACATCTTACAGCTATAGCCATCCCCTGGCCCTGAGAGTATTTTGTAAGATTCATGGGTATACCTTCAGCAATCCCCATTTTCCACTGTTACTTATGGAGATGAGAAAGGACCAAACAAAATCCCAAAACATTGAGAGGAATCACAAATATTATTAACCTCCAACCCCTTGAGTGGAATTATGTTTAGTTTATAGTCTAGGAAGGATTATCATAAATACTTAGGAGACAGGGGGAAATGTATGTTCTGCCTCAGGTACATTTCCTTTTAACAGGGAGATCAAATCCAATGCTAACAACCACAGGAAACAAGGGAGTCAGCAGTGAAATGACATGCACTTAGCCATGGCTTGGCAATTGGATAGTTTTCTCTGGAAACCTAATTCAGCACAGTACAGAATAAGTCACACAAGAAAACTGAACCGTACTGCTCCACTACTCGTTAAGACAGCTCACGCTGAGCGCCACACAGCTGGAGGCCCAGGCTTTCAGCAAGTCTCTCGGATGCTGCTCTCACAATAAAACCATTTCATGGGAGAAGAGAGAGACAAAAGTCCAGGAAAGAAAGGGATGTGACAACACTTTGATTTAAAACAGGGAGAAAGGTATTGCTAAAGTTTAAGCCATTTCAGGAAAAAAGAACCGTACACATTTCATACTCCAAGAAGAGACAGTTTTGCTTGGAACTTCAAAGCTCCTTCAAAAAGAGATATTTGTTCTATAAAAGAATCTACACTTATTTAACACAGGCACACTTGTCTTTCCATTGGTTTGTTTTTTTTCAAAACAGGGTCTGGTATTTCCAGGGCTTCCAAAATCAGAAAATTAATATTCATGGCCACTAGTTTTCCTTTAGTCCCAGTTGTCAATTCAGTTCTCATAAGAGGAAAGAGGAAAGTTGATAGTTTATAATTCATGTGTTTGCTACAGTAGGAGACCAATGTCAATGAAGATGCCCTGACTGAAAGACTGAGCTATCCAAGGTTGCTTCCCTCGGATTTGGCTATTCCTGTACAGAGAGAACATTGTTTCCAGCAACCTTCCCTATCTTTAGTCCTTGAGTTTTCACCTTTGTGGTGCTAGCTGTAAGACCTGACCTGCCAGCCTGACCTCTCTTACTGGCCATTAAAGATACCTTTTTCTTTTGTACATTGAAATTGATGCACCCAGAAAGTCAGCTGCCCAGAAAGCAGTGAGGTGCTCATGGCATCAAAAATGGCCTATCACTTGTCCCTCCCGTTTCTGCGAGTGCTCTCTGATGAGCTGAAATCCTCTGCCAGTTATGTGCCTTCCCCCTATACCTCTCTATCTGGTGGTGCTTTTAACTCCACTTCTAATCTCCTAAGGCTTTCATTTCCATTCACTTAGTATGGCTCCATCTCTGAGTTCAGGTACACAAAACAGAAATTGCTATCATTGTCGGAGATGACTTCTTTAGCTCTCAGCCACGTCTTTTCTTGTTTTAATCCATTTTGATCTTGATTTAACAAAGTGTGTGATCTTTCTGCATGATTTTCTATCAAAAGATCTTATGTCTTCGTTTATAAGTTAAAAAATAATAAATGCGTCTGGTTGTTCTCCATACCAAACCCAAACGTCTGTTTCTTGATGCCCATCATGATCAGGCACCAATTCGCCATGTTCTCACTGCTTCCCTAAGTGAAAGACTCAGCTGAGATGTTCCACTTCTGTGTTTTCACTGCCTTCTCTATTGATTTCTTCTTTGTCTACTAAAACTTTACTTCAAATAAAATGTTCATTTGTTAGTCAATCAACATTTATTCCAACACTTTTCTTTCCCATGAATTACCTTTTCTCCTATCAGTGCAGTGGTCTGAGATTGTTAGAATGATCCCCTCCCTTTCTCTCAGATGCTATCATGTGACCCTAACAACATCAACAAATAACCTGAATCTGGGAGGAGAGGGTGTGTCTAATGTATTAGCAAAATAGGAAAATGCTGTGACCTTCAGGACAGCCCATAAGGCTGTGGAAAAGAACTCTGAAAACATGAGTTCAAAAAAAGATAATTTCTCAACTGTGTAAAAATGTAAGGATGGAATAGGAATTGTATAAGGAGCTTCATAGACCTGAAGGAACAGAGGCAGCTGCACCGTGAGCCAGCTTCTCAGAAAGATGCTGAGGAACGAAATAAAGAGATTTAGAGAGTGGCGATCCCACCAAGCTCAGTTTACCAAGGTGGGCAGATCTCTGAGTTCTTTTGCAATGTTAAAAAAAAAAAAAACCAAAACGTACTTGCTGTCCCTTTTCCAAGAGTCAAGAGGCTAAGGTCACAGAATGTTGACTAGTGGGAGGGTTAAGAAGGAACCTGGAATAAATGACTGAATTGATATATAAAGATAAAAGACCAAGCTTTTGGTCTGCATGAGATGAGTCAGCACAGAGTGATAGCAGTTCATTTTTAGAATTTTTCATAGCTCATTAGAATTTTTTTTTCTAACAGGATTTCTTGTCAGAATTCCCAAGAATTACTTAGAAAGTAAACATTCTTTCAGAATGTTTTTTAGCAGCCATCCAGAGAAGGCTATCTGAGGAGGGAACACAACTCTTTCAGAATGTTCCCTGGCTTATGATTTTGATCTGAAAACCCAAGAAATACTTTTAGAAATTTTCTAACAGGATTTCTGACTTGGTTGGAAAATCCAAGAATTTTTAGTAACAGCTTTTCTGACTTTGGTTGGAAAATCCATGAGCTATCCAGAGAGCTTTTAGGAAAAAAATTCTAGTAAGAGAGAGCTGTCTCAAGAGAGAGCTGTCTTGAGCAGACCACAGAGCCAAGAGCTACCTACAGAGTGCTGTCTAGGGAGTCATAGCAGAACATTTGCCATAAGCTTGTAACCCACAATTTGACCTCGAGTCCTTTGTCTCACCTCTCTCAACACCCTTTCCTCAGAATCACTCTCCAAGCCAAGGCTGCTCTTTGACACACGTCTCAGAATATCTTGATTTTGTAAGCATTTCCATACCCTTCTAGAAACTTCTCAATTTTATTAATTTAGAAAGATGATTTATATTACTGACAACTAAAATCTTAATTGAGTCATGATCATTTTAAAAGCATAACTTACACCCTTTCTGAAAGGTTGCCTTTACCCTCAAAACTGTACAAGCATAGTAACAATGTATTGTTACTATATTACTATATATTGTTACTGTGTTACCACACTTGATATAAACTGAATAGCTCCACAAAACTGTCTTATTTATGCCTCCTCTTGATGGTGGCACAGCTTTTAATACTGGCAGCTGGGAGGCAGAGGCAGGCAAATCTCAGGTGAATCTCTGAGTTTGAGACCAGCCTGATCTACAAAGTGAGTCCAGGGCTACACAGAGAAACCTGGTCTTGAAAACCAAACCAAACCAAACTAAACCAAACCAAACCAAACCAAACCACACTAAACCAAACCAAACCAAACCACATCACACCAAACCAAACCAAACCCCACCAAAATGATATGCTACTTAGAAACGTCAATGTTGCTCCAAAGATGTCTTCATCCTATTCCTGCTTATTAGGAAGGCTTAACACTAAAATTGTCAATTAGTATGTTGATATCTAGAAGTTGAGCGAAGAATAACCCTGCTCCCTAATTAAATTAAAAGAGCCCCAAGACCTCGCTCGTATGTCTTTATGAGATTGATTAGCATCATCCAAGCATAAGCTAAAGACTTCATTTAATTATCAGCCTTGGACCTTATTTTAAATGTAACGCCGAGTTTTCCTATTTATGTCCTATTTATTTCAATAAGCAAACAAATAACCAATCAGATAACAAGGCCTCGTAACTACCAACCAGACATCCACAGAGTCAATTAGATAGTTAACACTATTTTACCCATGGGGCAGCCATGGACGGATATTCAGAAAGTGAGGAAACTGGATCAGGAGGGGGGTGAAGGGAGGAAGGGAGAGGGAGGGAGGGAGAGCGGGGGAGAGGGAGGTACCTACCTTCTTTTCCAGTCTATCAATTAATTTCTGGAGTCTGTTTATCTGGGTCATCCACTGATTGTCTTCTTCTAACAATGCTTGGCAGGAAATCACAAAGACAGAATGTTAAATTTTAAGAGTGTTGGGTGCTTAGTTATCTATACTTTCACCCCGAAGGAGGAATACAGTGCCACTGACTTTTAAACACATTCCTAAAAATGAATCCCACAAGTGATTTCTAAATACTCAACTCGTAGAAATCCCTGTATCATTGGCTTTGTTCACAAGCCTCTCCTGCTTCTTTAAAAAGTTTCTTTTTTAAAAAAAATATTGTGTGCTGTACTAGCCCAGGAAGCTCGAGAGAACAGATCTTGCTGAGCCCGTTTTACGATCTGGTAAGATACTTTTCTTTGGAAAAAGAAGGAAAGCCATGATTCTTAACTCATCTGTAAGGCAGGGGCAGGAATAGATAAAATCAGAACCTTGATTTGGAGCTGTGATGCAAAAGAAGTGTAAGAGCAAGGTAGCTGGTGTTTCCTTTCCCACTGACTAACCTGGAAATACATGGACACTTTAGTCATGTCTTAAAGGTATACAGTAGAGTGCAAACTGGAGCCTGTTGCTCTATATTCATGTATATGAAATATACTCATTATATATAGATATAGTATGTATATATACTTCATATGCGAATATGTATAAATGTAGATATATATGTGCATAGATACAGATCTGTATATCTGGTACCATGTAATACATACACTGGCAACCATGTCATGTGCTGTTTCAGCTCACTGAGAAGTGGGATTGCCCTCCCCACTCATTTCAGCCCCAAGCATGTCCGTTTCAAAAGTGTCCTCCAAGGCTCCTTGTGTGGGGATGAGCAGGCTCTTTAACTGCAGCAGGGAGGAACTAGAACGACTCGAGTGTAAACACATTATGTCCCTGAGAGGTGCTAGCAGGTAAAGCATTGCCAACAAGTGTTACTATTGCTTCCCCATGATAGAGGAGTGCCTGTAGTGAAAAAGAAAAGCCAGAACCTCAGATACGGGACGCACATCCACGAAGAGAAAGCTCAATCGTGAGCTCCACTTGATGGCCTCAGCTTCCCAGTCTGAGGACCTCATCTTTAGATGTTGCTATTTGTTCTTTAACTTGGAAGCTTGGAAAAGGGGGTACCCTACTGGGACTATCCGTAAGTAACTCCAGCTGGCTGCCATAACAAGGCTCCTTCAGTCAGTTTCTGTGGGATGTCATGAGAGCTCATTTTGAAAATATTCTCTCTCCTATCTCCCCTCTCTGTCTTTCTCTGTCTATCTTTGTCTTTATTCCTTTACTTTGACTTGTTATTTACTTAATAAGCTTATTCAACTGAAATCAAATATGGCTGTTATAGATCATTCTCTGGACTGTAGAGAAAACACCACCTTAAACTGTGCAAGCAGTGCTTGTAATAACATTGTAACTACTATTATGGAAAGATGTAAAGGAAGATATTATGGTCTGAAACCTTGACTGGGCATCCTAACTTCCTATGTGCTGATGACAGCTCATTCAAGATGTCTTACAAGTGCTTGTCAAAGTTATAATCATTACTTTTTCTTCAAATGAGGGCAAAGTTGAATTCACAGCTCTGAGTCTTTGCTTTAGCAGAGAAAGAAATGGAGTCAGGCCTTAAATTATGAAAGACACTTTTTCCATGTAGAAATAGCAGAGTAAAGATTAATACCATTAATCTTTAAGATTGCAAAAGTAAAGCACAGTGATTTGTATCAAAACATACTTTTATATCTGTCTTTTCAGAGGAAGAAATGCACTAACAAGTTATAAAATAAAGAAACCAAAAAATATTGGTACTGCATCAAGGAAGGGGTATTAGAAATAGATTTAAAGAAAACACATTAGATACAAAACCCAGTATGTTTACTTTTAGTATATGTGCTGCCAAAGTGAGCACAATATTTTAATTTGCAAATTAAGTAGCATATTTCTAAGCTGACTCATTGCCTACAAAGATTTAAGAAAAATCAGAGTCCCTGGGAACTATAGCTTCACCTATGCCTTCCCATCTAAGCACTAACCAGGTCTCACCCTACTTAGCGTCTAAGATTAAAAATGATTGATACATTCAGGATAGCATGGCCATAACTAATTTCTACATTTTTTCTAAAATATAATCACTTCTATTTGCCTGCCTGCCTATCTATCTATTCATTCATCTATCTATCTATCATTCATCTATCTATCTATCTATCATCTATCTATCTATCATCATCATCTATCATATCTATCTATCTATCTATCTATCTATCTATCTATCTATCTATCTATCTATCTACCATCTATCTATCTATCTATCCATCTATCCAGGCATGTATGTAAAAGCTGACAACCTGTGGGAAAGCTGCGGGGTTTGACTTTCTACCATGTGGACTCTGGAGAACAGGATATCAGGCTTGGCAGCAAACACGTGTTCTCCTGGAGGCATCTCACTGGCTCTGTGCTTTCTAAATGGTTAAAATGGAAATAATACAATCTCTGTTTGGCCTTGGGAATCCAGCCCTGCCGTGTTCCAGCCATGGAAGCAGTCTGGAATCTGGTTGCTAACTCCTTGCTCTTTCTGCACAGCACCTGTGCAAGTCTTGCAGGGGCAGCTATGTACAGCTCTTGCTCCAATGAGGCACATAGTTTTCCTCATAGTATGATGAGTAGGATTGGCATGACTCATTCGGCCAATGGAAAGTTTGAACTACTAACACTGTAGTTCAAATGTATTTATATAATCTTGGTCTGGCTGCTTATACTTCTGACATTTACCAGGAGGGAAACATGCTACACTAGGAGCACAGAACTTAGCCAAGGGCCTGGCCAATAGTGTCCAAACCACAGCCAATCATACTCATGAGGACTACTCATGAGGAAGAGGAAAGTGTTTGTGGTAACTATTGAGATTTTGGGTTTCTTTGACAATAAAAATGGGCTAACAATCCATTTGATGATAGACAAATCTTTTTCTATTGTGAGCATTGATTTTTTTTCTGAGTGAGCTGGAAGAATGTGGCCACACATTCCTCATGTAAGGATTTGGGGTAGAGTAAGACTGTTCAAAAGTGCACTTCGACATCTTCAGTCAAGTGGAATGTGCTTAAATGTCAGGTATTGAAGTGTTTGTGTTAAAATGTTAAACTGGTGTGTTCAAGTGCAGGTGTGCTTGTATACATTCATATTTACAATAATTACCTGAATATTGGGCAAACATGAGCTGGCATATTTCAGAACAATTTTACGATAACTGCAAATGTTACAGTTAACATGTAACACTCAAAGATCTACTAGTCAGAATTAGCCTGACAAGCTTCTTCAGAAGCCCCGACTATGGCTAATCCTGAGACATTCCTCGATGAGTTTATGATACAGCCCTCAGGAGACTTGGACAGGGAGAAGGTATGAGGTGGAGGAGCAGGTTCAGAACTAGGGTGCCCTACAGTGCAAGTGTCTTGGGAATTGGCTGCTGGAGTGCTTTCTGCTGTGTCCATCCGTCTGTGAACTATCAAGACACATCTGCTAGGATCTCACAGGACTGGCAAGAGGTTGCCTCCCCTCTTCTGTTTCACAAGTGTTTGGTAAAAGGGAAGCATTCTGGGCTTCTGTTTTTAATCTATCCACTTGATGAGGAAAAGCGTCGAAGTCTGCCTTACCTGGGCTGCTGACATTGAACTGTGGGCTGTTGGGGGAGAAACTGTTGTGTCTCTGGACTCGGCGGCTGGATCGCTTTCCGGGCCATTGAATGGACAAGACTTCCGGCTTGGATGGCCCTTGCCTGAAACAAGAGTCGACATTGAACTTTACTGTCAGAGCTTCAGTATCTTCTCCTAGGATGAGATCCTAAAGAATCAACTGCTAGGGGTTCCTGGGATATTTAATGGTGACGTGGGAGGAATACTGCCTGCACACGTGCGCTGGATAGCCGGGCTCATTGTTACTACAATATCCAAACGAAAAGATGAGACTGTTCTGGATTTTCATTATTCTTAAAATTAAGCCCAAGTAAAATTGAGTTTGTAACCTAATCCGCCTTTCTATCATTGGCCAAGTCTTTCAAGTCTTTTTATTTTTTTTAAACATTTGATTTTTTTTTAAAGATTTATTTATTTACTTAATGTATATAAGCACACTGTAGCTGTCTTCAGACACACCCAACTCCATTACAGATGGTTGTGAGCCACCATGTGGTTGCTGGGAATTGAACTCAGGACCTCAGGAAGAGCAGTTGGTGCTCTTAACCGCTGAGCCATCTCTCCAGCCTGGCCAAGTCTTTAATAGAACTAAAATGTGTATTTATGATGTATAGTGTTTTGCATCAATTTGAGAATGTCTATGGAGTTTTCTTTGCTTAATTAATATTTTACACTTTTGTTCCACTCTACTAAAAATTCACACATTGTAAAAAGCTAAATGACTGAATGTGCCTCCACTCTGTTTTCATAGACATTTATTAGCAAGTATTTATTGTGCCACTTATCTTCCTATCAGAACTCGACATTCTTAAATCATTATATCTGCACTTTTAGTTTAGGTGTTCTATTAGTGTTCCAATGTGAAATGATCAAGCTGGTGATAAATACACGGAGAGGTTGTGAGGAACTTCCAAGAAGGAAGTTTAGCTGAAGTGATGGATTTAGGAAAAAACAAAGTTTGCCTTTTTCCCTTGGTTGGCGTGAAGAACATGGTTGTTTGAACTTAAACTATCTTCAGTCATGTGGCAAACGTGAGAATGGAAGACACATGCTTATGATGTGAAAAGGATAGTCTCTGAACTATCCTAGAGATGCTGCACTGGACTTAGGTTGGCCTAAGAGTTCTCTAGCTAGAGAAATCCCTTGAGCAACTGACCCACTTTCTATATATTTATTTTCCACTATAGGCAGTCAACTATAACACTCATTTGCCTTTGTGAGAATGAGTTCTTAATTATCTTTTATTAGCAAGGATTCTGTTAGTTTTTATCTTGTATTACTTTTCTTATGGTTGTTTCATTTGTCATAAGGTAGATTTATTACAAAGTTCTTTGTGAAATAGATGCTAGCCAAGACTTCCAATCACCATAGATGGGGGAAAAAAGGACATTCCATACAAAAAATCAAATTTAAGCAATACCTACTATTCCAGCCCTACAGAAGGTGCTAGAAGGAAAATTCCAACCTAAAGAGGTTAATCACAAGAAAACATAAGGAAGAAATAACCCAGGCCAGCAAAACAAAAGAAGGGCAAAACACACACACACACACACACACACACACACACACACACACACACACACACAAAAAATAAAAGGAATCAACAAACACTGCTCACTGATATCTCGCAACATCAGTGGTCTCAATTTTCTTTCTTTTTTTTTAAATTTGCGATTCCTGCAGGTATTTTATACATTCAAAATTAGAATTAATGACATTTTAGGTATACATTCATTCATTTAAAATATCAGCATTAAACTCCTTATAATTGTAAAACAATCTTTTTAGAATCTACATTTTTTTAAAAAAATTTATTTTTCTTTTATTGGATATTTTAAATTACATTTCAAATGTTATTCCCTTTCCCAGTTTCCTGGCCATAAGCCTCCTATCCCATCTCCCTCCCCCTTTTCTTTTTTTTTTTTCCCGATTGATAAGATATAATTGCCCACCTAAACATACAAAGCCCTATACACATTCATCCCTCAAGAACATTCATAACAATCTGTAAATACCCAGAGTGAAATCTTTTTTTTTTTAACCTTTTCACAAGATCTTTATAAGTTTTGGATTGTAGTTCACTGTAGATATAATCAAGTTGACATGCAACAATAACCATTACAATTCACCCCTTGTCAATTTGAAACCTAATTCTATCTTCTTATATACAAATGACAATAATAACCAGTTCATACTAATGACTGACATGATATAAATATCCTTTTTTCAACTGAAAGCACATAAACAATAAGCTTAGCTGGATGGAATCTTGCTTCAAGGTTGCCACTCCCTTAATTCCATTTAATATCTTTGAATGCATGATTTAGCTCCATTCTTCTTCATGGTGTCTCTTTAGTCTTTGAGCCATACATGTTATGTTTTTCTTTCCTAAGCTTACTATTCTTGATCAAAACTCTCCCCATAAATGTGACCCATAAGACAAAGTCAAACCTAGGCTTTTTTTTTTGAGACTCTATTTGTCAATGCACTTATCTTAATCTCTTTACCTTAGCTTCATGCAGAAACAGCACCCACGTATTTCAGCAAAATATTAAAGGAACATTCTTTTTTTTTTTTTTTAACTTGAGTATTTCTTATATACATTTTGAATGTTATTCCCTTTCCTGGTTTCGGGCAAACATCCCCTCCCCCTCCCCTTCCTTATGGGTGTTCCCCCCATCCCCCCCCCCCTTGCCCCTCCCCCAACAATCTAGTTCACTGTCCCTCCCCTTTTCTATGAGGGTGTTCCCTTCCCCATTCACCCTCCTCCTTCCCGCTCCCCGACATTCCCCTACACTGGGGGTTCAAACTTGGCAGGACCAAGGGCTTCTCCTTCCACTGGTGCCCACAAAAGGCCATCCTCTGCTACATATGCAGCTGGATCCATGGGTCAGTCCATGTATAGTCTTTGGGCAGTAGTTTAGTCCCTGGAAGCTCTGGTTGATTGGCATTGTTGTTCTTATGGGGTTGCATGCCCCTTCAGCTCTTTCAAACCTTTCTCTAATTCCTCCAAATGGGGTCCTGTTCTCAACGAATGGATGTGAAAACAGGATCCATCTTTTTGTGACCAAGATATATATCTTAAAATCAAGGATAGATATCATCTTCTGGTGAAGGAATAGAAAAAGATTTTCGAAGCAAATAGACCTATGAAGTAAGCTATTGGAAGCCGTTGTAGTCATTTTAATATCTGACAAAATAGACTTCAATCAAAACTAATCAGAAGAGATCACCAAAGGAAAAATCCACCAAGAGGACATTGCAATTCTTAACATCTATTCCCCAAACACAAGTATACACAAGTTTAAAACCATCAATAAAAACAACAATAACAACAACACGAAACCAAGAAACAAAACAAGACAAAAGCATCACTATAGCCAAAATCACACATTGACCTTCACAGAGATAGTGGATAGCTTCAATGTCTGACTCTTGCTAATAGAGTCTTATCATCATCATCCAAACAAAAAACAAAAATACACAAGCCAACAACTACCTCCAAAAACTGAAAAACAACAAAATCCCCCAAAACAACAATAACTAAAAACAAAAACCAGCATAAAAACCCAATTGTAAACAGAGAAATGATAGAATTCATTGTAAGTCAAATAGATCTAACGGATCTTTACAGAAAATTTCACTCAAACACACTTCATGAAACTTTCTCCAGAATTGATGACACACTTCGTCACAAAGCAAGTCTCAACACACACAAGGAATTTCAAACATCTTGCATATTATCTGACCATTATGAGTGCATTAAAGCTGGATATCAACAACAACGGAAACATTAGAAAGTTAAAAAAACTCATTAAAACTGATCAACTCATTACTGAACAAAAACTTGGTCAAGACAGACATTAAAAAATTAAAGATGTTTTAGAATTGGATGAAAAAGAATATACAACTTATCCAAAGATGTGAAACACAGTGAAGGTAGTTTTAAGAGGAGAATTTATAGCACTAAGAATGTTTGCAAGATGGTACAACCACTCTGGAAGTCAGTCTGGTGGTTCCTCAGAAAATTGGACATAGTACTACCCGAGGACCCAGCTATATCACTTCTGGGCATTTACCTAAAAGATGCTCCAACATATAACAAGGGCACATGCTTCACTAAGTTCATAGCAGCCTTATTTAATAAGCTGGAAAAAATCCAGATGTCCTCCAACAGAGGAATGGGTAAAAAAATGTGGTACATTTACACTACTCGGCTATTAAAAAACAATGACTTCATGAAATTCTTAGGTAAATAGATGGAACTAGAAAATATCATCCTGAGTAAGGTAACCCAATTACAAAAGAACATACATGGTATGCACTCACTGATAAGTGGATATTAGCCCAAAAGCTCTAATTACTCAAGATACAATTCACAGACCACATGAAGCTCAAGAAGGAAGATCAAAGCGTGGATGCTTCAGTCCTTCTTAGAAGGGAGAACAAAATACTCACAGGAGCAGAGACTGAGGGAAAGGCCATCCAGAGACTGCCCCACTTGGGGGATCCAACCCATATACATACAGCCACCAAACCCAGACAATATTGCTGATGCCAAGAAGTTCATACTTACAAAATCCTGATATAGCTGACCCCTGAGAGTCTCTGCCAGAGCCTGACAAATACAGAGGCAGATGCTCAGAGCCAACCATTAGACTGAGAATGGGGTTCCCAATTGAGGAGTTAGAGAAAGAACTGAAGGAGCTGAAGGGGTTTGCAACCCTATAGGAAGAACAACAATATCAACCAACCAGACACCCCAGAGCTTCCAGGGCCTAAACCACCAACCAAAGACTACACCTGGAGCACCCATGGCTCTAGCCATATATGTAGCAGATATGGGGAATAGATGTTAAGAATTGCACATATGATGCTTTATCTGGCATCAATGGAAGGAGAGGTCCTTAGTCCTGTGAAGGCTTGATGCATAGTGTAGGGGAATGCCAGAGCAGGGAGGCAGGAGGGAGTAGGTGGGTGGATGGGGGAGCACCCTCATAGAAGCAGGGGGAGGTGGATGGGATAGGGGACTTTTGGGAGGGGAAACCTGGAAAGGGGATAACATTTGAAATGTAAATAAGGAATATATCCAATAAAAGAAAAGAAAAAAATAGAGGAGTCTCATACTAGTAACTTAACAGGATACCTTCAAGCTCTAGAACAAAAAGAAGAAATCACAACCAAAAAGAGTAGATGGCAAGAAATAATCAAACTCAAGAGAGAAATCAATAAAATACAAACAAACAAGAAATAGTACAAAACACCAATGAAACAGTTTATTCTTCTAGAAAATTAATAAGATCAACAAACCCTTATCCAAATTAACTAAGAGGTAAAGAAAAAAATATCTAAATTAACAAACTTAGAAATGAAAAGGGGCTCATAATAACAGGCACTAAGGAAATCCAGAGAATCTTAAGGACATACTTTGACAACCTGTGCTCCACCAATTTTGGAAATCTTAAAAAAAAAAAGATAATATTCTCATTAGATACCACTTACCAAAGTGAAATCAATATTAGATAAGCAATTTAAATGTAACTAAAACCCTAATGAAATAGAAACAGTAATTAAAAGGTCTAGGAATAGATGATTTTCACAAAGAATTTTATGAGGCCACAGTTACTGATAC
Source organism: Rattus rattus (assembly GCF_011064425.1). Lineage (NCBI taxonomy): Eukaryota > Metazoa > Chordata > Mammalia > Rodentia > Muridae > Rattus > Rattus rattus. The sequence goes on along the minus strand of NC_046154.1, from coordinate 128,753,516 downwards.
CCAAAATCATATTAAAGCCTAAGAAAAAAAGGGCCACAGGCCATTTTAAAAAAATGAACATAGATGCAAAAAAAATCACAATAAAGTACTTGCAAACTGAATCCAAGAACATATCAAGAAAAACATCTACTATGATCAAATAGGTTTCTTCCCAGAGTCGCATGGATGGTTCAGCATGAGTGAGTTCATAAATGCCATCTACCACAAAACCGAACAGAAAGAGAAAACACACATGATCATTTCATTAGATGCAGAAAAGGCCTTTGACAAAATCACACACTCCTTAATGATAAAAGTTGTGGAGAGATTAGGAATACAAGGGACATAATAGCAACAGTTTACAGTAGACCCATAGCCAACCTCAACTTAAATGGAGAAAAATACAAAGCAATCCCATCAAAATCAGGAAAAAGATAAGGTTTTCCACTTTCCATACCTACTCAATATAGTAATTAAATTCTTACCTAGAGCAATAAGACAGTTGAAGGAGATCAAGGGGATACAAAATGTAAAGGTTGAAGTGAAAGTTTTATATATATATATATATATATATATGTATGTATATATAACTTTGAAGATAATAAGATCCATTAATCAGTGGAATCAAATTGAAGACCAAGGTATAAAGTGTACACAGTTATGGATACCTAAATTTTGATAAGGAGGCTAGAAACACACACTGGGGAAAAAACATGTTCAAAAAAATGGATCTATTCAAACAGGATGGCTGCATGTAGAAGAATCCAGACACTCATCACCCTGCAAACTTCACTCCCAGTGCATTACAGACCTCAATATAAAACCAGATACACTGAACCTGTTAGAAGAGAAAGTAGGGGATAACCTTGAACTCATTGGTACAGGAAAAGGCTTTCTGAACAGAACACCATTAACCCAGGCACCAAAACTAATAATTAATAAACAGGACTTCATGAAACTGAAAAGCTTCTGTAAGGCAAGGGTCACTGCCACTCAGACAAAGTAGTGAACTACAGAATGGGAAAACTACACATCTGATAGAGGACTAATATTTAAAATATATAAAGAACTCTAGAAACTAGATATCAACCTCCCCCACAAATAATCAAATTAAAATGGAGCTCAGATCTAAACAGAATTCTCAAAAAGAAATGGCTTGAATGGCCGAGAAAGACTTTAAGAAAGGTTTAACATCCTTACCATCAAAGAATACAAGTCAAAACTACTTTGATATTTTGTCTTATACCAGTCAGACGGTCTAGGGTCAATAAAACAAATGACATCCCTGCTGGCAACAATATGGAATAGGGGGAAAATTTGGCCATTTCTAGTGGGAATGCAAACTCATACAGACATTATGGAAATCATTGGGGTGGTTTGCCAGGAAGATGGGAATCAATCTACCCCAAGGTCCAGTTGTACCACTCTTGGGCATGTACCCAAAGGATGCTTAATCCTACCTCAGAGACACTTGGTCAGTTAAGTTCATTGCTGCTCTAATCATAATACCTAGGTAAATGGATGGAATTAGAAAAAATGAGTAACTGAACGAGTAGCTCAGATCTAGAAAGACAAACACAGTATGTATTTGCTTATATGTGGACATTAGCTATTAAGTCTAAGCTAACTGTTGCACAGTCCAGAGAACCACAGGGGTTTACAGTAAGGGATCTGGGGCTGTGGGCAGATAGATCTTCCTAAGATATGGAAAGAGAATAGAGAGTTATAGATGAGTGGAGTTGCTGGAATAAGATGTTAAGAGGGAAGGTAGTGAGAGTTGGGTGGAGAGAGTGATAAGAGAAGGAATACAGGGAAGACAGCTAAAATTAAAGACTAGTTGAGTGGTAGCATGGATACCCAAACACTAGAAGCTTCCAATATATCTAATATATAGTAAGTATAGTATATACAAGAAGGGGATCTAAATGAATTTGCCAAATAATGGGGGGCAACATAGCACCATCTGGATAGCTCTTGTCACAAAATGTGATTCTAGTATTGGAATTGGGTTCCATCTAATTGAGTAGTTGGCCAAAAAGATCCAATGGAAATTTCCAAACAGCCCAGGTGGATCCCAAGACTATAGGTTGCTCTCCACAATCTGATGGGCAGGCTTCATTGCTAAAGACAACACCCAGACAACTCACTGGACATGGAAACATCAAGCTGTTGCCTATGTAGAGACCTTACTTACATGTCCTACTGTCTCTTGTACAGGAAGATACTCTGCACTCGACCCAAAGAGAAATATCAACCCAATCACAAGATGTTTGATTTATAATGAGTTCCTGCCTACAAGAAATGCTACGGTAAGGGTGGCACAAAGCTTGTGGGAGTAACCAACCAGTCTCTGAGTGACAGATGTCTCACTTCGTGAGATGGAAACTTTCTGGTTCTGCTTGGGTGACCAAGAACCTGAAACTCGATAGTCTAGGGTCCTAAGGTAAAACCAAATTCTACTGTTCTTAAAAAAAATGATTCCTAATGACATTCTACTATTCTCATAGATCAGTGCGTTTTTTCAGCCATTACCAGAAGCTCCCTCCTTCATCAGATGGGAACACATACAGAGAGACCCACAGCAGACATTATGAGAAGACTGAGAGACCTTTCTAGACCAGATGTCTCCATCAAACCCCTCCCATCAGGCCTCAGGGAACCCCGTGGAAGAGGAGGCAGGAAGAGTTTCAGAACCAGAGGAGATGGAGGACATCAAGGAAACAAAGTTCTCAAAACGAACGTGAGTAAAGCTCAGATGAACTCACAGAGACTAAGGAAGCACGCACAGGTCCTGCACTGGTCAGAAACAGGGCCTCTGCTTAAATATGAAAGCTTCCAGTTTACTGTTTTTATGGGATTCTTGAGTGTGCAAACGATTGGTCCTCTCTCTCTCTCTCTCTCTCTCTCTCTCTCTCTGTGTGTGTGTGTGTGTGTGTGTGTCTGTGTGTGCCTTCTTTTGGGTTCTCTTCCTCTGATTTGTTTTTTCATCCCATTCCAATGTGTTAGTTTTTGTTTTATTTTTATTAAGAGCAAAAGATTGAGAGTGAGACAGACAGACAGACACACACACAGAGGGAGAGGGGGAGAGAGAGAGAGAGAGAGAGAGAGAGAGAGAGAGAGAGAGAGAGAGAGAGAGAGCGCTCTGCATTCTAATTCCCAAAGCAAATCCTTTATCCTCTCCAGATGTCCTGCATTTTCCTCCCGTAGAATGTCTGGGCACTTCATTGTCTGTAATATTCTGAAATGTCATATTGCATTCCTTAGTGTTAGATTATTTCTTACAAAATCACTATAATGAGTTCTTAGCCTAATTTACCAGGATGAAGACTCACACTCTTGCTCTGAAAGCTTTCCTTGAATTATTCTTTTGATAATTATTCTCCCTTGTTCTTTTCCTAGAACATCTATTTTACAAACGTAAGATCTTTTAACCTTACTCTCTAGTTGCCTCATCATATATTTCCTTTCTTGCTACTTTGTAAAGATTTTATTATAATTTTATATTAAAATATTCCCTAAGGAATTTCACTTTTACAATCACAAGTTTGGACGTTTGGGTCAAAGCTCCGTTGTCTGTTACAGATTCTACTTCCTTTAGTAACAAGTTTGCCTTTTGATGGGTCTAGTTCTTTTGATTTTATTTTTCTGTTCTCAGAATTGTTTTATGATGGCTAAAGAAACTACATTTTTGCTAGGATCCATTTTGGTATCTTAGAGCTGCTTGCTTCTGATGTAAGCTCCTAAAAGACAACTTGCTGACAAGCCCAACCCTTGAGCTCCATCAGCAACCACAGCTTGTCCTTGCTATGACTAACTGCTGGTTTTGGCCTGTGTAAAACTTGCATGTGCAGACATTCAAGGACTATTTTGAGGTCCATTTGACCAACTAATCTTGGCAGAGCAGAACAGCTCTTGTGGTTTCTAAAGGCCATTTTGTCACCTGCCTCTGTACTTCATGTCTCTGATTTGGGTTAGTGACCATGGCCCTGCTAGGAGTTTTAATAAATCTGGATAACTATAATCTGGATAAGTTCGATGGTGGTCCCAAACTTTGTAACAGTTTCTGTTTCTTCTGGGTTTCTTTTGTGCTTGCTTTGTGCTTTCTGCTGCTCCACCACTCCCTCTACATTCCAGTGAGGCCTTACAAGGTTGGCATTTTTGTTTGCATTGCCATTAGCCAAGTCACATCTTTCCATTGGAGTCTTTAAGTCTATTCATAGGTATGACTCTGCCTTTCTCTTAGATTAATCAGATCTTCCAACAACGTGTCCCCTAACTGAACATTTTGAGCCCCAATGTCTGTGATCTGGAAACGGCATACAAAGGTTGTTTAGATGGCCTGAAAGGCCTTCACGTAGTATCTCATCTTCAACTTTGGGCCCTGCTCCTGTTGTACTTGGTTCACATGTGTTGACCTTTGAGGTTCTCCAGACTGGAAGGGAACAATCACTGCAAACTTCTGGTGGGGATTGCCATAATACACCAGTCTTGGTTTCAGTTCTATATGGCTCCATCGTTCCTCTAGCATTTCAGGGATCTTTGGTCCCACCACAGCATACATTGCTCTCACACGGTCTGTGAGCACTGCTTTCCTACAGCTTTTAAATGACTCTACATTCTTTTTTGAAGATTTCAAGCGTTTGAGTTGGGTCTGGGGTGGGGTTTCTCTTCCCTTTACTGTCTGTGTGTTCAAGCCTTCTTTATCCAGGCTTTAAAATGTCAGTTTTGAAAGCTTAGAGAACAACAAAAACACTCAGATGCATCCAGTTTCCAATATTTTACTTGCCCTATGGATTTTCCTACAGCATAAGTCCTGTTGCTTTGGTGACACAGCAACAGAGCTGCTTTTCTCTGATCAAGCTAGGGGATCATAAGACATAGGGAGTGTAGGATGTCATACAGGTGAGGGCGGGTGCAGGATAGAACAAGGTCTGTCATTGGACAAGAAGGAAGGATGGGCAGGAGAAAAGTTTTAGGGAAAAGGAGGAGACTGGATTGGATGGGAGACTGGAGGAGACGAGAGAGTAGCTGTGGAGAGAACATGGAAGCTGATGTTAATATTCCACTCTGTGTATTTACAGGTTGTTATGAATATTCTTAAGGGATGGATATGTACAGGGCTTTGTATGTTCAGGTGGGCAATTATATCTTATCAATTGGATCAGAGGTTATTGTGTTGTGTGTTCTTTCTTGTGGAGAATTGAGTTTGGAGAGTGTGTGGCAGCAGAGACACTGGGCCGCCACGGAGTTGGGATGTGTGCTTCTGGCAAGATATCTATCTACCAGATGTCTTGGGGCAGTGTGGTGCCAGACCCAGTGGGGGTAAAAGACAACATTTTATTTTTTATAATTTTACAGCAACAAGGGAGGATTTGTGATCATTTGTGGGTGAAACTAAACACCTTTCCTTTCTTCTATACTGGGGGACAATGATCAAAAGTAAAGAAATGACTTCCAAGCCCAGAGGGAATCATTTGTACCTCTGCTTATAGAAGAAACTTGGAAGACAGACCAAACTTAAGGATTCCATTATACAAAGGAAATCCACACACAATTGAACTGTGTTTAGGAAATGAAGCTTGTGAGAAGGAGGGTTGATGCAATAGCCCAGGGGTCCTCTCGAGGGTACCTTTCACATCACATAATCATTCCTCTTGCCACTGGCTATTAGCCTTTTTCAAAAGACAGGGAATTAAAGTGGCTCCCACTTAGCCAGTTTGCCTGAGCAGATACAGAGATGGTATGAAATGCCATCCAAGAATCTCACCTCTCTGACATTCCAGCTGTGTATATCCCAGTCTCTGAAATTGCCATTTTCACATGAATGGGCACAGACATTATGCTCAGCCCAGCATGTCTGACTCATTACTGCAGGATGAACGATGTCGTGTGATTCTGCTGGGGCTTCTAGAAGGAAGAGATGTTTTCTCTAGATTTCATCCTTCTCAACAAGTCCGTATCCCTTGGTTACGGGATATGGATGCTGAAGGGGAAGAAAAGGATTATGGCTCTTGGGATTTTAATGAAAACTACAGCTTACAACTCTTAACTATGTAAGGTATCATTCAACTCTCTTTTGTGATATTGAAAACTGAGGAGTTTGGTAAATCCTTTACTTTGTTTTTTTCCCACACAAATATGTACTATAGATAGCTGTTAGACTAATTCTCTTTAAGCCTTGGTTTCATTAGGTTGCTCTTTTTTAACCTCCGACACCAACCTATCATATAATTGACTTCCAATGCATCTGGCTAGCATTTTTCCTGATAGCAGATGAATTGGCCTCCTCACTGTTCCCACCCTGCTGCTCTTCTGTTGGGTTCTCTCCCATTCATTTGCCTCCACTTGTTTAACACATAGGCTATGTGAAGGCCCTGGCATGCAGAAATGCAAAGACTAATAGAGAAGAGTAAGTGCAAGTCTGAGCTAACTAAGTAGGGATACAAGGCACAACTAGAATACTCAGTAGGAGATGTGGAAGCTTTATAGGCAAAGAATTGTGAAGTAGCAAAAAGAATGCTCGGAAACGCTAGCTAGATGACAGGTATCCAACATGGGGTAGGCTAGAACACACTCCTCTAATATAGAATATCATCTTGCGTCTCAAAGTTCTTCTAAAGACCCAGTTCAAGGCTTCTCAGTCTAGAAAGCTTTGCCAAGGCTGTTTTAAATGATATCCTGGGACAGAACAGCCTCCCTCTTACTGTTATTCTGACATTAGTACTGGTCCTGGGACCTCTGCTCATGTTGGCCTTTGGTGACAGCAGATAGGAAAGTGTGACCCTCAGAAAGAAGACATGGCCTTCTAGGTTAGGACTAATAAATGCTTGCTTTTGAACCACCGGAAACTTCATAACGGATATAATGGGCACCAACCCACAGTGGTCTAATTTTTCCTCCATATTTTAAAAATTAATTTATTCAGAAACTCCTGAGAATATCTCAGAATGGCGTTGGGCTTGGATATCCCTGAATGCTGTAGTCAAATTCCATATCGCAGCATTTTTCACACTGTCAGCAGACCTGTAACAGATCCCATTATTCCCACAGTTTTAGAGCTATAAATCTGGAAGTAAAGGGTTCATTAATTCTCCAATGTCTTCTATTTTTCTTAAACTCTGTATTATTTGGTTCCTTCCCATTAAACACAGCTGCTATGCAGCTTCTGGATGCAGGCACAAGTTGAAAGCAAGCCTAACACAAGAAAATAATTGTCGTTCATTAAGCATTTGCTGTGGGTGTGTGATGCTGGGTGAGGCCTATGCTTGCGGGAAATAACTATAGAAGGGAAAAAGAGAACCCTGAGAAACAACTTGACACCTAGGAGTTCTAATACATGCAGGATCACAGGCCCCAAGCCTCACCCCAATACCTGGCCTAACTGGGACCCCACCCCCAGGAGCTAGAGGACACAGGTACTCCCACCCAGTCAGAGGGTTCCTTGTAATTTGTACTGGTACCTGGGGTCAGAGGCTATGCTCTGACCTCCCTCAACCCACCCGAACCAAGAGATAGCTAGAACCCGAGGAGTTCTGACACACCCAGGAATACAGGCTCACAGGAGGGACAGGCTGCAGAAACAGCAAGACCAGTTAATACCAGATATAATCAGTGGCAGAGGCGAGTGCAAGAACATAAGCAACAGAAATCAAGACTACTTGACACTATTAGAGTCCAGTTCTCAGCCTGCACCCAGAGTTGACCATGTGCCACAACTCTCTGTACCCAGGTCCTGTGGCAGAGAGAGCTGGATTCTCAGAAGTGCAGACAATCTTGAGAGCACAGGTGAGACCACCACCACATCTGCTCACATTCCTGACCCAAGAGGAACCTGCCTGGAGTTCACTGAACAAATGAACCTAGGAGCAGTCTGGGACAGAATCCTTGGAGTTTCCTTGGGACACAGCTCTCTGTACCCAGATCCCATGGAGAGAAAACCAGTCTCCAGGAGTGCTGACACACAGGTTTACAGAAGTTTCAAGCCACTGTCAGAGACAGCAGGACCAGCTAACACCATAGATAACCAGATGGGGTGAGGCAAGTGCAAGAACCTAAGCATCAGGAACCAAGGTCACTTGGCATCATCAGAACCCAGTTCCCCACCAATGCAAACCCTGCATATCCCAACATACCAGATAGGCAAGATTCTAATTCAAAATCACACGATTTTTAAATTCATGATGATGTTAGAGGAATTTAAGAAGGACATAAATAACTACCTTAAAGAAGCACAGTACAGCACAGGTAAACAGATAGAGTCCTTAAATAGGAAACAAAAATCCCTTAAAGAATTATAGGAAAAGACATCCAAACAGGTGAAGGCATTGAACAAAACCATCCAGGATCTAAAAATGGAAATAGAAACAATAAAGAAATCACAAAGGGAGACAACCCCGGAGATAGAAAACCTAGGAAAAACATCAGGAATCATAGACACAAGCATTGCCAACAGAATATAAGAGATACAAGAGAGAATCTTATGGGATGAAGATACTATAGAAAACATTGACACAACCATCAAAGAAAATGTAAAATACAAAAAGCTCCTAACCCAAAAAATCTAGGAAATCTAGGACACAATGACAAGATCAAACCTAAGGATAATAGGTATAGAAGAGAGTGAAGATTCCCAATTTAAAGGGCCAGTAAATATCTTCAACAAAATTATAGAAGAAAACTTCCCTAACCTAAAGAAAGAGATGCCCATTAACATATAAGAAGCCTACAGAACTCCAAATATATTGGACCACAAAAATTCCTCCCATCACATAATTGTTGAAATGCCCAATGCACAAAACAAAGAAAGAATATTAAAAGCAGTAAGGGAAAAGGTCAAGTATCATATAAAGGCAGACCTATCAGAATTATACCAGACTTCTCAACAGAGACTATGAAAGCCAGAAGATCCTGGGCAGATGCCATGCATACCCTAAGAGAACACAAATGCCAGACCAAACTACGATATCCAGCAAAACTCTCAATTAACATAGATGGAGAAGCCAAGATATTCCATGGCAAAACTAAATTTACACAATATCTTTCCACAAATTCAGCCCTACAAAGTATAATAGATGAAAAACTTCAACACAAGGAGAGAAACTATACCCTAGAAAAAGCAAGAAAGCAATCTAATTTCAACTATCCCAGAAGAAGATATGCACACAAACATAATTTCTCCTCTAACAACAAGACCCAGGAAAAAACAATCATTGGTCCCTAATATCTCTCAACACCAATGGACTCAATTCCCCAATAAAAAAAGCATAGACTAACAGACTGAATACGTAAAGAGGACCCAGCATTTTGCTGCATACAGAGAACACACTTCAATAAAAAAAACGAAAAACAAAACAAAAACAGACACTACCTCAGAGTAAAAGGCTGGAAAACAATTTTACAAGCTAATGGTCCAAAGAAAAAAGCTGGAGCAGCCATTCTAATATTGAATAAAATAGCTTTCAACCAACCAAAAGTTATTAAAAAAATAGGGAAGAACACTTCATATTCATCAAAGGAAAAATTTACCAAGATAAACTCTCAATCCTTAATACCTATGCTCCAAATACAAGGGCACTTACATTAATAAAGAAACCTTACTGAAGCTCAAAGCACATATTGTAACTCATACAACAATAGTGGGAGACTTCAACACCCCACTCTCATTAATGAACAGAACATGGAAACAGAAACAAAACAAGAGATACAGAGAAAATAACAGAAGTTATGAACCAAAGAGATTTTACAGATATCTATAGAACATTTCATCCTAAAACAAAAGAATATACTTTTTTCTCAGCACCTCATGGTACCTTCCTTAAAATTGACCATATAATTGGTCACAAAACAGGCCTCAACAGATATAAGAAAATAGAAATAATACTATGCATCCTATGAGATCACCATGGACTAAGGTTGGTCTTCAGTACCAACAAAAACAACAGAAAGTCCACATACACATAAAAGCCTGAACAGTGCTCTACTCAATGACAACTTGGTCAAGAAAGAAATAAAGAAATAAATCAAAGACTTTTTAGAATTTAATGAAAATGAAGGCACAGCATATCCAAACTAATGGGATGCAATGAAAGCGGTACTAAGAGGAAAACTCATAGCTCTGAGAGCCTCCACAAAGAAACTGGAGAGAGAGCATACATTAGCAGCTTGACAGCACACCTAAAAGCACTAAAACAAAAAGAAGTAAATACACCCAAGAGGAGAACATGGCAGGAAATAATCAAACTCAGAGCTGAAATCAACCAAGTAGAAACAAAAGAACTATACAAAGAATCAATAAAACAGGAGCTGGTTCTTTGAGAAAATCAACAAGATAGATAAACCCTTAGCTAGACTAACCAAAGGGCACACAGAGAGTATCCAAATTGACAAAATCAGAAATGAAAAGGGAGACATAACAACAGAATCTGAGTAAACTAAAAAAAAACATCAGATCCTACTACAAAAGCCTATACTCAACACAACTGGAAAATCTGGATGAAATAGACAATTTTCTAGACAGATATGAGGTATCAAAGTTAAGTGGATCAGATAAACCATCTAAACAGTCACATATCCTCTGAAGTTATAGAAGCAGTCATTAAAAGTCTCCCAACTAAAAAAAGCCCAGGACCAGATGGGTTTAGTGCAGAATTTTATCAGACTTTCATAGAAAACCTAATACCACTACTGTCCAAACTATTTCACAAAATAGAAACAGAAGGAACACCACCCAATTCCTTCTATGAAGCCACAATTTCCTGTACACCTGAACCACACAAAGACCCAACAAAGAAAGAGAACTTAAGATCAATCTCCCTTATGAATATTATCGCAAAAGTACTCAATAAGGTTCATGCAAACCAAATCCAAGAACACACCAAAATGACCATCCATCAAGGTCAAGTTGGCCTCATCCAGCAATGCAGTGATGGTTCAATATATGGAAATCCATCAACACAATCCACTATATGAACAATCTCAAAGAAAAAAAAACCATGTGATCATCTCATTAGATGCTGAGAAAGCATTTGACAAAATTCAACACCCCTTCGTGATAAAAGTCTTAGGAAGATCAGGAATTCAAGGCCCATACCTAAGCATAGTAAAAGTAATATACAGCAAAACAGTAGCCAACATCAAACTAAATGGAGAGAAACTTGAAACAATCCCACTAAAATCAGGGACTAGACAAGACTGCCCACTCTCTCCCTACCTATTCAATATAGTACTTGAGGTACTAGCCAGAGCAATCAGGCAACAAAAGGAGGTCAAATCGATACAAATTGGAAAGGAAGAAGTCAAAATGTCACTATTTGCAGATGATATGATAGGATACTTAAGTAACCCCAAAAATTCCACCAGAGAACACCTAAACCTGATTAACAACTTCAGCAAAGTGTCTGGGTATAAAATTAACTCAAACAAATCCTTCCTCTACTCAAAGGATAAATAGGCTAAGAAACAAAGTAGGGAAATGACAGTCGTCACAAAAGTCTCTTGTGTGTGACTCTAACCAAGCAAGTGAAAGATTTGTATGAAAAGAACTTCAAGTCTCTGAAGAAAGAAATTGAAGAAGATCTCAGAAGTTGGAAAGATCATCCTAGACCATGGATTGACAGGATTAATATAGTAAAAATGGCCATTTTACTAAAAGCAATCTACAGATTCAATGCAATTCCAATCAAAAATTCCAACTCAATTCTTTATACAATTAGAAAGCTCAATTTGTAAATTCATTTGGAAAAGCAAAAATCCCAGGATATCAAAAACTATTCTCAACAATAAAAGAACTTCTGGGGGAATCACCATACCTAACCTCTAGCTGTACTACAGAGTAATCATGATAAAAACTGTATGGTATTGGTACAGAGACAGGCAGGTAGATCAGTGGAATAGATTTGAAGTCCCAGAAATGAATCTACACACGTATGGTCACTTGATCTTTGACAAAAAACTAAAACTATCAAATGAAAAAAAAAAGACAGCATTTTCACCAAAAGAAGCTGGTTCAACTGGAGGTCAGCATGGAGAAGAAAGCAACTTGATCCATTCTTATCTCATTCTACAAAGTGATCAAACTGGATCACAGACCTCCATAGAAAATGAGATACAGTGAAACTAATAGAAGAGAAAGTGGGCAAGAGTCTCGAACACATAGGCACAGGGGAAATTTTTCTGAAAAGAACACCAATGGCTTATGCTCTAAGATCAAGAATTGATGAATGGGACCTCATAAAATTGCAAAACTTCTGTAAGGCAAAGGACACTGTCAATAGGACGAAATGACAATCAACAGATTGGGAAAAGGTTTTTACCAATCCTACATCTGATAGAGGGCTAATATCTAATATATTTAAAGAACTCAAGAAGGTAGACTCCAGAGAATCAAATAATCCTCCGAAAAACTGGGGTACAGAGCTAAACAAAGAATGCATCTGAGGAATATCAAATGGCTGAGAAGGACCTAAAGAAATGTTCAACATCCATAGTCATCAGGGAAATGCAAATCAAAACAACACTGAAATACCTGGTCACACCAGTCAGAATGGCTATGATCAAAAACTCAGGTTTCAACAGATGTTAGCAAGGATAAGGAGAAAGAGGAACACTCCTCCACTGTTGCTGGGATTGCAAGTTGGTACAACCATTCTGGAAATCAGTCTGGTAGTTCCTCAGAAAATTGTACATAGTACAACCTGAGCATCCAGCTATAACACTCCTAGGCATACACCTAAATGATCCTCCAACATATAACAAGGACATATACTCCACTATGTTCATAGTAGCCTTATTTATAATAGTTAGAAGCTGGAAAGAACCCAGATGTCCTTCAACAGAGGAATGGATACAGAAAATGTGGTACATCTACACAATGGAGTACTACTAAGCTATCAAAAACAATGACTTCATGAAATTCATAGGCAAATGGATGCAACTAGACAATGTTATTCTGAGTGAGGTAACCCAGTCACTAAAAAACACACATGGTGTGCATTCACTGATAAGTGAACATTATCCCAAAAGCTTGGAATACTTATGAAAAATTCAGAGATCATATGAAACTCAAGAAGAAGGAAGACTAAGATATGTATGTTTCATTCCATCTTAGAACAAAGAACAAAATGCTCATGGGAGGAAATACAGGGACAAAGAGTAAAGTAGGGCTTGAAGAAAAGGTCACCCAGAGACTTCTCCACCTAGGGATGCATCCCATATACAGCCACCAAACCCAGTTACTGTTGCTGATGCCAAGAAGTGCTTGCTGACAGGAGCCAGATATGAGCGTCTCCTGAGATGCTCTTCCAGATCCTTATTAATACAGATCTAGACGGTTGTAGCTAACCATTGGACTGAACAAGGGGAGCTTTTGCTAGAGAAAAGACTGAAGGAGCTGACAGAGTTTGCAACCCCATAGGAAGAACAACAATATCACCAACCAGACCACATCAGAGCTTCCAGGGACTAAATGACCAACTAATGAGTACACGTGGAGGGGGACCTCTGACTCCAGCCACATATGTGGCAGAGGATTAAATTGTACAGCATTAATAGGAGGAAAAGCCCCTGGTCCTGTGAATGCTCGTTTCCCCAGTGTAGGGTAATGCCTACATTACAGGGCGTTGTGGTTGGAATTGGTGGCTGGGAGTGTAAGCATCCTCATAGAAGTAGGGGGAAGGAGGAGGGAGTATGGGAGAGTGGGAAAAGGGGATAACATTTGAAATGTAAAAACATGAAATAGCTAAGAAAAATAAAATAAAATAAATACAAGAAGCCTACAGAATTCCAAATAGATTGGACCAGAAAAGATATCCCTTCCATTACATAATAATTAAAACATCAAATGCACAAAACAAAGAAAGAATATTAAAAGTTGTAAGGGAATAAAGTCAATAACATATAAAGGCAGACTTATGAGAATTACACCAGACTTCTCAACAGAGACTCTAAAAGTCATCTTGAGTAGATGTCATACTGACCCTAAGAGAACAAAAAAGCCAGCCCAGGCTACTATATCTAGCAAAAACACTTAATTATTATAGATGGAGAAACCATGATATTCCACCGCGAAACCAAATTTACACAATATCTTTCCAGTAAACCAGCCCTATAGTGCATAATAGAAGGAAAAGTCCAACACAAGGAGAGAAACTGCATCCAAGATAAAAACAATACATTAATTTTCTCGACACAAACCAAAAAGAAAAGAGCCACAAAAATATAATTCCACCTCTAACAACAAAAATAGCAAGAAGCAACAATCATTGGTTTTTAATATCTCTCAACATCTATGGTCTCAATTCCCCACAGGCTAACAGACTGGATTTGTAAAGAGGATGTAGCATTTAGCTGCATACAGGAAAGACACCTCAGTGACAAAGATAGACACTGTCTTGGAGTAAAAGATTGGAAAAAATTTCCAAGCAAATGGTCTCAAGAAATTCAACTGGAGTAGCCAGCCATTCTAATATCCAATAAAATACACATCAAGCAAAAGTTATCGAAAGAGAAAGGGAAGGGCACTTCATACTCACCAAAGGAAAAATCCAACAGGATGACCTCTCAATTCTGAAAATCTATTTCCCAAATGCAAGGGCACCCACATTTGTAAAAGAAATGTCACTAATGCCTAAAACAAACATTGAACCTCACCCAAAAATATTGGGAGACTTCAACATCCAACTCTCACTAACGGGCAGATCATGGAAACAGAAACAAAACAGAGACACAGTAAAACTAATAGAAATTATGAACCAAATGGATTTAACAGACATCTACAAAATATTCATCCTAAAACAAACAAACAAAAAATAATACCTTCTCAGCATCTCATGGTACCTTCTCAAAAGTCTACCTCAATTGGAGGTCCCATGGATCTGTGCCTTGCTTCAACAGTGTTTGTATAGAACAGACCTGGGGACTCCCACTTTATTAGCTTCCAGCCATCTTACAAGTCTTTCCAGTCACAGCCTTCGGGACCATCTCCTTGCTGCCTTTGGCTCCTAGGACCAGTCAGCACCGTCTTCGAGGTTAGCCCCAAACTCCGGATCAGCCATGACCTCTCAGATTCGTCAGAATTATTCCATCAAAGTGGAAGCTGCCACGAATCACTTGGTCAACTTGCACCTGCGGACCTCTTACATCTACCTCTCTCTGGGCTTCTTTCTTGATCCGAATAACATGGAGGGTGTAGGCCACTTCTTCCGGGGAATTGGCTGAGGAGAAGCACAAGGGTGCCAAGCACCTCCTCAAGTGGCAGAACCTCTCGGGGGCCATTCATTCTTCTAGATTTCATCTCAAGATGAGTGGGGTAAAACCCAGGAGGCCATGGAAGCTGCCTTAGCTCTGGAGAAGAACCTGAACCAGGCCCTCTTGGATCTGCATGTCCTGGGTTCTGCCTGCACAGACCCTCACTTGTGTGACTTCTTGAAAAGCCACTTCCTGGATAAGGAGGTGAACCTCATTAAGAAGATAAGCAAACACCTGGCCAATCTCTGTAAGCTGGTAGGATTACAACCAGCTCAGACAGTTGTGGCACAGGCATCTCTGGATGAGTATCTCTTTGAGCACCTCACATTCAAGCATGACTAGGAGGCCTCTGCACCTTCAAAGGGGCTCACTCCTCTGCTTTGCACCAGCTGCCTCAGGACCTCCACCTGAATGACCCTCTAAAGCCACTAGGCAGCTTTATAACTGCCCTGGAGCCTCTCCTAAGTCTTGGACCTGGTAAAAAGAAAGCTTTTTGAAACAGAAAGAAAATTGACCATATAATAACACAAAACAAGCCTCAACAGAGGCAAGAACATTGAATTAATCCCATGCATCCTATTGGATCATCATAAACTGAGGCTGGTTTTCAATAACAACAAAAACACCAGAAAGTCCACATACTCATGGAAAATGAACAAATCTCTACTTAATGATAACTTTTTAGAATTTAACGAAAATGAAGACATGGCATACCCAAACTGTGGGACACAATGAAAGCTGTGCTAAAAGGAAAACTCATAGCTCTGAGTGCCCTCCAAAAGAAACTGGAGAGAGCATTTACTAGCAGCTTGACAGCACACCTAAAAGCTCTAGAATAAGAAGAAGCAAACACACTCAAGAGGATTAGATAGCAGGAAATAATCAAACTCAGGGCTGGAATCAACCAAATAGAAACAAAGAGAACTATACAAAAAGTCCACTAAACTAGGACTTGGTTCTTTGAGAAAATTAACAAGATAGAAAAATCCTTAGCCAAACTAACTGGAGGGCACAGAGACAGAATCCAAATTAACAAAATCAAAAATGAAAAGAAAGACTTAACAACAGAAACTGAGGAAATTCAAAAACTCATCAGATCTACTACAAAAGTCTATACTCAACAAAACTGGAAATTTAGATGAAATTGATGATTTTCTAGACAGATATGAGGTACCAAAGTTAAATGAGGACCAGATAAACTATCCCAAAACTCTTAAGGAAATAGAAGCAGTCATTAAAAGTCTCTCAACCAAAAAGGACTAGGGGCAGTTGATTTTAGTGTAGAATTTTATCAGACCTTCAAAGAAGACCTAGTACCAATACTTCTCAAACTGTTCTACAAAATAGAAACAGAAAGAACACTACCTAATTTGTTTTGTGAAATCATAGTTACTCTGATACCTAAACTACACAAATACCCACAAAAAGAGAGAACTTCACACCAATTTCCCTTATAAACATTAATGCAAAAATATTCAATAAAATCTCTCAAACTGAATCCAAGAACACATCCAAATGATTATTCACCATGATCAAGTAGGCTTTATCCCATGAAGACAGGGATAGTTCAATATATGGAAATTCACCAACATAATCCACTATATAAACAAATTTAAAAAATCCACATGATCATCTCATTAGATGCTGAGAAAGCATTTGGCAAAATATAACACCCCCTCATGTTAAAAGTCTTAGAAAGATCAGGAATTCAAAACACATACATAAACATAATAAAAGCAATTTACAGCAAATCAACAGTCAACATTAAATTAAATGGAGAGAAACTTGAAACAATCCCACTAAAATCAGGGACAAGACAAGGCTGCCCACTCTCCTCCTATTTATTCAACATAGTGCTTGAAGTTCTAACTAGAGCAGTTAGAAAACAAAAGAATGTCAAAAAGATATAAATTGGAAAAAAAACAAAGTCAAAATATCACTATTTGCAGACGATATGATAGTATAATTAATTCTACCAGAGAACTCCTACAGCTGATAAACAACTTCAGCAAAGTGGCTAGATATAAAACTAACTCAAAGAAATAGTAGCCTTCCTCTACTCAAAGAATAGATGGGATGAGAAAGAAATTAGGGAAACAACACACTTCACAAACAGTCACAAATAATATAAAATATTTTGGGTTAACCAAGCAAGTGACAGACCTGTATGACAAGACCTTAAAGTCTCTGAAAAAAAAATGAAAACCTCAGAGGATGGAAAGATCTCCTACACCCAGAGATTGACAGAATTAACATAGTTAAAGTGACCATTTTATAAAAACCAATCTACAGATTTAATGCAATCATCATTAAAATTCCAACTCAATTCTTCACAGAGATAGAAACAGCAATTTTCTACTTCACTTGGAATAACAAAAAACTCAGCATAGAGAAAACAATGCTTAATAATAAAGGAATTTCTGCATGAATCACCATCTCTGACCTCAAGCTGTTCTACAGCACAATAGTAATTAAAAAACACAACTGCATGGTATTGGTAGATAGACAGGTAGATCAATGGAATAGAATTGAAGACCCAGAAATGAGCACACACACTTATGTCACTTGATCTTTGATAAAGAAGCCAAAAAACCATCCAGTGGCACTTGTTCAACTGGCAGTCTGAATGTAAAAGTATGCAAATTGATTTATTTTTACCTCCTACAAGGCTTAAGTTCAAATGGATCAAGGATCTTCACATAAAATAGAAGTGCTGAATCAAACGGAAGAGAATTTGGAAAATAGCCTTGAACACATTGGCACAGAGGAAATTTTCCTGAACAGAACACCAATGGCTCAGGTTCTAAGATCAACTATAGACAAAGGAGACCTCATAAATTGATAAGCTTCTGTAAGGCAAAAGATGCTGTCAATAGGACAAAATAGCAATGTACAGATTATGAAAATATTTTACCAATGCTCTATCAAATAGAGGGCAAATATCCAAAATATACAAAGAAATCAAGAAGTTATACTACAGAGAACCAAATACCCCTATTTAAAAAATGAGAAAAAGAGCTAAACAAAGAATTATCAGCTGAGAAATCTCAAATGGCTGAGAAGTACCTAAAGATATGTTTAACATGCTTATTCATCACAGAGATGAAGAAATGTTTAACATCCTTAGTAATCAGGGAAATGCAAATTAAAATGACCCTGAGTTTCTACCTCACACCAATCAGAATGGCTAAGATCAAAAGCTCAGGTGACAGCAGATGCTGGTGAGGATGTGGAGAAAGAGGAACACTCCTCCATTGTTGGTGGGATTGCACGCTGGTATAGTCACTTTAAAAATCAACCTGGCAGTTCCTCCAAAAATTGGAAATATTTCTACCTTTAGACCTAGCTATACCACTACTGGACATATACCTCAAAAAATGCTTCAACACACAAGGACACATTCTTCACTATGTTCATAGAAGCCTTATTTATAATAGCCAGAAGATGGAAACAACTCAGATGTCCCTCGTCAGAAGAATGGATACAGAAAATGTGGTACATTTACACAATGGAGTACTACTCCACTATTGAAAACATTGACTTCAGGGGCACTCAAGCGGAAGGTCCCCTACACTCCAGACAGTGCCCAGTCCTGAAGAGACCTAGTCAACAGTTCTCTGCACCCAAATTCCGTGGGAGGGAGAGCTAAACCTTCAGGGGGCAGACACCTGGGAAGCCAGAAGAGACTACACTCTGCCCACATTTCTGAATCCAGAGGAAAACACCTAATGCCATCTGGGACCCCAGTGCACAGGGGCTCAGGGAAAAGGCTGTGCAGGCCCTCCTGGTTGTCACCCTCACAGAGAGCTCAAAAGCAGCCCCCCCGCCACGAGCAACTTGAGCCGAGGGACCACAGGTAAGACCAACTTTTCTGCTCCAAGCAACCTGCCTGGTGGACTCAGGACACAGGCCCACAGGAACAGCTGAAGACCAGTAGACAGGAAAGACTACACGCCCGAAAGCAGAACACTCTGTTCCCATAACTGGCTGAAAGAAAACAGGAAAACAGGTCTACAGCACACCTGAAACACAGGCCTATAGGACGGTCTAGCCACTGTCTGAAATAGCAGAACAAGGTAGCACCAGAGACAATCTGATGGCGAGAGGCAAGAGCAGGAACTCAAGCAACAGAAACCAAGACTACATGGCATCATCGGAGCCCAATTCTCCCACCAAAGCAAACAGGGAATATTCAAACACACCAGAAAAGCAAGATTTAGATTTAAAATAATATTTGATCATGATGATGGAGGATCTCAAGAAAGACATGAAGAAATCCCTTAGAGAAATGCAGGAAAACATAAATAAACAAGTAGAAGCCTATAGAGAGGAATCACAAAAATCCCTGAAAGAGTTCCAGGAAAACACAATCCAGCAGTTGAAGGAATTAAAAATGGAAATAGAAGAAAACAAGAAAGAACACAGAAAAACAACACTGGATATAGAAAACCAAAGGAAAAGACAAGGAGCCATAGATACAAGCATCACCAACAGAATACAAGAGATAGAAGAGAGAATCTCAGGAGCAGAAGATTCCATACAAATCATCAATACAACGGTCAAAGATAATGTAAAATGGAAAAAGCTACTGGTCCAAAACATACAGGAAATCCAGGACTCAATGAGAAGATCAAACCTAAGGATAATAGGTATAGAAAAGAGTGAAGACTCCCAGCTCAAAGGACCAGTAAATATCTTCAACAAAATCATAGAAGAAAACTTCCCTAACCTGAAGAAAGAGATGCCCATAAACATACAAGAAGCCTACAGAACTCCAAATAGATTGGACGAGAAAAGAAACTCCTCCCATCACATAATAGTCAAAACATTAAATGCACAAAACAAAGAGAGAATATTAAAAGCAGTAAGGGAAAAAGGTCAAGTAACATATAAAGGCAGACCTATCAGAATCACACCAGATCTGGAACCCTGGTGCACTGAAGCTCCCGGAAAGGGCGGCGCAGATCTTCCTGGTTGCTGCCGCCGCAGAGAGCTCGTGGGCAGCACCCCGCGAGCGAACTTGAGCCTCGGGACCACAGGTAAGACCAACTTTTCTGCTGCAAGTGACCTGCCTGGTGAACTCAAGACACAGGCCCACAGGAACAGCTGAAGACCTGTAGAGAGGAAAAACTACACGCCCGAAAGCAGAACACTCTGTCCCCATAACTGACTGAAAGAAAAGAGGAAAACAGGTCTACAGCACTCCTGACACACAGGCTTATAGGACAGTCTAGCCACTGTCAGAAATAGCAGAACAAAGTAACACTAGAGATAATCTGATGGCGAGAGGCAAGCACAGGAACCCAAGCAACAGAAACCAAGACTACATGGCACCATCGGAGCCCAATTCTCCCATCAAAACAAACATGGAATATCCAAACACACCAGAAAAGCAAGATCTAGTTTCAAAATCATATTTGATCATGATGCTGGAGGACTTCAAGAAAGACGTGAAGAACTCCCTTAGAGAAACACAGGAAAACATTAATAAACAAGTAGAAGCCTACAGAGAGGAATCGCAAAAATGCCTGAAAGAATTCCAGGAAAACATAAATAAACAAGTAGAAGCCCATAGAGAGGAGACACAAAAATCCCTGAAAGAATTCCAGGAAAACACAATCAAACAGTTGAAGGAATTAAAAATGGAAATAGAAGCAATCAAGAAAGAACACATGGAAACAACCCTGGATATAGAAAACCAAAAGAAGAGACAAGGAGCTGTAGGTACAAGCTTCACCAACAGAATACAAAGAGATGGAAGAGAGAATCTCAGGAGCAGAAGATTCCATAGAAATCATTGACTCAACTGTCAAAGATAATGTAAAGCGGAAAAAGCTACTGGTCCAAAATATAAAGGAAATCCAGGACTCAATGAGAAGATCAAACCTAAGGATAATAGGTATAGAAAAGAGTGAAGACTCCCAGCTCAAAGGACCAGTAAATATCTTCAACAAAATCATAGAAGAAAACTTCCCGAACCTAAAGAAAGAGATGCCCATAAACATACAAAAAGCCTACAGAACTCCAAATAGATTGGACCAGAAAAAAATACCTCCGTCACATAATAGTCAAAACACCAAACGCACAAAATAAAGAAAGAATATTAAAAGCAGTAAGGGAAAAAGGTCAAGTAACATATAAAAGCAGACCTATCAGAATCACACCAGACTTTTCACCAGAAACTATGAAGGCCAGAAGATCCTGGACTGATGTCATACAGACCCTAAGAGAACACAAATGCCAGCCCAGGCTACTGTATCCTGCAAAACTCTCAATTAACGTAGATGGAGAAACCAAGATATTCCATGACAAAACCAAATTTACACAATATCTTTCTACAAATCCAGCACTACAAAGGATAATAAATGGTAAAGCCCAACATAAGGAGGCAAGCTATACCCTGGAAGAGGCAAGAAACTAATCGTCTTGGCAACAAAACAAAGAGAAGAAAAGCACACAAACATAACCTCACATCCAAATATGAATATAACAGGAAGCAATAATCACTATTCCTTAATATCTCTCAACATCAATGGCCTCAACTCCCCAATAAAAAGACATAGATTAACAAACTGGATGCATAGCGAGGACCCTGCATTCTGCTGCCTACAGGAAACACACCTCAGAGACAAAGACAGACACTACCTCAGAGTGAAAGGCTGGAAAACAACTTTCCAAGCAAATGGTCGGAAGAAGCAAGCTGGAGTAGCCATTCTAATATCAAATAAAATCAATTTTCAACTAAAAGTCATCAAAAAAGATAAGGAAGGACACTTCATATTCATCAAAGGAAAAATCCACCAAGATGAACTCTTAATCCTAAATATCTATGCCCCAAATACAAGGGTACCTACATACGTAAAAGAAACCTTACTAAAGCTCAAAACACACATTGCACCTCACACAATAATAGTAGGAGATTTCAACACCCCACTCTCATCAATGGACAGATCATGGAAACAGAAATTAAACAGAGACGTAGACAGACTAAGAGAAGTCATGAGCCAAATGGACTTAATGGATATTTATAGAACGTTCTATCCTAAAACAAAAGGATATACGTTCTTCTCAGCTCCTCATGGTACTTTCTCCAAAATTGACCATATAATTGGTCAAAAAAAAGGCCTCAACAGGTACAGAAAGATAGAAATAATCCCATGCGTGCTATCGGACCACCACGGCCTAAAGCTGGTCTTCAATAACAATAAGGGAAGAATGCCCACATATACGTGGAAATTGAACAATGCTCTACTCAATGATAACCTGGTCAAGGAAGAAATAAAGAAAGAAATTAAAAACTTTTTAGAATTTAATGAAAATGAAGGTACAACATACCCAAACTTATGGGACACAATGAAAGCAGTGCTAAGAGGAAAACTCATAGCGCTGAGTGCCTGCAGAAAGAAACAGGAAAGAGCATATGTCAGCAGCTTGACAGCACACCTAAAATCTCTAGAACAAAAAGAAGCAAATACACCCAGGAGGAGTAGAAGGCAGGAAATAATCAAACTCAGAGCTGAAGTCAACCAAGTAGAAACAAAAGGACCATAGAAAGAATCAACAGAACCAAAAGTTGGTTCTTTGAGAAAATCAACAAGATAGATAAACCCTTAGCCAGACTAACGAGAGGACACAGAGAGTGTGTCCAAATTAACAAAATCAGAAATGAAAAGGGAGACATAACTACAGATTCAGAGGAAATTCAAAAAATCATCAGATCTTACTATAAAAGCCTATATTCAACAAAACTTGAAAATCTACAGGAAATGGACAATTTCCTAGACAGATACCAGGTACCCGAAGTTCAATCAGGAACAGATAAACCAGTTAAACAACCCCATAACTCCTAAGGAAATAGAAGCAGTCATTAAAGGTCTCCCAACCAAAAAGAGCCCAGGTCCAGACGGGTTTAGTGCAGAATTCTATCAGACCGTCATAGAAGACCTCATACCAATATTATCCAAACTATTCCACAAAATTGAAACAGATGGAGCACTACCGAATTCCTTCTATGAAGCCACAATTACTTTTATACCTTAACCACACAAAGACCCAACAAAGAAAGAGAACGTTAGACCAATTTCCCTTATGAATATTGGCAAAAATACTCAATAAAATTCTGGCAAACCAATCCAAGAGCACATCAAAACAATCATCCACCATGATCAAGTAAACTTCATCCCAGGCATGCAGGGATGGTTTAATATCTGGAAAACCATCAACGTGATCCATTATATAAACAAACTGAAAGAACAAAACCACATGATCATTTCATTAGATGCTGAAAAAGCATTTGACAAAATTCAACACCCCTTCATGATAAAAGTCCTGGAAAGAATAGGAATTCAATGCCCATACCTAAACATAGTAAAAGCCATATACAGCAAACCAGTGGCTAACGTTAAACTAAATGGAGAGAAACTTGAAGCAACCCCACTAAAATCAGGTACTAGACAAGGCTGCCCACTCTCTCCCTACTTATTCAATATAGTTCTTGAAGTTCTAGCCAGAGCAATCAGACAACGAAAGGAAATCAAGGGGATACAGATTGGTAAAAGAAGAAGTCAAAATATCACTATTTGCAGATGATATGATAGTATATTTAAGTGATCCCAAAAGTTCCACCAGAGAACTACTAAAGCTGATAAACAACTTCAGCAAAGTGGCTGGGTATAAAATTAACTCAAATAAATCAGTAGCCTTCCTCTACAAAAAGAAACATGCCAAGAAAGAAATTAGGGAAACGACACCCTTCATAATAGACCCAAATAATATAAAGTACCTCGGTGTGACTTTAACCAAGCAAGTAAAAGATCTGTACAATAAGAACTTCAAGACACTGAAGAAAGAAATTGAAGAAGACCTCAGAAGATGGAAAGATCTCCCATGCTCATGGATTGGCAGGATTAATATAGTAAAAATGGCCATTGTACCAAAAGCGATCTACAGATTCAATGCAATCCCCATCAAAATACCAATCCAATTCTTCAAAAGTTAGACAGAACAATTTGCAAATTCATCTGGAATAACAAAAAACCCAGGATAGCTAAAACTATCCTCAACAATAAAAGGACTTCAGGGAATCACTATCCCTGAATTCAAGCAGTATTACAGAGCAATAGTGATAAAAACTGCATGGTATTGGTACAGAGACAGACAGATAAACCAATGGAATAGAATTGAAGACCCAGAAATGAACCCACACACCTATGGTCACTTGATTTTTGACAAAGGAGCCAAAACCATCCAATGGAAAAAAGATAGCATTTTCAGCAAATGGTGGTGGTTCAACTGGAAGTCAACATGTAGAAGAATGCAGATCGATCCATGCTTATCACCCTGTACAAAGCTTAAGTCCAAGTGGATCAAGGATGTCCACATCAAACCATATACACTCAAACTAATAGAAGAAAAACTAGGGAAGCATCTGGAACACATGGGCACTGAAAAAAATTTCCTGAACAAAACGCCAATGGCTTATGCTCTAAGATCAAGAATCGACAAATGGGATCTCATAAAACTACAAAGCTTCTGTAAGGCAAAGGACATTGTGGTTAGGACAAAACGGCAACCAACAGATTGGGAAAAGATCTTTACCAATCCTACAACAGATAGAGGCCTTATATCCAAAATATACAAAGAAGTCAAGAAGTTAGACCGCAGGGAGACAAATAATCCTATTAAAAAATGGGGTTCAGAGCTAAACAAAGAATTCACAGCTGAGGAATGCCGAATGGCCGAGAAACACCTAAAGAAATGTTCAACATCTTTAGTCATAAGGTAAATGCAAATCAAAACAACCCTGAGATTTCACCTCACACCAGTGAGAATGGCCAAGATCAAAAACTCAGGTAACAGCAAATGCTGGCGAGGATGCGGAGAAAGAGGAACACTCCTCCATTGTTGGTGGGGTTGCAGACTGGTACAACCATTCTGGAAATTAGTCTGGAGGTTCCTCAGAAAATTGGACATTGAACTGCCTGAGGATCCAGCTATACCTCTCTTGGGCATATACCCAAAAGATGCCCCAACATATAAAAAAGACACGTGCTCCACTATGTTCATCGCAGCCTTATTTATAATAGCCAGAAGCTGGAAAGAACCCAGATGCCCTTCAACAGAGGAACGGATACAGAAAATGTGGTACATCTACACAATGGAATATTACTCAGCTATCAGAAACAATGACTTTATGAAATTCGTAGGCAAATGGTTGGAACTGGAAAATATCATCCTGAGTGAGCTAACCCAATCACAGAAAGACATACATGGTATGCACTCATTGATAAGTGGCTATTAGCCCAAATGCTTGAATTACCCTAGATGCCTAGAACAAATGAAACTCAAGACAGATGATCAAAATGTGAATACTTCACTCCTTCTTTAAAAGGGGAACAAGAATACCCTTGGCAGGGAAGAGAGAGGCAAAGATTAAAACAGAGACTGAAGGAACACCCATTTAGAGCCTGCCCCACATGTGGCCCATACATATAGAGCCACCCAATTAGACAAGATGGATGAAGCAAAGAAGTGCAGACCGACAGGAACCGGATGTAGATCGCTCCTGAGAGACACAGCCAGAATACAGCAAATATAGAGGCGAATGCCAGCAGCAAACCACTGAACTGAGAATAGGACCCCTGTTGAAGGAATCAGAGAAAGAACTGGAAGAGCTTGAAGGGGCTCGAGCCCCCATATGCACAACAATGCCAAGCAACCAGAGCTTCCAGGGACTAAACCACTACCCAAAGACTATACATGGACTGAGTCACAGCTCCAACTGCATATGTAGCAGAGAATAGCCTTGTTGGTGCACCAGTGGAAGGGAAAGCCCTTGGTCTTGCCAAGGTTGGACCCTCTGTGCAGAGGAATATGGGGGAGGGCAATTAGGGGGATGTATAGGGGGAATATCTGTATGAAGTTGGGGGAGAGAAGGGAATGGGGGTTTATGGACAGGAAACCAGGAAGCAGAATAACCTTTGAAAAGTAAGTAAAGAAATATATAATAAAAAATTAAAAAAAGAGGAGGAAGAGGAGGAAGGAGGAGGAGGAGGAGGAGGAGGAGGAGGAGGAGGAGGAGGAGGAGGAGGAGGGAGGAGAGATGGAGAATCCAATGTGGTGGCTGCCCACATACAGATTCCTTAAAGTAAACCTATTTTGGGACCAATGGTTACCTTTGAGTCTCTGGTCAATGCATTTAATTCTAATATTTGATTCCAAAACAGGAGGTGAGGTTTTCTTTTATTCAATGCAAATAGCCTAGAGAGGTTCTTGGCATATCTTAAAAGTATTAATTCATCTTTTTCTAGAAAAACCCTGCAATTGTCTTCCCACACGTATAGCATCATTGGAGATAGGGAAAACATTAACTACCTTTCTTGACGGGTTTGCTCTTCAGTTGTTTCCATGGCACATTCCAGAGAGTTCTGGAGAGACTGCAACTGATTCAAGGTCTCCTTCAACAAAAATCGAGTGACAAATTGTTCCAAATTGGAGGCTTCTTGGTAGTCCTGTTTGTTACAAAACACATGCAATTAGGAGTTTGCTGTTTAGTAGAGACAAACATTCAGGAAAAAATTTTTCCCCTAAGTACCCATCAGTCTTAGACTAATCCTGAAAGGGAAAATGGAGAAGAAAGAGTTGTTAGCCCAGAAGTCTGTGGTAGGTCTCTGTCCACCTGCCAGAGGCTAAACTTAAAACTGACTAGACCATATCACAACTCATTGCACCTGCCTCAAGTTTAGCAAAAGGACAAACCTTTAGCATTATTAAGTAATAGATTAAGTATTAGATTAATTGATAGGTATCCATTGGAAAAGAAAAGGTTTCCATGAAAATGTTAAAATATAACCTTTGTAATATATGACTTGCTTTGTTCTGTTTCATGTAAATAGTAACTACAACATCATGTATTTTCTTTTTTTCACCCACAAAATATAATCCTGCTTCAACAAATGCTTTAATTCATTCTTGATATGTTTATCACACTTGATCTGTATTTCAGGGAAGACAGAAAAGTTAGGTGTAATTATTTTAAAATCTGGAAAATTCTAGGCTTGGAATATTTGAAGTTTATTCAATTTCTTCAGTCTGCTCATCAATGTTAAAGACTCTCTGCGGCTAGCTTCTATCACAAGAGTTCCACGTCTTCCACCAGCCACAGGCTGACTTGGACATAGCAGTTGTCACTTGCTTCTTGTGGCAGATGAGTGAACTCTAGATTAGTGGTTCTCAACCTTCCTAATGCTCTGTCCCTTTAATACAGTTCCTCACGTTGTGGTGACCCCAACCACAAAATTATTTTCATTGCTACTTGCAGAAGTGGGGCAGGAAAGATTGTAGGAGCCAGAGAAGTCAAAAACACCACAAAAGAACTGCCAACAGAATCAACTACCCAGGGTTCATAGGGGCTCTCAGAGACTGAAGCAACAATCAAGCTAGGTCCTCTACATTTATGTTACGGTTGTGTAGCTTGGTGTTCTCGTGGGACTCCTAACAGTTGAAGTGGGGTTATCTCTGACTCTTCTACCTGCTTTGGAGACCCCTTTCCTTCTTTTGGCTTGCTTTTTATCCAGCCATCCATTCTTGATATGAGGGTTTGTGCCTTGCCTTACTGCAACTTGATATTCCAAGTTTGGTTGATATCCCTAGTCCTGTTCTTTTCTGAAGGGAAATAGAGGAGTGGATGAAGGTAAGGGATGTGGGAGGGAAGGACTGGGAGGAAAGGGAGGAGAAGAAACTGAAGTGAAGATGTAATATGTGAAAGAAGAATGAAAGAAGAGGAGGAGACAGAGGAAGAGGAAGAAGCAGAAAAAAGCAGAAGCAGAAACAGAAGCAGCAGCAGCAGGAAGGAGGAGGAGGAGGAGGAGGGGAGGAGGAGGAGGAGGAGGAGGAGGAGGAGGAGGAGGAAGAAGAAGAAGAAAAAGAAGAAGAAGAAGAGGAAGAAGAAGAAGAAGAAGAAGAAGAAGAAGAAGAAGAAGAAGAAGAAGAAGAAGAAGAAGAAGAAGAAGAAGAAGAGGAGAAAGAAGAGGAGAAGAAGAAGAAGAAGAAGAGAGAGAAGAAGAAGAAGAAGAAGAAGAGGAAGAAGAAGAAGAAGAGGAGAAGAGGAAGAAGAAGAGGAAGAAGAAGAGGAAGAAGAAGAGGAAGAAGAAGAGGAAGAAGAAGATAGCAGCCATGTTAGCAGGAATGAAATGGCAACAGAGTCTCCTTTACAAGTTACAAAAAACCAACTAAATTTGAGCTTTTAGCTTCTTGGTGCTATGGATCAATATCCTTCACAGGCAGGCTTTGAAAGTCTGTTTCCCAATTGGTAGAGTTACTTTAAGATGTCAGGCAACCTTTGGGAGATGAGGACCGAGTTGGAGCCGAGGGAAGTCTGTCGCTAGTGATGGGCCTTAAAGGTTATATCTGCTTCCTGGTTCTGGTCACTACCTGCTTCTTGGTTCACTGTAACGTGACGCTTCAGCCACATGCTAAC
The DNA here is from genome assembly GCF_011064425.1 of Rattus rattus. Classification (NCBI taxonomy): domain Eukaryota; kingdom Metazoa; phylum Chordata; class Mammalia; order Rodentia; family Muridae; genus Rattus; species Rattus rattus. The sequence continues at coordinate 128,724,817 of NC_046154.1, read as the reverse complement.
AGTGTCACAGACTTCCTTCTTGGCTCTGTCTTCCCTACTCTCTCATGAGCTAAAATAAATCTTTCCCTCTTAAATTGTCTCTGTCAGATAGTCTGGTCACAGTGACGCACCCGTAACTAACTCTGGTGGGAAGGGTATACTTCAATTCAGCCAGTGAAAATACTTATTTGCTTCTGTCTCTAAACAATGTGATTTTTTTCTATGGTGTAAAATATAAAACCAAAAGGAGTAAAATCATGAGTCACGATGTTCTGGGGAATTAGCAGGCTTGGCTTCAAACTCAAACAAATGAAGTTTAGTTATTTAACCTTTTGGGACGTCACCCTCCTCACTTACGAATCAGGCTAAGTAAGTCCAGTGTGTTTTACAAATTGAAAATGTTCTGTGCTTGTATCGGTTCTAAATTATAAAGTATTTGCTGGTGTCTTCCTGATATAAATTACCTATTTTTTTTCCAGTTCACAGAATAACCCCACAGAAAATTTTATTTAGCAAATCTTCAATCAGTATTTTGAAAAGCCCATTTTCTTTTAGTTGAAAATGTTTTTTATCCACCAACCAGGAAGCATTACTTAGGAATTCCAAACTGTCCTTAAACTCTACTTAATAAAATTAGCATAAAATGTAATGTCCCATGCTTACAATAGTCACAAGAACTCTGGATCAGTTGAATGGAGTTAAAGTACACAAAATACCTCACTTGATCTCAGAGGCTGCTAAGTTTTGCAGCCAAAGCTTCACAGAATTCTACAGTCCAGGAGAGCTTTCCCCCATTGATCTGGAAAGCGTATTCATGGAATAAGGGCTGCGTTTGATTCTCACCCTGCAGTTGTTCCCATTTTACCAACACATGCTTTAAAAAAAATAGAATTTATTAAAGTGAATACAGGACACAATTGCATAGTCAGAGATTATGGCAGTCATCTGCATCTCCGTAAACTCTGACTAATCCTGAACAGGACCCATTTGCAGATAGCGCCAAGCAGGGAAGAAACAATACACTGTAGTGAGCGATGGCCACAGTTTTGGCATTGGGTTTTTTTTTTTTTTCATTTAAATGCTAAATATTTGTCACTGTCATGTCAGAGCTTGAAAAAGAAGAGTTTCGATTTTTGTTTGCTCATTTTGTTTTTTTTGTGTTAGCCAATGTCATCACTTGTGTCATTGTCTTTTTTTTTAAGCTCCTTAGACATAGAGAATGGCAAATACGTATGATCAAGGTAAATAATCATTTAATATATAAGTGCTGTGATTTAGAGTTAAATGTCTACCCTAACCTTTTATTATGTTGATATTGTGTTTCTATATATAAAGAGTACAATGAATTTAGATACTTTAAAAATACATATGTGATGACATTTTCATCAATTCACGACCCCCTCTCCCATTTCCCTCTCTTCTCTGCTTCATACCTCATTTGGACCAACATATCCTCCTTCTAATTTCATGTCTGTAAAAACTCCATGAGGTTTAAAAAGGTTGCTTGCATGTGCATAGGTGTGGGGCTATTACTGGATCATGGCAACTTGCCAGTGGCTACACCCTCTGAACAAAAGCGAGTCACCATCGTCTGTCACTATCTCTTCTGCTCTGGATGGGGCCTCAAATGCTCCTTCATCACTGTGCTGGACTGTGGACAGGCTGGATCCTGTGCAGGTACCTGTGGTTACTGTGACTCGAGTGTGACGGCATGCCATGTCCGGAAGCTACTGTTTCAGAGACTGTCTCCTTATTCCCTGACTCTTACGTTCTTTCTGCCCTGTCTTACCTGAGGTTCCCCAAGCCTTGGGGAGCATGTATGTTATGGAGGTTCTGTCTAGGACTGACCATAAAGCTAGTCATTTAAGGAAAATTAAAATCCAACTACTGTAGCTTTCCTATCATTGCTACACCATAACAACACAGGTCTTATTTTGTACTCACTCTTCCACGGCGCCCTGGGGACGCTCTATGATAACATCATGAAGTGTTCTCACTGAGATGGACGATAATGTCAGACGGAAATGTTGAGGGCTTGACATTGACAAGGACAGTAAGTGAGATTAGCCTTTTGGAGATTGGGACTTTAAATCCGTTACTAAGAGCTGCTGTTATGTGACACTCCTAGGTCTGAGGAGAACCAGTAACTTGTCTTCTATTAAGATTTTAAGCTAATTCTTTTTAGCATACAAAGTAATATATCTTATGACAGCGTTTTCATACCCCCTCCCTACTGCTATTCCCTCTCCCTCCTCCTCAGTACCCTCCCTTCTCTTTTCATGTCTCATATCTTCTCTCTCAACCTCTCCATCCCTTGATATTTCACTCTTTCCTGTATGGTCTTCTTTCTAGCTTTGTCTGTCTGTCTGTCTGTCTGTCTCTGTCTCTCTCTCACACACACAGTCATATACACACACTCATGCACATGCACACATGTGTGCACACACATACACACATGTAAATCTATGTTATGCATATGGCATAGAACACACAGCATTTGTGTTAAAGTAGGGCTACCTTGTGATCACTCCTGGGCATGTACCCAACTGATTCCAAGTCTTTACACTGTGCTACACCATTCACAACAGTCAGGAAATAGAGCTGGTTGAGATGTTCACCAACAGATAAATGGACAAGGAATACAATACATATACACAATGGGATTTCATTCAGCCCCCAGAAAAAATGAAATTATGGTAGCAGGAGATCATTAATTTAAAGGTCAGCTAAGTTAAAGGAAACCTTGCTGTGTAACATTTCTATTCGTCCTCCCAGGCCAAGCTCACTATCTCCGTGGCCTTTACTGACTTGGAACCATCACTTTTTTTCATGCAATCCTTTTCCCTTCTCTTTGTTCCTGGAACATATTTTCTCTACTTGGTGAATACGGTTTGCCATCTTATATTGTAATCTCTGTCAAGTCCTTAGGTGTAATGATTGTATCTTTCTCATTTGCTTCCCCAGTGTTCAGAATAGCTCCTGGCTCAACTGGCTGCCCCAGAAATGCCTAAAGAGTATGAGACCAACAGGACACTGCATTAGGCCCCGGGGAACAGAAGGAACGTCTGAACCCCGGGTGTTCTGGATGCTTGCAGCCCTCCTGTACACGTGTGGCCCTTGCTGTTTGTACACGCCACTGCCTGCTGTGCCTGGCCATGTGGATCTTCTATAAAGGGAAAATACAGCCTTGCTCTCAGCAGACTGTTTGTCCTCATTTCAGTTTTCGGCCCATTTGTTAGCCTTCTCTCCTTTCTTTCCTCTGGAGCCCGTGCTCTGAGACTGCAGACCCACGTGGCTCACGTCCAACCTCCTTCCTTTCTCCCACGTACACGCAGATGTTCCTTTGGAAGGCAGTGGCAAAGAAGCAGATGGAAAACTAAATAGATAACAAGTTGGAAAATGTCAAAGCCTGGAACTCTCATCCTCAACAAATGTATTGATCGTGGCGAACGAAAAGGGATCTTTGCCTGCTTGTCTCCCCAGAAGACTGGAGTGGTGGGATTTGGCACACATTCATTTGAGGAACGAAGAAAGCAACTTCCAAGAATCTATGAAGCACGGGATAGCCAATGTCTGAATTCCGAGTGTCTAGTTCTTCCTTGTTTCCAGATATTGTTCAGTTTCCCTATTAAAAGGGCTATGGAGAAAGGAAGACTGACAGTGTTTCTCAGATCCAAATAACATTTACTCGAGTCATTGGTAATTGTCACATAAATCAAATCATTAGGTAGACATTGTTAGCCACAGACACTTAAAATTTCCAGTTTTGCCTCTGGAAAGAGAAAATGGCGGTATCTCAGTTCTAGTTTGCCCCAGTGTTAGCAAGTCCTGCACATCTGCATGAGAGAAGAGTAGAAAGCCCAGTTATTAACCCCGTAGGGGTCATCTCGGTTAAACAGAGTAGGTAGACCACCAGACTTGCTTGTTTGTATTTGCTCTTTTTGAAACTTAATCAAGGGGCTGGAGAGATGGCTCAGAGGTTAAGAGCATCGACTGCTCTTCCAGAGGTTTTGAGTTCAAATCCCAGCAACCACACGGTGGCTCACAGTCATCTGTAATGGGATCCGATGCCCTCTTCTGGTGTGTCTGAAGACGGATATAGTGTACTCATATACATAAAATAAATAAATAAATCTTTAAAATAAAGAAACTTAATCAAGTTAGTAGAACCCAGTCACAATGTCTCCTTGAGGACATCAGACAGTATCGCAGTTGGCACGGCTACTGCTATCTGCCTCTGAGACAAGGCTCCACAGTCCACACTGCTTTCATGTGAGACATTTTATTTTCAGACACTGTTCAATCTTCCTCTCTATTAGAAAGGTTACAGAGAAATGAAAGCTGGTGGTATTTCCGAGATCTGAATAATGTTTACTCAAGTCACGGATAACTGTTACATAAATTGAATCATTAGGTGAAAATTGTTAGCCGTTCATACAGCTTTGAAGGGAGGAAAAAGAAGGGGAAATGATTTTGTTATAGCATAATCTCAAAAATAAATTCTAAAACAAAACAAAAATGGGGAGTCTCTGAAGATGGGCTCATGAGGTCTATTTGGTGCTTGTGTAATTTGATGGTGGTGAGAACTTATAAAAGATGCCCTATCTTTCGTAGTTCTCATAATGGTCAAGAATACTTACCACAGCTTGCTTCAGGGGTCATGAAAAAAGCTACAGGAAGCACAAGCTGTGTTGTCTAGCTCACAGATTTTGCTAAATGTTTAATATTTCTAGTAATAACCATGAAGAAGGATGTCATAAATTATATGGAGCCCAACTTTCTTGCCTTCTTAAGCAACGTGGGCCCAATTTCTCCATCCAGGTTCAGTCCCTGTTCAGTATCACAGAAGTTAGAAACTAGAACACACGACTACGAGTATTGGGGAAGATGGAAAGCCTAAGTTAGAAGGAATAAAAAAAATTAAATTACCATGCATAATACCTAAATAATAACAAGGAAAGGAGAAATAATTTAACAATAAAAAATAGCCAAGAAAAGAAACAAAGGGTTATGAATGGAAGTGATTTATATGGAAGACAGAACAGTCAACCTAACAACAATGTATGAGTCCAGCAGAGGAACAGAGCACCCAATTCCAGGGTTTAAGAGTGATTCCCTTAGAGGGTGGTGGTGGTGCACACCTTTATTCCAGCACTCAAGAGGCAGAGGCAGGCAGATATCTATGAGTTGGAAGCCAGTCTGGTCTACATAGTGAGTTTCAGGACAGCCAAAGCTATAGAGAGAAACTATGTATCAAAAAACAAAACAAAGCAAACAAGCAAATCAGAGAAAAAAAGAATATGTCTAGGAAATATGCAAGCAGCCACAGAGCCTTTTTAAATGAAAAGTCTGCCTAGACCACATGAAATCGGCAAGTGGCAGAATCTGGCCAGGCCTGGACCTTGCTCCTTCTGACTTCGCCATTCAGTGTCAAAGGCTGTTGCTATCAAAACACATGCCCCACAGCTTGTGAGAATTGATGACAGGCACTATCAGGCCCCGCCTTATCAAGTGAACGATAAACTTGGCCAAGCATTTGAAGCAAACACTGAGTTCAGAGGATCATAACTAGGAACTAGTAAGGCCTGAACTGAGCGCACCGTTCAGTTGATCTGCTATAGATACCTTGAGAAAGTAAATAGATAAAATAGACTTGGGTAACCTGCAAGGTAAAAGTGGTGTAGTTTCCTGGACTGGGCATCCATCCAGGTGATAAAGTCGCAGTGAGACTCAAGCATGTGATGACCGTAGCAAGCAGTTGCTGGTTATGGTCAGGGAAGGCAGGAGTGTGACGGGGCCAGAGCATGTGCAAAGGGTCCTGCAGTTGCTGGTAGCTTTCTGTTTCTCAATCTGGGGAGGCCAGGAGTTATTTCCAGAGTGTTTGCCTTACAATCACCAGGCTCTCCGCCTGATTAGTTCTGCTTTCCTATTTTTGTTTCATCCAACAATAAAAAGGTCAAGGTCTGTGTGAGAACCAATCTGGTGGAGATAAGCTATCGTCATATATTTGAACAGCTGTGGGAATAGACAGATATAGGCTTTATGTAAAATATGGGACTTCTTGGCAGGCAGTAGGGCAAGAAAGTGTGTAAACACTTTTTTTTTTTTTTTTTTTTTTTTTTTTTGTTTTGCAAGTGATGAGATTTTATTTAATACATAATGGCTAAAGATATATATGTATATAACAACAAGTATGCCATGCCCCACATAATTTCACACAATTTTTTTTTTATTTTTTTTATTTTTTTTTTATTAACTTGAGTATTTCTTATGTACATTTGGCAAACATCCCCTTCCCTCCCCCCCCTTCCTTATGGGTGTTCCCCTCCCCACCCTCCCCCCATTGCCGCCCTCCCCCCGACAGTCTAGTTCACTGGGGGGTTCAGTCTTAGCAGGACCCAGGGCTTCTCCTTCCACTGGTGCTCTTACTAGGATATTCATTGCTACCTATGAGGTCAGAGTCCAGGGTCAGTCCATGTATAGTCTTTAGGTAGTGGCTTAGTCCCTGGAAGCTCTGGTTGCTTGGCATTGTTGTACATATGGAGTCTCAAGCCCCTTCAAGCTCTTCCAGTTCATTCTCTGATTCCTTCAATGGGCGTCCCGTTCTCAGTTCAGTGGTTTGCTGCTGGCATTCGCCTCTGTATTTGCTGTATTCTGGCTGTGTCTCTCAGGTTCGATCTACATCCGGCTCCTGTCGGTCTGCACTTCTTTGCTTCATCCATCTTGTCTAATTGGGTGGCTCTATATGTATGGGCCACATGTGGGGCAGGCTCTGAATGGGTGTTCCTTCAGTCTCTGGTGTAAACACTTCTAAATCAGTAATTTCTATCGCTCGTCATATGCTATCTCTTCAATGACTAGCCTACATTTCTCTGAAGTGTAACACAGTACCAAATGGTGCTTTTTTTGTACAAAGACTGCTGGCCTATATTCATACATGTATTAGGCCCCACTTATGTTTGTTGATTATAAAATATTACCTTGTTTTCTGGTAAATAAAGTGCCATCTACCTTATTGCTCACACATTTTTTCCTCTGGATTGTCATTTTCAACTCACAGACCAAGTAAGTGTAAGACAAGGCTGAATCAAACATAACCTCAAGGGCAACAGCCTCTTCTTCGACTCCTGGTAATCAGCACTGTGTCAGATGGATACTGCTATTTTAATCATGGTGCTATAATGTCTTCAGTTAACATGTCCAAATCACCGAGTTGCCAGACAGAAATATATTTTCAAAATATCACATTTAATCTTTTTTGTTTTCAAGGCAAATTATTCTTCTCTTTGATCTGAATGAGCATTGAGACAGAACAAATAATTGAATATTAAAACATTGTGGTCATTCTTCAACACCATGGTGTGGGAAGAATATATTTTAAGCACCTGAGAACCTGCCAAGTTTTGAATTTCCCTTGTTCCCGTGGCCTGTCTGTGGTTAGAATACTAGTGTATTTCGCTAAAGTTTTATTCACAAAAAATAATAGCCCCAAGAATGATTAATTTCTCCAAATGATAAATAGACAATAAATGATTTGGCCCAGTGGGACTTTGAACAAAACAAAATACAGGGTACCTTATATATAAAACATTATTAGTTATAAGATGCCATATTACTTTGGTCTCTTTAGATTGTACCAGTAAACAGTATGCTAAACTGGAAAACAAGGATTAGAGTCAGAAAATGACAGTCCCCGTATTTCACTGGTAACCAATATGAGAGACCTGCATACAAATCTTTCATTTTCAAAGTGAGTCATACACAGGTTGAAGAGACATGCACAGGACAGGAGAACACGGGCGTGCTTTCTCTGCTGCCCACTTTCAAAAGGCATCTAATTAAAACACATCTTATGGATGATTTCAGTATACTACTGTCTCAGGAACCAGCAGAAGCCAAAAGGTCTTGAGGGTCAAGCTACCAACAAGGGCACTGCCTCAAGAAAGCTTTTTGGGCTGTGAATAAATAACTCACATGGAAAGCAAACATTTTCTAGATTTCAGTGGAACTTCTGTTTAAACAGAGGGAGCAAAGAAAGAAGCAAACTTTCCCAAGCTCATTGCTCTTCTGTAGAGAGACTGCAGGCTTACCAGCCTTGGAGATTTCTCTCAGAAGTGTTATAGCTTTTAGGCAATAGTTTATTAAAATCAATAGTATGTCGAATGTCTCCAGATCATCGTACATTCGCCTACTAATTTTACTTCCTAGTTTCATATTTGACACAGGCTTTCTGTGTGGAATCAAGCAACTAAAACCATTATTGCTAAAAGGCAAACCTCAGACAGGGGTAAGTAATGCAAGATCCGAGTGCCTACCAATATATTTTTCATCACTGATACCAAGTTTCAAAAATATTTAGAATTATTAAGGCAAATTTACACTATTGAAAAATTCAAGAAACTGACGACAGAAGATTGATTCAGTTACCATGTAAATAAGAAACACTGTGTTTCAAGGTCGCACTCTGAGCTCAGAGTATTACAGGGAAGATGATGAGACGCCAGTGAAACCTCCGTGGTAACTTGATTATTTCCTACAAAACTATTCATTTTAATCACAGGCTCACATATTGCTCCTTTGCCATGGCAACAGGTAGAGACTCATGTGCCCAGGAGATTATGCTGATGTTCTTCATTATGTTCTGAAGAGGCCCCGCTCCACGTTAGTGATGAGACTGCAGTGAGCTAATTGGAGTGTTTCTATCTAGGTCCGAGTAGTGTTTTCTGACCCTTGTGCAGGATAGGATATTAAGCTAGGTGACAGACTGGACCATATTGTTTTCTGAAATCTATGAACTGGGCACATCTGGCTTGGTTTTCATCCAGAATGAGCTGACTCTGTGTTCACCAGTTCCCACAGATCTGGGCAGGAAAAGGGAAATCTTTATCTTTTTGTCCCACAACAGAATGTCCTCCCTGTCTCCTGTCTATTTTCTCTGGTTACAGGTCCTCAGTAGAGATCAGCACAGGGGACCTGTCATACAGAGTATGGGCATTCTACTGTGGGACACTGCCATTTCTCACGAGTCTGAACTTTCTTATTTCAGTATGTGAGGGCCAGTGCTCCTGGAGAAACTACCAATTTGCTTAAGGAAATGACGATACTAATTCTAATAATGCAAATGCAGCAACACTCATTAAACCCCTAAAGAAAGAAAAGTGAAAGGTTTAATTACTGTGCTCAGAGAAGATGGCTCAGAATACCTTGTTTACCAACAGTTTGTGTGTGTGTGTGTGTGTGTGTGTTTATGTGTATATGTATGTGTGTGTGTGTGTGTGTGTGTGTGTGTGTGCATGTGTATGTGCACAGATGAGCATGAATGTGAAAGGCCAAAGGATGATGTTGAGTATCTTCCTCAATTGCTTTTCTGTCTTTTCTTGGGTGGTGGTCTCTCACTAAGCCTGTAGTTCACTGATTCAGCTAGACTGTCTAGCCAGCGAGCCCTAGGAATTTTTTTCCCTCCATCTTTATTAAATTGGGTATTTCTTATTTACATTTCAATTGTTAGGCACTTTCCCAGTTTCCAGGCCAACACCCCCCTAACCTCTCCCCCTCCCCTTCTATATGGGCTTCCCCTCCCCATCCTTCCCTCATTACCGCCCTCCCCACAACAATCATGTTCACTGGGGGTTCAGTCTTGGTCTTCCCCTGGTGCTCTTACTAGGCTATTCATTGCTACCTATGCAGTTGGAGCCCAGGGTCAGTTCGTGTATAGTTTTTGAGTAGTGGCTTAGTCCCTGGAAGCTCTGGTTGCTTGGCATTGTTGTTCATATGGGGTCACGAGCCCCTTCAAGCTTTCCAGTTCTTTCTCTGAATCCTTCAACGGGGGTCCCATTCTCAGTTCAGTGGTTTGCTGCTGGCATTCGCCTCTATATTTGCTGTATTCTGGCTGTGCCTCTCAGGAGAGATCTACATCCGGTTCCTGTCAGCCTGCACTTCTTTGCTTCATCCATCTTATCTAGTTTGGCGGCTGTATATGTATGGGCCACATGTGGGGCAGGCTCTGAATGGGTGTTCCTTCTGTCTCTGTTCTAAACTTTGCCTCCCTAGGGATCTTTTTGCCTTTGCTTCCCAAGAGCTGGAATGACAGGTACAAGCCTTTGTGCTAAGCTTTTTAATGTGGGCATTGGAACTCTGAACTCAAGCTTCATGCAACAACTGATCTACCTCCTCAGCCCTTAGCAATGCTTGCTATCACACTCATGGTGCACACGACACACACACACACACACACACACACACACACACACACACACACACATTTCATCTTTTTTCTTTTATTGGATATTTTTATTTACATTTCACATGTTATCCCTTTTCCCCATTTCCCCTTCAGAAATGGCGCTATCTCCCCCTGCTTCTATGAGGGTGCTCTGACACCCACCGACCCACCCACTCCCTCCCACCTCCTGCCCTGACATTCCTCTACACTGGGACATTGATCCTTGACAGGACCAAGGGCCTCTCCTCCCATTGATGCCCAACAACGCTATCCTCTGCTACCTATGAGGCCTGGAGCCATAAGTCCATTCCTGTGTACTCTTGGGATGGTGGTTTAGTCCCTGGAAGCTCTGGGGGGGGGGTCTGGCTAGTTGATATTGTTGTTCTTCTTATGGGGCTGCAAATCCTTTGGTTCCTTCAATCATTTCTTTAACGCCTACATTGCGGACCCCATTCTCAGTTCAATGGTTGACTGCAAGCATCTGCCTCTGTATTTCTCAGGCTCTGGCAGAGCCTCTCAGGAGACAGCTACATCAGGCCCTGTCAGCATGCATTTCTTGGCATCCCCAATATTGTTTGGGTTTAGTGGCTCTATATGGGCTGGATCCCCAGGTGCAGCAGGCTCTGGATGGCCTTCCCTCCAGTCTCTGCTCCACACTTTGTCTCCATATTTCCTGTTGTAAGTATTTTTGTTCCCCCTTCTAAGGACTGAAGCATCCACACTTTGGTCTTCCTTCTTCTTGAGCTGCATGTGGTCTGTGGATTGTATTTTGGGTAATCTGAGCTTTGGGGCTAATATTCAGTTATTGGTGAGCATATACCATGTTTTCTTTTTTGTTTGGGTTACCTGACTCAGGATGATATTTTCTAGTTCCATCCATTTGCCTAACAATTTCGTGAAGTCATTGTTTGTTTGTTTGTTTTTTTTTTTAATTAACTTGAGTATTTCTTATTTACATTTCGAGGTTTCCGGGCAAACATCCCCCTAATCCCTCCCCCTCCCCTTCTTTTTGGGTGTTCCCCTCCCCATCCTCCCCCCATTGCCGCCCTCCCCCCAACAATCTAGTTCACTGGGGGTTCAGTCTTAGCAGGACCCAGGGCTTTCCCTTCCACTGGTGCTCTTACTAGGATATTCATTGCTACCTATGAGGTCAGAGTCCAGGGTCAGTCCATGTATAGTCTTTGGGTAGTGGCTTAGTCCCTGGAAGCTCTGGTTGCTTGGCATTGTTGTACATATGGGGTCTCGAGCCCCTTCAAGCTCTTCCAGTTCTTTCTCTGATTCCTTCAACGGGGGTCCTATTCTCAGTTCAGTGGTTTGCTGCTGGCATTCGCCTCTATATTTGCTGTATTCTGGCTGTGTCTCTCAGGAGCGATCTACATCCGGTTCCTGTCGGTCTGCACTTCTTTGCTTCATCCATCTTGTCTAATTGGGTGGCTGTATATGTATGGGCCACATGTGGGGCAGGCTCTGAATGGGTGTTCCTCCTGTGTCTGTTTTAATCTTTGCCTCTCTATTCCCTGCCAAGGGTATTCTTGTTCCCCTTTTAAAGAAGGAGTGAAGCATTCACATTTTGATCATCCGTCTTGAGTTTCATTTGTTCTAGGCATCTAGGGTAATTCAAGCATTTGGGCTAATAGCCACTTATCAATGAGTGCATACCATGTGTGTTTTTCTGTGATTGGGTTACCTCACTCAGGATGATATTTTCCAGTTCCAACCATTTGCCTCAATTTCATAAAGTCATTGTTTTTTGATAGCTGAGTAATATTCCATTGTGTAGATGTACCACATTTTCTGTATCCATTCCTCTGTTGAAGGGCATCTGGGTTCTTTCTAGCTTCTGGCTATTATAAATAAGGCTGCTATGAACATAGTGGAGCACGTGTCTTTGTTATATGTTGGGGCATCTTTTGGGTATATGCCCAAGAGAGGTATAGCTGGATCCTCAGGCAGTTCAATGTCCAATTTTCTGAGGAACCTCCAGACTGATTTCCAGAATGGTTGTACCAGTCTGCAATCCCACCAACAATGGAGGAGTGTTCCTCTTTCTCCGCATCCTCACCAGCATCTGCTGTCACCTGAGTTTTTGATCTTAGCCATTCTCACTGGTGTGAGGTGAAATCTCAGGGTTGTTTTGATTTGCATTTCCCTTATGACTAAAGATGTTGAACATTTCTTTAGGTGTTTCTCAGCCATTCGGCATTCCTCAGCTGTGAATTCTTTGTTTAGCTCTGAACCCCATTTTTTAATAGGGTTATTTGTCTCCCTGCAGTCTAACTTCTTGAGTTCTTTGTATATTTTGGATATAAGGCCTCTATCTGCTGTAGGATTGGTAAAGATCTTTTCCCAATCTGTTGGTTGCCGTTTTGTCCTAACCACAGTGTCCTTTGCTTTTGATAGCTGAGTAGTACTCCATCGTGTAGATGTACCACATTTTCTGTATCCATTCCTCTGCTGAAGGACATCCAGGTTCTTTCCAGCTTCTGGCTATTATAAATAAGGCTGCTACAAACATAGTGGAGAATGTGTCTTTGTTATATGTTGGGGCGTCTTTTGGTATATGCCCAGGAGAGGTATAGCTGGGTCCTCAGGTAGTGCAATCTCCAATTTTCTGAGAAACCTCCAGACTGATTTCTAGAGTGCAATCCCACTAAAAATAGAGGAGTATTCTTTCCTCACATCCTCACCAGCATCTGCTGTCACCTGAGTTTTTGATCCATTCTGACTGGTGTGAGGTAGAATCTCAGGGTTGTTTTGATTTGCATTTCCCTGATGACCAAGGATGTTGAACATTTCTATAGGTGTTTCTCAGCCACTGAATATTCCACAGTTGAGAATTCTTTGTTTAGCTTGAAGCAATTCCACTAAAATCAGGGACTAGACAAGGCTGCCCACTCTCTCCTTACTTATTCAATATAGTACTCAAAGTCCTAGCCTGAGCAATTAGATAACAAAAGGAGGTCAAAGGGATATAAACTGTCAAGAACAAAGTCAAAATATCACTATTTGCAGATGATATGATAGTATAATTAAGTGACCACCAGAAAATTCCACCAGAGAGCTACAGCTGATAAACAATTTCAGTGAAGTGGCTGGATATTAAATTAAGTCAAACAAATCAGTAGCCTTCTACTCAAAGAATAAACAGACTGAGAAAGAATATAGGGAAATGACACCCTTCTTAATAGTAACAAATAATACAAAATTATATTGGTGTAACTCTAACCAAGCAAATGAATAATCTGTATGGCAAGAGCTTCAAGTATCTGAAGAAAGAAATTGAAGATCTCAGAAGATGGAAAGATCTCCTATGCTCATGGATTGGAAGGATTAATATAGTAAAAATAGAGTTAAAAAGAACAATTTTCAAATTCATTTGGAATAACAAAAACCCAGGATAGAGAAAAGTATTCTCAACAATAAAAGACCTTCTGAGGGAACCTGTATGGTATTGGTACAGAGACAGGCAGGTAGATCAATGGAATAGAATTGAAGACCCAGAAATGAATCCACACACCTATGGTCACTTGATTTTTGACAAAGGAGCTAAAACTATCCAGTGGAAAAAACAGCATTTTCAACAAGTAGTGCTGGTTCAATTGGAGGTCAGAAGAATGCAAATTGATCCATTCTAATCACCCTGTACAAAGCTCAAGTTCAAGTGAATCAAGGATCCCCACATCAGACCAGATACACTCAAACTAATAGAAGAAAAAGTAGGGAAGAGTCTCGAACACATAGGCACTGGGGAAAATTTCCTGAACAAAACACCAATGGCTTATGCTGTAAGATCAAGAATAGACAAATGGGACCTCATAAAATTGCTAAGCTTCTGTAAGGCAAAGACACTGTCATTAGGACAAAACAACACATTTCGTCTTTGGTCACATATTTATCTCAATATTAGTAGTGAGCATAAAACCCCACTTGAGTTATGGGTTTCTTAGTGAGAAAGAAAGCCAGTCTAGATCAAGGGTGTCAAGGAACAAGAGACCCTTATAAAAATACAAAATTTCATATAATATTATAAACATCAAAAAATAAGATTTGAGAGTCTCACAGACCACGTAGGCCCACATCTTGGTGTTGGTTTTGTTGTATATCTAACCGTTTTCGTGTCCCTTCTGTCTTAACATTTTTCACCTTCCTCCAGCTCAGATAACTTGGAGTTCCATTCTATTACACATAGCAAGTCCTTGTCTACCCCCTGTTTCACACTAACAATGTATTCCCTAGAGGCTCTTATAATGGAAATTCATTTCCAAAGTCTTGTGTCACTAGACATGTGAACTTTGGAAGGTGATCAGGAGTATCAGGGACCATGAGGGTGAGTCCCTTTACAATGCAACAAGAAGGCCCTTGTCAGATGCAGGGTACTGTGCTACAGAACAATGAGCCAAATAAACTTCTATTCTTTAGAAATAACTCAGGTGTAGGTGCATTGTATAGTAAATGAAGAAAGACTATGTGTCTTAAGGTTTTACTGTTGTGAAGAGACTCCATGACCAAAGCAAGTCTTATAAATGACAGCATTCAATTAAGGCTGGCTTACAGGTTCAGAGGTTTAGTCCATGATTATCAAGGCAGGTACATGGCAACATCTAGGCAAGCATGGTACAGCAGGATCTGAGAGTTCTATATCTTCACCTGAAGGGTGTTAGCAGAATACTGGCTTCCAGGCAACTAGGATGAGGGTCTTATAGCCCATACTCACAGTGACACACCTACTCCAACAAGACTATACCTACTCCAACAGGGCCATACCTTTTAATAGTGCCACTCCCTGGGCCAAGTATGTACAAACCATAACACTATGATAACTTGTTCAATGACCAGTACTCCAGTCCTTTCTCTTATCAGAGTTATTTATGTTTTCATTGAAAAGTTTAAAGAATAGATTCTCTTTTTTTGTCTTTTGCACACTTTCTTTTTCTTTTTTTTAAAGTTGGGTATTTTTTATTTACATTTCAAATGTTATTCTTTTTCCCGGTTTCCAATTCATAAGCCCCCTATCCCATCACCCCTCCCCCTGCTTCTATAAGGGCATTCCCCATCCCAAACTACCCCCTTCCCTCCTTAACATCCCCCTACAGTGGGGGTCCAGCCATGGCAGGACCAAGGGTTTCTCCTCCCCTGTTGCTCAACAAGGCCATCCTCTGCTACATATGCAGCTGGAGCCATGGGTTTGTTCATGTGTACTCTTTAGGTGTGGTTTAGTCCCTGGGAGCTCTGGTTGGTTGGTATTGTTCTTATGGGTTGCAAGCCCCTTCAGCTCCTTCAATCCTTTCTCTAACTCCTCCAATCAGGATCCTGTTCTTAGTTCATTGGTTTGCTGCTAGCATTCCCCTCTGTGTTTGTCATGCTCTGGTTGAGCCTCTCAGGAGACAACTATATCAGGCTCCTGTCAGCATGTACTTCCTGGCTTCATCAATATTGTCTAGTTTTGGTGGCTGTATATATACACATATGAACTGGATCCCCATGTGTGGCAGGCTCTGAATCGTCATTCTTTTAGTCTCTGCTCCAAACTTTGTCTCCATATCTCCTCCTATGAATCTTTTTGTTCCCCCTTTTAAGAAGGACTGAAGCATCCACACTTTGGTTGTCCTTAAAGAATAGAGTCTTAAGGACTAAAAAATCTGTCATGGAGAAGGAAGAGCAAGCAGCTCTTGTATGTGGTCCTGTACTGAATCTAAAGGAGAAGGTGACCTGAGAACCAGCATTTCTCACTCTCTGCCTTCCAGCTGTGCATTTAATGTGAGCTGTTGGCTTAAGTTCCGCCCAGCTTAATGGACTATACTCTGAAACCAGGAACCAAAATAAGCCTCATTTTTTTCTTAAGTTGATTTAGTCAGGTAGTTTATCACAAGCAACAGGACAACTAACTAATACTCTTCTCGAAGAACTATTGCAGCCATCCACATGCTTCAAGAGAGAAAATGCTGGAAGAGTTCTTTTTAGTCTCTAGCTGCCCCACTGAGTCCATATTCCAAGACCTATCCTTCACCAATAACTAAGGCATGATGCAGGCTCCTACTCAAGGTCACTTCTGCCTGATGTACACTCTTCTTATGGTCTAGTCAAATTGTTTCCACAGGACCTTCCTTCTTGCACATCGCCCATCATTCTCAGGTAGTAGGTATGCACTCCAGTTGGAATGCTCTGACAGGCCCACAGTCCTGATTCCTCCCTTCTTTCCTTTCCACAGGAGTTCAGGCTCTTCTTTCTATAAATCTCTCATGCTCATAATTCTATCTTGGCTTCAGTGCCCCACAAGAAATGAAATATTGTGAAATGTGAACAAAGAGTTGATGAAACTAGGTTATACCCACTCCTTGACTGAGGGAGTGACTTGTAGAGTTGGACTGAAAGACTGATGAAGATAATGATGTATATTCCATGGAGAACATGTGTCAGATGCTTAGGAAATAGCTTATACTTTTATCAAGTACACTTTATGTACACATAGGCAAGAGAAGAGGCCAGGAATTTTGGATCAGGGAGCATGGTCCACTCAGCCTGCTCAGTCAAGTACTCCCTGTGAGTGTCTATTTCTTTTTGAAGGTATAGGACTCCTGGGGACTTTCAGTCCTAGCTGGTTTTAATCTTTGTAGGCTTTGTGGTTTTATAGATATTATGAGTTTTGGTCTCAATGAAGCAGGAGAATATTGATCTCTATCCACCTTCGACTCTACAGATAGGCTGTGCTTTTCATTTGTATATGGAATCCACGTGATGGTGGCGTAAGATGGGTGGTAAGAGTCATCAGGACTGTAGAGTGATCTTGAGTTATGGAACAAATAGGCGTGTGTGATTATGAGCTCTTCTTCCTTAGATTAGCAACTTTCTGTACACATGATACAATACTGAGGTCATATTATTTACACGCTAAGAAGAAACAAGCTAAAACTAGAAAAATCTACAGAAAATTGTAGAGAATTAAGAATTTAATGTTATGAGATAAAAAACAGGAAGTTGGGACACACGCCTTTAATTCTAGTTCTTGGGAACTAGAAGTGGGCACATTTCTGAGTTTGATAAGCCAGTCTGGGCTTCAGTGTTAGTTCCAAGACAGCCAGGGCTACATAGAGAAACCATGTCTTAAAAACTAAAAGAAAACAACCCAAAAATTTGGAATGAGAGGATAACTAATCATATCCTAAAGCAACAGCCAACATAAAATAAATCATTCTTTAAGGTAACTGGTTAGTTCCAAAGCCATCTGAATTACCTTTCCATAGCTTACAGAAAATAGCTACTAATTTCTGTGAGTGTCCTAAGCCAGCAAATTGAAGCACTTCTAATTCACTATGGTCAGCATGCCAGTACACTTAGCAGGAACATAATTAGCTGTCTTTCAAGGGTGTCATTTTTGAAAGGGTAGTGAATCCATCCACATCTCCCCTAGAGTCCAGGAGCTAATACTTGCTTACCTGTGCATACTGTAATTCTGATGCTCTTTGAAATGTAATAAAATTCCCAAGGAATTAGTAGTTCTATTTGTTTCACTTTTTGAACCTCAGATAGCATGCATTTATGTACTGTTGAATAACATAATCTGAGAGTTGAACAATTAATTGGAAGATCTATTACAGCACCATATATAATAACATATCTGTTATAATTAGGCATTTAAAAAGAACCCGCTAGGGCTAAAGAATGCCAAAGTTCAGAATTTTTCATAGTGTACAGAGATAATACTGAAAGCATATCAGATATTCTATAATACACAATATGTAGACTTAAATTGTGACAACAAAATTGATATTTTTCCCACTAAAATACTCTACATTGCTTCCAGATGGACTTAGAGCCTGTGTTTATCAAGCAGCAACAAAATCAAAGCCTTCTATATTTAGAAGTTCTGGACAAGGAGTTGTGGGAGTGGAGTGAATGCTCTCCTAAAGACCGGCTGGAGGAGCCCCTACCAAGATGATGAGAGGGAGAGCAAATCTAAAACTGTAGCAAGAAATTGCAGCAGGGTACATTTATTGCTGCCTTCTACCTGTCAAATATGTGATTCATCTACAAAGTATCTCCCAAGCTCTACAAACCATACAGCGCTTTATCTAAAATGAGCAACGCAATGGAGAATTACCCTCCTACTAAACATGGATTAGCTCACTGAGATGTTACTGTGTATCTGCCTTGAAGGAGACAAATACTCCTGGAGTGGAGAATATGAATTAAGGGAAGGAAACAGTGCCACATACTTTTTTTGCTCAGTGCTGCACTCTGTAAAAGGATAATATTGTATTAGATATTGTAGGGGCAGCTGAGGGTCTTATAAATTCATGCTCTAATTCCTTTTTATCAGATTGATAATCACTTGTCATATCAGCTGAAAAAAATCCTGCCAAAATGGTCAAGACAAAGGTATTTAAAATACATTTCTATCACATGCACTTGATTACAGAATGATTTGTTCACTGTTGCTTCCTTTAAATAGCTAGCACCAGGCAATATTTAACACACAGGGGCTGCTCCTTGTGAGTGAGAGACATTGAATTAAGGAAGCTCTCAGCCACCACATACAAGACCTTTGATTGTTTGATTATTATTCTCCAGAAGACATCTGTGTTTCCTGTGGGTTGAGCCTGGTTTTGATGTTTGCCTTTTGGAATTTAGAGGCATAGGATTCTACTTAAGGAACTATTTATAAAGTGGTTATTTAGGTCCCACATACTGCCTTTGTGTTTCCAAGTGTGTTGTAGGAGTGTATGCTCTGTCACTCAGATGTTCTGTTTTGATCACCTTAATATGAAAATGCCTGACTAGAAGCTGTGCTTTCATTTCAAATTTTTCCTATACCTTTGTGAATTAATTTCTGTTGAGTTTGATAATTTTTTTATTGACAGACATCTCTGCCTCCACACAATTCTCTACGTCTCTGCCTATAAATAACTGCTTGATCAATCATCCAGGGAGAATTCTCAACTTTTATTAGAGAAGCTTCTATTTGCATGAGACAGTGATTCATACAGAGAACCACAAGTGTTCAATGTGCAGACAATAAGAGACCATGGAGCACTCGTTCATAAATGGGACATCTACATAACACCGTTTGCTCCCAAGATTCAGGGCTCACTGCAGAAGTGGTTGAAAGGTTTTAAGAACCAGAAGCATAAATTCCAACAAAAGAGTATTTTTTAGACACAAGAGACCAGTGAGACCAGACACAAGAGACATATGAACTGACACTGACTGTGACTGCATGCACAAGACCTGAACAAGACAGAGCCAGACAATATTCTAGCAGGAAAAGGGGGGAGGGTCAGGAAGTGTAACTTCTAGCAGGTGAGTCAGGCAAATGATGGCTGGTGGGAGAGGGAAAGACGCTTTTCCTCTAGGTTCCTGAGAGGTTATTCATACTCCCATAGCTGACCTTACACCCATATACACTCTGGTAGCAATTGTGAATGAATTCTGTGAGGGTTTTTAAAAGAGAATACCTGGAAGGTAAGGGAGTGGTGGTGGGGGGATTGGGGAAGAGTTGGAAGGGAGGGAATGAGGGGTAAACTTGATCATAATATATTATATAAAGTTAGGAGATTCTCAGTCATAAGAATGAATAATCATATCTTTATAAAAGATCAATCTACATTTCCAAACATTTCAGCAACTAAGTTTGAAAGTTAGGAATGCTCTTAATGGTAAAGAGATAACTAATCTGTTTTAACTCTATTATGGAACATATGTAGTCATATATATCTATATATAGATATATATCTTTAGGAAGAAAGTAGTATTGTCCACATATGTTGAAGGAAGAAATGGATACTAGCAATTTAGCATAGGTATACATTACCAAGTATTGGAGCAAGGAATAAAATTAAGTTTAATTTTTAATGTAATTTTTAAAAATGTTGTTCTTTCCAGAGGCATCATTACATGTGTGTCCTATGTGCTATTTATACAGCTTGGAAATACTTTTCCGTATGTTACTGTACAGGAATAGGAAGCTATACAGAACCCAAAGGAAGAGCCAAGGACGGAGAAGTAGGTTCCATCTCGTATAATGACAAACACATCTTTTTATAAACTAAAAGAACCAGGCTCTGTTTAGCATTACCACTGTTAAAAACATTATCAGGGAAAAAAGACAAAACTCTTAAGACTATATAACTAAACACATTTTGTGATTTTATGCTATATATGTTTGTGCTCTTTAGATGATCAGCATGAGAATGAGGAATCCAAAAATATCGTTCACCTGCACCTGCCATATTCTTCCACATTATAATCTTTCGTTGCAGCTCTCAAAATGTCAGAACAAAAGATCACAAACTGAAGATATGTCATAGTCAAACCTTCTCAAAGGCAAGCGCAACATAATGGACTAAGGAAAAAAAAACCCAACTGTGAGAAAACTTGATGCTGACCTACAATTTTAAAAATAGCATCCTTTACAAAAATACTAAATTGTATGAGTGCTATGATTAAAACTGTAAAACCAATTTTATTTCCCAGATCCCCTAGGCTCTTTGCAAAATGCACCTGGCCCCTTGCAGGTGACTGATTGTGTCCTGCACCAGTGGAATCCAGATAGACTGTGGAGAGCACAGTTTTACCCCATGAGTTGTTAAATTTGGAAAGAGTAATCTTTGGCTCAAGGCGAACAATTATTCCATAGATTTCAAAGAGTGTTTAATGGAAATTCTATGACTTTGTCCCTTTTCAGTTTTTCCATGGTTCCTTGGAATCACAGCCATTTTGACTCTTCAACCCTCTAAGAATTGGAATATGGTCACAGAACTCCTTTTTTCCTTCCACTTTATTCAAAAGCATCAGTGAGCTGCCATATCTTTTGTTCTCCCAAAAGACAATACTTGTTTTTAAGATTGTTTGAATGTGTACTAGCCCTCGCAGTAATTGTTGATGCTACAATGAGATATGACACTTTGTGTTAGTGACATAATAAATACCTGAGATAATCAGCCAATAGGTAGAAAAGATTAATTTTGGCTTACAGTTTGAGAGCCTCAATTTGACAGGTCAGATGCTTTTTACAAATCTATCTAGTGAAGGAAAAGGAGCATATGGAAGAACAAAACCAGCCAATTCTTGGCTTGGAGACAAGGAACGGAAAGAGGAAGGAGTTAGGATCATCCATTATTCCCTGAAGTATGTACCCCCAATGACTTAAAGACTTCTCATGAGGCACTCCTTAATAAGGATATTTTCATCATATCCTAGTAATCTGAGGACCAATTCTTTAATATATAGACCTTTGGAGGGGGCATTCTAGGTCTAAATTATAATATACATTAATTGAAAGGACAAAGATTGAGAAATTGTAATGAGAATATGTGCAAGGAACTTGAGAGTAAACAATCCTTCTTTAGAAGACAAAGAAAGGGTTCCCAGGTGTGATTTCTGCCCTTGACTACATCTGGAGTTAACTAAAACCTTTGTGACTGGGATATATCTATGAGGAATTTTTCTCAATTATTTGAAGTGGGAAGATCTGCTTTTAATCTGGCTATTTTAAGGTGGGATGCTCCACCTTCAATCTGTATTACACCTTCTGGTGGCAGTTATTATCAAGGACATAGAAGAAGGAGATTTGAGGTATTTTCCAGCTTGTTCTCATGTTCACTGGCAAGTTAGTTTCTTCACTGCCATTAGAGCGTACTTCTTTGGTATGACTGTATATACTGTATACGAACTGTACAGCTTCAAGGACTAAACAACTACTGGATTCTTGGATTTTCCATTGCTAGACAGCAATTGTTGGACTAACTGGATCACAGCCTTTAAACCATTCTAATAAATCTGATATGTAACATATCTATGATGTGTATATGTATGTGCGTGTATGTATTCATTCTATCTAGTTGTTTGTATTCCATTCTATCAGTTCTATTCCTCTAGAATAAGGCACCAGGGTGAATTAATATTTACTCTACATTTCATAGGATTGCCAAGGCTATTACCGGACCAGACAGAAGAGAAGCAAGTAAAATTCCGAGGTTCTAAGAATGGCAGAGGAATGCCACCCATAAAGAAGGACCATTGAATTACAAAAGAATGGAGGCTGACATAACACACAAAGGACTTGCAAGAGGTGGAACTCAGCATATAAGCAAGGGTACGAGATGTAAATGGAGGGGCCAGAATTGAGTGCTCTTTGTGCGCTCTAGGAAGAGAACCCTGAGAATACTGGGTAACCATTGCACAGTTTAGACAGATAAATGTAAGTCCTACTTTTGGAAGAATTTTTCATTCTAATGAATATATATATATATATATTTTTTTCTCACCAGAAGAGAAATAATTCATTAATGTCTGTTGGAAAGAATCTAGTGACTTGGACTTGTTCTGTGAAAGATAGCCTATGTAGTACGTTAAGAGGGAGAGAGTAGATGGGAACAATTTTTTAAAAAGATGAGTTCATCAGCATTGGATGGTTGATTCAACCTCAAGGGATAAAAGAAAGAAAAGAATGTTTAAAAGATTCAAAGGGAACAAAAACATGAAAATTACTCTTTTACTTGAGTGCTATTCATGAATTAATTCTAGAATTGAAGTTGCTCTGTATTATAAAATCATGCACAAAAAATTACACAGAAAAAATGGATAGCTGTGATAGTTAGTGATCCAATGTTTTCAAAAAGAGATTATAATCTCAAGTATTTACTTTAAATTACTATTATGGCCCATATTTGAATGACTCAGAAGGTGTATTGGTTAGATTTTTTTTCTTGCCTTGGTATGGTCAAATATCCATCACAGACAACTTAAAAGAAAAATAGTTTCAGTTCATCACGATAGGGAAGATGTCACACAGAGCAGTTTCGATCATAGTGGGTCAGGGGGTGGGGAGAATGTTCCCAAGCATCTGTCTCTCAGTACCCTGAGGTGAGAACTAAGCACTCAGAGTATGAACCTGCTTGGGACATTTTATACTCAGATCATAGTAGTTTACCCCAGTCCCCAGTGACTCTTGGCCTAGTCTACTTTCAAACGTCTCCCCAAAATCTTATTAGTTTCTGCATTATTTAAACTTCTAAATTCAGTGCTTCTTCTGAGACTCAAAGTAAACTATTTGATGTAGGCACCATAAAGTTAATTAAAACAGTTCCAGATTTCCAAGATACTATGGCACATATGTTCACAGTGCAAAAAATGAGGAATGGAAAGAAAAAAGAAATGCAAGGAAAAAAGGGACTTGTTCTGAGAGGACTAATACTGAATTATGCGGTTCCATCCAGTGCCCAGAGCATGCAGTGATATAGTATGAGTTCTAATGTGTTTAGACAACCCTGTCCCCATGGCCTTACTGCTGTTAGAACCTGTTAGCCTTTCTCCTGAGAGACTATATTTGTTGCCTGGAACCTTCTTGTGAGAAATTCCTCATTCTTATTATCACCACAGTTTTGGGTTTCTGTTCCAGCACAGACTTCACCTTCCCTGCTTCACACATCGTGTTCTTGAGGGTTAACCACAGGGAATCCTCCTGAGAGATATTACCTAAACTCGCAAGACCCAGCAAAGTTCCTGGTGACAGCCCCTATAATATTGTAACGCTTGTATTCGGTATGCCTTCAAAACCAGCATGCTGTGAATGACTTCACACTCTGTTGTCTGTTTGAACAATGGCAGGACCCTCCTGGACCAGAGCTCTAGTAGTCTCCCAGTGCCTGGGTGAATGAACCAAAAATACTTCTGCAGTTCTTGGGAAGCAAGATACCCAAGAAGCAATCTTTTTTTTCTGAAGGAGTCCTCTTTAAAAGGAGTCTGCGATTTTCACCCTTCCGCCTGTACCAAGAGGGGTCCTGAGAGCTTCTTCAAAGGTAACTTTCCTATTATTTCAGCCCAAAGTGGTAGACCTCTTTTTCACAGAGTTCGCTTATTTAACAACAACAAAGCATTTTCTCCTTAACGTTCAATTTACTGCTTTTCATGCCCTTTGGTGCTGAATTTTGCTCTCTGCAGTTTTTGCTGCAACCCTAGATAAAGGCAGTCAGCAATGACCAGAGCCTGAATGCTATTCTATATTGAAACCTGCATGACCTAATGAGTTAGTCCATTGACTTCTAGTTCAACCTCATTCGAATTCTCAGGGCATGGGCAAGATGTAGAAAAACTGTTTAACAGAATGCAATGTTGAATGACTTATACTCAGTCCTATCAAGAATCCCATAGCATACATTACTATCAGTATTCATTTTAGTCTTCTAGTGCCCATCAAAACCACACCCATTTAACTGAGCTTACAGAACTCTAAGGTATCTTCCATGTATATACTCAAATTTCCAGTTGCTTCAATAGTCCAGCTCTAAAATCCTAAGAATCACTTAGGCAGGTTTAGTCACAGAAATGACGTCGCTTCTCTGGTACTAATGTGGTACATCAGTTAGTTTTTTCATTTCTGTGATAAAAATACATGACATAGAAATCTGTGGGAGAAAAGTACTCATAAGTTTCAGTGTATCATGGTGGAGAGGGTGTGGCAGAGTAAAGTAGTTCACATCACAGCCAGACCAGGAAGGAAGTTTAAAGAATGAATAGGTACAGTATACCACCAAAAGCTCACGCCCTCTGACCTTTCATCTAGGTTCTACATCTAAAGATTCTAGAGTTTATCAAAATAGAAACATGGAGTGGCACTGAGTCTCTTAGGGATGTTTCAGGTTCAAATCACAACAGAAGGTAACGCATTTCTTTACCACAAGAGAGGTAACACATACTCACTAACCCTCCTACCAGCCAAACTCCTTCCAGTTGAAACATTAGTAATCAAAACAATATGGAAGCGCATATGATTACGGGAGGAAGGACTAATAACCATGTAAGTTGATGCTCCTGACCAAATAAAGAAAAGTCTTTGCACAAATATGTTCTGAACATTTAACGAAATTGCTCCTATGTTGTTAGCAAATATTCTTGGGTTTTATCTATGCTCTGTGCTTGGATCATGTGAAAATAAACTCAAGGGCAATGCAGCCCTAGCAGCCTTGGCTTCCTGCTTCTTGATTTACTTATAGCTGCTAATAACCTAAAATCAACCAGATCAACAACGGCATTCCTCATTAAAGTTTTTCTACATATCAATAAGTAGTTCTTATTGGAAGTAGTGGGGAAAACCCCATCTCTAGCATTCATTGAAATACCTAGAATAACACATACATGAACAGAGAAATGGGCCAAACTATGCACAGAAAGGATTCTCATGAAGAAAGGAGAAAAATATTTTGACTGAAGCAAACATCCTCAGTTTTGGAGATGACAGGAGACAAACAAGAATATGGAAAGGGCAAAATCATGAGGATACTTATGCACACACACACACACACACACACAATGAAAAATAAATAAACAGGCAAGTAAGTAATAAATAAATAAATGTAATTGTCTACATTTAGAGAATAATACCTTTCTTGTGATCATAATTGATGCCTGTCAGTTCTGAGAAATATAGTGCCAAGCAAATTTGAATCTCTCTCCCTGCTTTTTTTTTTCTCTTCAGGCAAAAGAAATGAGTCACATCAAATGTGATTCTCTTGACAGATGAATAGCAAGTTGTGTTGTGTAGCCCCATGACAGTTCTTATTTGCCTTTCTTTCAAAGATCAATTTTTTCGGAAAAGGTCTATAAATTCACTCCAACAACTGTAGTTCAGAAATATAGCCTTCAGCAAGATAAGCCAGATGTTTGTGTTAAAATAGTGTACTGTGTACACATCACCTTACCAAGCAGAAATAAACTTTCTATTTATGTATTTATTTATTTATTTACTCATTTGTTTATTTTATGTAAGTTAGTACACTGTGGTTGCCTTCAGATACGCCAGAAGAGGGCATCAGATCTCATTACAGCCACCATGTGGTTGCGAGAAATTGAACTCAGGACTTCTGGAAGAGCAGTCAGTGCTCTTAACCACTGAGTCATTTCTCCAGCCCTAGAAATAAACTTTCTACTAAGAACGCATGTGTTGTAGTTAGGGATTTAAGGTAGACAATTTTTACAAATCCACATTAAAGGAAATACTTATTCAAAAATCTTAAGTCTATGATCTAAAATAAAATAATTTCTTATAGTTTCTTGTTATTGACTGAGGGGAAGGCAAGAAGCAGAGGGTTAGAAATATTGGGAAGATTATCAAATAATATAATGTGTTGGTATCGGGAACTGCTTTTGCCTCCAGCAGTTATGTCACCTGCGCATCTGTTGCCATGGCAACGGCCATACATTCCCAGCATACCTTTGGTTCAGCTCCCACCTTCACCTGGGAGCAGTTATGTCACACTTCAAATAAAAGGCAGACCTTTGCTGCCCCCTTCCTCTTTTCTTTCTCTCTCTTCTCCCTCTCTCCCACCCCCTTGTCCCCGCCATCCCAATAAACCTCTCCAAGTGGAACCATGTTGGCCTGGTGTGGTTTGTCCAAATGCAAGCTGCGATTTCCATCCCAACATAGTGTACTCACAGAATGTGATTTTTTTGAGGGGGTCTCCCTGCTTTGGGGGTGTCAGTGGGCTTCTGTCACAGTTGTACGCATTTGTTGGTGTTTTGTATTGTCGTCTACAGGCTGGGGATCAAATCTAGGGTATCTAGAAGAAGCTCGGAATCCTGAGCTATACTGCTAGGACTCTGCTGAGCTGTCCTAAATCATGTCAACTCAAGATGTTTTCCAAGATCACTGCCTGCCATTTATATACATCAAGAAACAGTGAATAGAATGAAACTTTGTAAATTTGCACACTGCACTCTGGTTCCACCCATTCCAAATAACAACTTTTCTGTGAATGGGAGAGTGCTTGTAGCAGAGCCAGCCTTGAAAAGTGTCTCTTTAAAAGGTCAAAGAAATGTCACCATTCACTGACTCTCCTATCTGCTCTTCATTAAAATTCTGCACATTCTTTGGTGCTCATGTAAGACTCTCTAATTTGTGGTCACTCAGGTGATACTGGTCTCTCTTCATTTAACATCAAGTATATATTTATTATTTGCATTGATGCACTAGCAATTAATTTAATGCATATTTTTATTTTGTTCAGGTTTTGCTAATTTTTGTCTTCTAAATTAAAATATATGAAAAAATCCACCGAAGTTTTAAAGATGTTTGTATATGTAATATTTAGTTAGTAGGTTAAATTCTAAAACCTGTACCTGGTTTGCACAATGCTCTAAAGGAAAGACAATGTATTATTGTCTTATAGAATAACAATGCATATAAACTGTCTTAAGGTTTTACTGCTGTGAACAGACATCATGACCAAGGCAAGTCTTATAAAGGACAACATTTAATTGAGGCTGACTAACAGGTTCAGAGGTTCTGTCCATTATCATCAGGTGGGAACATGGCAGCATCCAGACAGGCATGGTACAGAAGGAGCTGAGTTCTATATCTTCATCTGAAACCTGCTAGTGGAAAACTGATTTCAAGGTAGCTAGGATGAGGATATTAAAGCCTATTGCCACAGTGACCACACCTTCGAATAGTGCCACTCCCTGGGCTGAGTGATATACAAATCATCACATCAATTTTAAAGTTTTTATTAGCAAAGTGGAGGAAGACATAAGAAGTGAAAGACTGTAGAGACTAGTTGGTTTTCATGGAAGACACACAGGGCTATGGTGGCAACAGATCTCAGGGATTAAGCCTAGAACAGTAACAAAAGAAGCTAACCCCTCTTCACTGATGGCATATCTACTCAAGAGAGTGGCCAGCAAAGTTGCTGAGGGCACTTATGAAAGTCATTCACAAAAACACTGTTCATGAGAGACCAAATAGAAATGCTTTATGGACTGATCTAAGAAATCATTTGAATCTTTATTTATATAGTAAATTACTTTATATAGTAAATTACTTTATATAGTAAATTACTATAAAAATTTAGTAAGAGAGAAAAGTCAGGTTCAATAAACAGAAATGCATTGTGATGGTTTGTATATGCTCAGCCCAGAGAGTGGCACTATTAAAAGATATGGCCTTGTTGGAGTAGGTGTGTCACTGTGGACATGGGTTTAATGCCCTCATCTGAACTGCCTGGAAGCTAATATTCTGCTAGCAGCCTTCAGATATAGAACTCTCACTTCCTCCTGTACTATGCTTGCCTGGATGTTGTCGTGTTCCTGCTTTGATGATAATGACCTGAACTTCTGAACCAGTAAGCCAGCCCCAATTAAATATTGTCCTTATAAGAGTTGCCTTGGTCATGGTGTCTGTTCACAACAGTAAAACCCTAAGACATGCATGTACTTTAAAAAGTACACAGATGAAATATAAATGGTTCTCTTGAAATATTACAAAGTTTGAGATTTGTACAAATTTTATCAACTCTAATTAAATGCATTTGTAAAGAGTAAAAGCCAGCTACAAAATTTATATAACAATGGCAAAACAGAAGGGGAAAACCTTAAGAATAGAAAAACAAAGGATGATTGGGATTTTCACATTTTTAAATGTGTTAAGTATCTGAAAGTTAACTGCTCTTCAGCTATGTTAGCAGACACAGTTTTGTCAATGGAACAAGATAGTCGAATCTCACACAAAGTTAGTGTGTGAAAATATTTACTGATGTGGCCATGGCATTTGTTGTGAAAAGATGAAGGAATGAGCGTCTGGTTTCTGTCTGTACTCAGAGGTGATACTGTGCCACAGCTCTCTGGACCCAGATACTGCCAGGAGAGAGATGGTCTCCTAGGAGTGCTGACACAGCTGAGAGCTCAGGTAAGACTACCACTTCTCCTCAGAGGGACCTGCCCAGAGTCCTCAGAACACAGGAACCAAGGAGTAGTCTGGGATAGGATCTTTCCAGTTTCCAACTGCACCCAGAGCAGACCCTGTGCGAGAGCTCTCAGTACACAAATTCTGCCAGGAGAGCTGACATACAGGCTTACAGGAGTTCCAATGCAATGTCAGAGACAGCAAGATCAGCTAACACCAGAGAAAGTCAGATGGTGAGAGGAAAGTACAAGAACCTAAGCAACAGAAACCAAGCACACTTGGCATTGTCAGAACCCAGTTCTCCTACCACAGTAAGTCCTGTATACCCCAACACACTGAAAAAGAAAGATTCTGATTTAAAATCACACCTAGTGATGTTGTTGATGGACTTTAAGAAGGACATAAATAACTCCCATAAAGAAATACAGGACAACACAGGAAACAGGTAAAAGCCCTCAAAGAGGAAACACAAAAACCAACCAAACAGTTGAAGAAATTGGACAAAACCTTCCAGGATCTAAAAATGGAAATGGAAACAATAAAGAATCACAAAAGGAGAAAACCCTGGTGATAGAAAACCTAGGAAAGAGATCAAGAGTCATAGATGCAAGTGTCACCAACAGAATACAAGAGATAGAAGAAAGAATCTCATGGTCAGAAGATATCATAGAAAATATTGACACAACTGTCAAAGAAAATGCAAAATGCAAAAAGCTCCTAACCCCAAACATCCAGAAAATCCAGGACACAATGAGAAGATCAAACCTAAGGATAGTAGGTGTAGAGGAGAGTGAAGATTCCTAACTTAAAGGGCCAGCAAATATCTTTAACAAACTTATAGAAGAAAACTTCCCTAACATAAAGAAAGAGATGCCCATAAGCATACAAGAAGCCTACAGAACTCCAGATTGGGCCAGAAACAAAATTCCTCCTGTCACATAATAGTCAAAACAACAAATGCACTAAAAAGAAAGAATATTAAAAGCAGTAAGAGAAAAAGGTCAAGTAACATATAAATGCAGACCTATCAGAATTATACCAGACTTCCCAACAGAGACTATGAAAGCTAGAAGATGCTTGGCAGATATCATGCAGACTCTAAGAGAACACAAATGCAAGCCCAGGCTACCATATCCAGCAAAATTCTCAATTATCATAGATGGAGAAACCAAGATAACCCATGAGAAAACCAAATTTACACAATATCTTTCCACAAATCCAACCCTACAAAGAATAATAGATGGAAAACTCCAACACAAGGAGGGAAACTACAGCCCAGAAAAAAAGCAAGAAAGAAATCTAATTTCAACTAACCCAAAAGAATATAGCCACAAAATCATAATTCTACTTCCAACAACAAAAAATAACAGGAATCATTGGTTCCTAATATCTCTCAACATCAATGGACTCAATTTCCCAATAAAAAGACATAGACTGGATGCATAAACAGGACCCAACATTTTGCTGCATACTGGAAACACACCTCAGTGACAAAGACAGACACTTCTCAGAGTGAAAGGCTGAGAAAAAAATTTCCACGCAAATAGTCCAAAGAAACAAGCTGGAGCAGCCATTCTAATATTGAATAAAATTGACTTTCAACCAAAAATTATCAAAAAAGTTAAGGAAGGGCACTTCATACTCATTAAAAGAAAAATCTACCAAAATGAACTCTCAATTCTGAAATTCATGCTCCAAATCAAAGGGCGCACACATTCATAAAAGAAACTTTACTAAAGCTCAAAGCATAAATTGTACCTCACACAATAATAGTGGGAGACTTCAACACCCCACACTCATCAAAGAACAACTCATGGAAACAGAAACTAAACAGAGACACTGTGAAACTAACAGAAGTTATGAACCAAATAGATTTAACAGATATCTATAGAACATTTCATTTTAAAGCAAAAGAATATACCTTCTTCTCAGCACCTCATGGTACCTTCTCCAAATTGACCATATAATTAGTCACAAAACAGGCTTCAACAGATACAAGAAGATTAAGATAATCCCATGCATCCTATCAGATCACCATGGACTAAGGCTGGTATTCAATAACAACAACAACAAAAATGACAGAAAGCCCACATACATATGGAAGCTGAACAATGCTCTACTCATTGATAACTTAGTCAAGGAAGAAATAAAGAGAAAAAAGTAAAGATTTTTAGAGTTTAAAGAAAACGAAGGCACAGCATATCCAAAATTTTGGGACACAATGAAAGCAGTGTTAAGAGGAAAACTCATAGGTCTGAGTGCCTCCAAAAAGAACCTGGAGAGAACATATACTAGCAGCTTGACAGCACACCTGAAAGCTCTAAAACAAAAGGAAGTGAATCTACCCACGAGGAGTAGAAGGAAGGAAATACTCAAACTCAGGGCTGAAATCAACTGTGTAGAAACAAAAAGAACTATACAAAGAATCCACAAAACCTGGAGTTGGTTCTTTGAAAAAATCAACAAGGTGGATAAACCCTTAGCCAGACTAACCAGAGGGCACAGAGAGTATATCCAAATAAATAAAATCAGAAATGAAATGGGAGACATAACAACAGAAACTGAGGAATTCAAAAAAATTATCAGATCCTACTACAAAAGCCTATACTCAACAAAACTGGAAAACCTGGATGAAATGAACAATTTTCCATACAGCTATCAGGTGCCAAAGTTAAATCAGGATCAGATAAACCATCTAAACCATCCCATAACCCATAAAGAAATAGAAGGGGTCATTAAAAGTCTCCCAATCAAAAACAAAATGAAACAAATCAAAAAAACCCAGGACCTGATGGGTTTAGTGCATAATTCTATTAGACCTTCCAAGAAGACCTATTACCAATACTCTCTAAACTATTCCACAAAATAGAAACGAAGTCACACTACCCAATTTGTTCTATGAAGTCACAATTAGGCTCATACCTAAACAACACAAAAACTCTACAAAGAAAGAGAACTTCAGACCAATTTTCCTTATGAATATTGATGCCAAAATACTCAATAAGATTCTCAAAAACTGAATCCAAGAACATATCAAAATGATCATCCATCAGGATCAATTAGGCTTCATCCCAGGGATGCAGAAATGTTTCGGTATATGGAAATCCATCAATGTAATTCACTAGATAAACAAACTCAAAGAAAAAACCCACATCATCATCTCATTAGATGCTGAGAAAGCATTTTGACAAAAATTTGACACCCCTTTATGATAAAGGTCTTGGGAAGATCAGGAATTCAAGGCCCTTACCTAAACATAGTAAAAGTAATATGCAGCAAACCGTAGCCAACATCAAGTTAAATGGAGAAAAACTTGAAACAATCCCACTAAAATCAAGGACTAGACAAGGCTGTGCATTATCTCCCTACCTATTCAATATAGTACTTTAAATCCTAACCAGAGCAATTAGACCACAAAAAGAGGTCAAAGGGATACAAATTGGAAAGAAAGAAGTTAAAATATCACTATTGGCAGATATGATAGTACACTTAAGTGACCCCAAAAGTTCCACCAGAGAACTACTTAATCTGTTAAACAACTTCAGCAAAGTGTTGGGGTATAAAATTAACTCAAACAAATCAGTAGCCTTCCTCTACTCAAAGGATAAACAGGCTGAGAAAGAAATTAGGGATACTACACCCTTCACAATAGTTGCAAATAATATAAAATATCTTGCTGTGACTCTAACCAAGCAAGTGAAAGATCTGTGTGACAGGAACTTCAAGTCTCTGAAGAATTGAAGATCTCAGAAGATGGAAAGATCTCCCATGCTCATGGATTGGCAGGATTAATATAGTAAAAATGGTCCCTTTTCTGAGAGCAATCTACAGATTCAATGCAATCCTCATCTGTCTTCCAACTCAATTCTTCACAGAGTTAGAAAGAGCAATTTACACATTCATTTGGAATAACAAAAAAACCAAGATAGGGAAAACTATTCTCAACAGTAAAAGAACTTCTGGGAAAATCACCATCCCTGACCTCAAGCTATACTACAGAACAATTGTGATAAAAACTGCATGGTATTGGTACAAAGACAGGCAGGTAGTTCAATGGAATAGAATTGAAGACCCAAAAATGAATTCACAAACCTTTGACAAAGGAGCTAAAACCATCCACTGGTAAAGAGATTGCATTTTCAACAAATGGTGTTGGTTCAACTGGAGGTCAGCATGTAGAAGACAAATTGATTCATTCTTTTCTCCTTGTACATAGCTCAAGTCCAAGTGGATCAAGGACTTCTACATAAAACCACATACTCTGAAACTAATAGAACAGAAAGTGGGGAAGGGCCTCAAACACATAGGCACAGGGGAAATTATCCTGAATGGAAGACCAATAGTTTATGCTCTAAGATCAAGAATCAACAAATGGGACCTCATAAAATTGCAAAGCTTTTGTAATGCAAAGGATACTGTCAATAGGACAAAAGAGCAACCAACAGATTGGGAAAAGATTTTTACCAATTCTATGTCTGACAGAGGGCTAATAGCCAATATATACAACGAACTCAAAAAAATTAGCCACCAGAGAATCAAATAACGCTTTTTAATAATGGGGTACAGAGCTAAACAAAGAATTCTCAACTGAGGAATATTGGATGGCTGAGAAGTACCTAAAGAAATGTTCAACTTTCTTAGTCAGTGGGGAAATGCAAATCAAACAACTCTGAGATTCTACCTCATACCAGTGAGAATGGCTCATGTCAAAAACTCAGGTGACAGCAGATGCTGGTGAGGATGTGAGGAAAGAGGAACACTCCTCTATTGTTGGCGGGACTGCCAGCTGGTACAATCACTCTTGAAATCAGTCTGGTGGTTCCTCAAGAAAATTGAACATATTACTACCTGAAGATCCAGCTATACCACTCCTGGGTATATATCTAAAGATGCCCCAACATATAACAAGGACACATGCTCGACTATGTTCACAGCAGCCTTATTTATAATAGCCAGAAGCTGGAAAGAACCCAGATGTCTTTCAACAGAGGAATGGATACAGAAAATGTGGTACATCTACACAATGGAGTACTACTCAGCTATTAAAACAATTACTACATAAAATTCATAGGCAAATAAATGGAACTAGAAAATATCCTATGTGAGGTAACTCAGTCACAAAAGAACACACACGGTATGCACTCACTGATAAGTGGATATTAGCCCAAAAGCTTGGAATGCCAAAGAAAAAATTCAAAGATCATATGAAACTCAAGAAAAAGGAAGGCCAAAATGTGGATGCTTCATTCCTTCTTAGATTGGGGGAACAAAATACTCATAGGAAATACAGGGACAAAGAGTAGAGCTGGAAGTGAAGAAACTGCCCCACTTGGAGATCCATCCGATATGCTGCCCCCAAACTCAGTCACTATTCCTTATGCCAAGAAGTGCTTGCTGACAGGAGCCAGATATGGGTGTCTCCAGAGAGGCTCTGCCAGAGCTCTACTGATACAGATGAGAATGGTTGCAGCTAACCGTTGGACTGAGCAAGGGGAACCACAAATGAGGAGTTAGAGAAAATTCTGAAGGAGCTGAAGGGGTTTGCAACACCATTGGAAGAACAACAATATCAACCAACCAAACCCCACCAGAGCTCCCACGGAGTAAACCACCAACCAAAGAGTACATATGCAGGGACTCATGACTCCAACCACATATGTGACAGAGAATGGCATTGTCTGGAATCAATGGGAGGAAAAGCCCTTGGTCCCATGAAGGTTTGTTTCCCCAATGTAGGGTAATGCCAGGGCGTTGAGGTTGGAGTGGGGGGGTGGGAATGGGAGAAACCCTCACAGTAGCAGCTTAAGGGGGAAAAGGGGTATGGGAGAGAGGAGAAAGAGGATAACATTTGAAATGTAAATACATATAGTGTCCAAGAAAAATAAATTTATAAAGAAATCAAAAAATAAATAAAAATTAATTATAAAGAAGAGAAAAGAGTGATGCACATTAAAGAATACTGAAAACTCTAAATAACTATGTAAAGGCTGATTTGTCTATTTTTTTTCCTAAGCCCCATTGTTTCTAAGTATATTTGAACATATGCATGTGTATCTGCTTGTCTGTATGTGTGCCCCCTGTGTAAAGATGCCTGTGCAGCTAGAAGTGGGTACTGGGACCCCTAGAACGTAGGCAGTTATAAGCTGTCTTAAGTGGGTGCGGATGTTAATATTTCTGTCTGCACATTTACAGGTTGTTATGACTATTTTTAAGAGGTAGATGTGTATAGGATTTTGTGCTGTTTAGATGGGCAATTATATCTTATCAATTGGATCAGAGGTTATTGTGTGGTGTGTTTTTCATGTGGCGACTTAATTAAGTTGAAGAGAGTGTGTGGTGGGGAGACACACTGGGCCCACCACAGAATTGGGATGTGCATGCCTGGCGTGGTGGCAACCTGCTTTGGGAACTAGATGGTAGAGAGATTTCTTCTAGGCTCAGAGAGTAGCCATTGGCAGTGTGAGACGGGATGGAGCTTAGCAGGTGAGACGCTTTGTTGACTGAGATGAAAATATGCCACAGATGCCACGTGGCCCTACGGTACCAGCACTAATGCAGGATAAAAAAACCTATTTTATATTATACCACAACACCTGCCTCCCTTTCTTCTTATCCAATGACAGGCCTCATTTTATCTTATACCTGCCTTTACCTACATGATGACGTCAGCCTACACCCTCCTCTCCATCTTCCTCATAGGCACTCAAACACTGTGTTGGCAGCAAAGATGAACCAGTAGCATTCATCTGGTAACTTGACTATACTAAGTCACATCAGCCACCAGAATAGGGGCTGGCTTCATCAGTGGCGAGAAAGTGCCAGGGTTACCAAAGGAGAGGCAATCCAAGTCCCGAGGCAGCCCAGCCTTGGCTATGAGCTCTGTTCTCTACCCTCCCAGCCATTGCCTTGCAGATGCTCTGCATGGATTAATTACCCAGGTCTCCTCATAAATGGTATCAGTAAGTTCAACACTCTTCTCACCTTCGCATCACCTCACATTTGTTTGCTCACCTCAGGTTTGTTCCCCTTTGTCCAGTGCCAGGTAGTGGGGTCTTCTGCCAAGAACTGCTTAGTTTTTGGGTCAGCAGTTATGCACTTTTTCAGGTTGGCAAAGGCCTCCAATGAAAGGACTGTGCCATATACAATTTAATTGAATAGCTTAGTGTTACCTTTTGCCAACTACTGGGCAGAAGTCTGCACAGAAGGTCCTAAAGCTTAGACCTGGGTCAGAGCTTCTCTTCCTGCACTCAATCTGTGGCCTTGAGACCCTTCTACCTTGTTTCCCATGGCCTCCTTACTACACCAATTTGCATGAAAAAGAGGGAGGAACCAATGGGTTGTCCAATAAGCTGTTTGGAAATTATTTTACCATAAAGTCCAAGAATTAACTTCCATTTTACTCTAACCCATGTAAATGGTCACAACAACGAAGGATGGACATGCCTGTCTCCTGTGAACCTAAAGGAACTTCAGTATTTGACGCACCGCTTCAGTCCTATTTTGCCTGAAAAGAGCGGTATTTTTTTATGATAAATCTTAGAATCATGAATATTTATTCATTTTTGTACTGATAATAAAACTCAGAATACATCATAATATTTAAATATTGAGAGAAACACATGTCTCAGAGAAGCTCAGATGCTAAGTACTAGGGAAATCGGAATACCAGAAGTAGGGAAAGTTTGAAGTAAAGGTGTCCAGAGTTGCTAGAGAAAGCGAATCCTAAAGGCAGATATAAGAACCAAGAATGACAGAGGTCCGACTCTTCTAGAAACCAAGACTCATAGCCCCAAATAGTAAAGATATACTGTAAGATATCCTTGCTTAATACATAGGCGAATGCCAGCAGCAAACCACTAACCGAGAACGACCCCGTTGAAGGAATCAGAGAAAGGACTGGAAGAGCTTGAAGGGGCCTCGAGACCCCATATGAACAACAATGCCAACCAACCAGAGCTTCCAGGGACTAAGCCACTACCTAAAGACTATACATGGACTGACCCTGGGCTCCAACCTCATAGGTAGCAATGAATATCCTAGTAAGAGCACCAGTGGAAGGGGAAGCCCTTGGTCCTGTCAAGACTGAACACCTAGTGAAAGTGATTGTTGGGGGGAGGGTGTTAATGGGGGGAGGATGGGGAGGGGAAGCCCATATAGAAGAGGAGGGGTAGGGGTTAGGGGGATGTTGGCCCGGAAACTGGGAAGGGGAATAACAATCGAAATGTAAATAAGAAATATTCAAGTTAATAAAGATAAAAAAAAGATATCCTTGCTTAAAATTGATTTCTAAATGAAAAATTAGAAAAAGGTAGGGTTTAAAAACTCTTATTCTTCATTTTAGCTTTGAAGAACCTCCTAAGCGTTATCAATACCAACACATGACAAACTTTGGCTTCATCATAATTCTACAGTGGCCATGGTACAGTGTATCTGTCCTGACTCACTTCCTGGGGTTGGGGGTCTTGAGTTAAATAGTCAGAACCCATTTATCTCTTCTCTGATATGGCAAGCAGATTTACTGCCAGTGAAGATACCACAAATGACTTGTAGTTCACTTTTCTTAAAAGCCTGGAATGTCAGCCCTTCCCACGGAGGCAGGATTTTTTCATCTGGATAAAAATATACCGGGCTTCTAAAAGAGAAATGCTGGCTGTCAGTTAGCCGACTTCTCCACGCTGGCAACACAGGGGAGATAACGGTTCGCCAGGGCCTTGAAAGGTGTTGGGATGTCTGCCTTTCATACCCATCTTTAAGCTACCATACTAAGATATGATGTCTAATTTTATTTTCTACTGTTTCACTTTTTCTTTTAGAAAAAGATGTTTTCATAGATTAAGCAGTATTACATAAATGAAACACGGGTTAAGGGTCACTGTCAAAAAAAATTCTACTTAAGAGATGAAAATAAAAGTTTGGCTTTGCTTTAAATGTCACAAGGTTTCATTGTATTAACACAAGAAAAAGAACAGGATTTTAGTGCATGCTTGTATAAAAATAACAAAAGATTATATGCTCATTTTACCCT
Source organism: Rattus rattus (assembly GCF_011064425.1). Classification (NCBI taxonomy): domain Eukaryota; kingdom Metazoa; phylum Chordata; class Mammalia; order Rodentia; family Muridae; genus Rattus; species Rattus rattus. The sequence goes on along the minus strand of NC_046154.1, from coordinate 128,686,918 downwards.
CCTATTTAAAAAAACAACTTTGAAAGCTTCTAGAACTTAGAATCTTTTTTTTTCTCCATCTTTACTAAATTGGGTATTTCTTATTTACATTTCAATTGTTATTCCCTTTCCCGGTTTCCAGGCCAACATCCCCCTAGTCTTCCCCCTCCCCTTCTATATTGGTGTTCCCCTCCCCATCCTCCCCCCAACAATCCTGTTCACTGGGGGTTCAGTCTTTTATTTTTCTGCAAGGAATTGAAGTTTTTAGCTTTTTTACTGTATGGATGCTCCTTTAACTACATTTATTTAATACTGGAAGAAAATTTCAATTGTGAGGATCTTTCCAGGGCTTAGAGCAACTGTGTCAAGTAAAATAAATAAACAAATAAAGACATTGCTTTTGTTTTCTGCAGAAACATTTTTAATTACATAGTTACTCAAAATTATTCATTGTGATGGTCAATAGCCACAAACAAGTGGATCTGGTAACGGAGGTGAAACTTTGTAGACAGGGTAGCAAGACAAGATTTTAATGAGGCCACTAAAGATGAGACCTAAAGAATGAAGAGGAAAGGCACTTTGTGTTAGCCGATTTTCTCACTGCTCTACCTATCTAATAGGAATCGACTTATGAGAGAATGGTTCTATTTGGACTCACAGGTTGAACAGATACTGTCTGCCATGCAGGAGAAAGCACAGTGGTGGGTAGCTTCACAGTGTCTGAAGTGAGCCGCTGGGGCTCTTTGCCTTTTTGTATCTTGGCAGAACAAGAAGTGAAGAGCAGACAGGAAGTGGAACAGGGCTAGAAAACCTCAAGGTCTGCCCCACCTTGGCCAACGTCTCCAGGCTGACTTTACCTCCTAAAACTGCTACCACTTTCCAAAGCAGCGAAGTCACCTGGGAATTAAATGTTCAAACACATAATCCTGGGGCATATTCCACATTCAAAGCACAATATATGTCAAACAGATTTTTGTTCATTTATTTGTAGTACTGGGAACCGAACTTATGACCTCATGGTTCAATTGCTCTATAAACAAGTGCTCTAGAGATACACCCTAACCGCACCCTTTTTCTATTCCTTAGTATTTTTGAGCCAGGGATTTGCTATGTTGCTTAGGCTAGCTGTAGTGTGTTTCCTAGGCAAGCACTGAACTTGGCAACTTCTTGTTGGAACCTTTTAAGTAGCCTACAGTAGGAGGCCCATCATAGATTTTAAAATGACCGTGTTTGGAGATAAACTAACCAAGGGCAAAAGTTAACTGGCTCTGGTGCTGTGTGGGGTGGGGCATACTGGATGGGGGAGGGGGAATGAGCCAACCCTGAGGGCACAGTGGGGAGTATGGGAGAGTAGGAAGGAGAGCTGACCCTGCCTCCTGTCCATAGCAGCACTGAGTGGCCTAGCTGCAGCCGTGCTAAAGAGCTCAACATGGTGGTTCCCATAAGGGAAGCCCATGGGCTGACCATCACAGCTACTATATAGACCCAGATTGAGGGCGCCGAGTTGACCCACCCAATAATCTACATCGTTTTTTGAACAGTTGGGAAGCAAGAAAGGGTCAGTCCTGTTGATCCAAAGCAGTAGGGTCTCCAGGATAGAGAGCAATAACAAAATCATAAGGAGGAGTCCCAGTGAGCATCCAATATCGATGGTATCACAAAATCCAGAGATCTCGAACCAGACTACTGACTCATTGCAAGGGACAGTTGCAAGTAAAGATGTGTGGACAGAGGAATGTACTGTGAGGCACACTGTGACATATTACAGCTTCCATGATGAGATGTTTCTATGATTTGGTGTGTGTGTGTGTGTGTGTGTGTGTGTGTGTGTGAGAGAGAGAGTGTGTGTGTATTGTCTGGTGGTGGGCGGGGCTCTGTTTGTCTATAGCGAATCTGTGCTGAAGGGTGGAGGGCAGGTCTATGAACATCTTCTTTCCCTGCCTGCACCATGTATCATGGCAGAACACAGGTCTGTCTTTCTCCTCTCATGCTGTGCTGCCTGGATTTCATTTAATTTGATTTGATTTTTAAATGCCCCAGGCATAAAACAGCTTTACCCACCCAGGCATCAAGCTCGGATGAAGATATACTGCCTTCCCCTCTGCCCCTGACTGATATAAGAACAGCATCACCAACAAAGTATCTCTCTGCTCATTGCTGGGGTTGGGGATTAATGCTTTCAAAAATGTGATTTTCCTGCATAATTCCTGTGTTGACTCTTTTCTGTCTTTTTTTTTTCTTTCCCTCCTAGTTGCATCTCGGCCCTCTATAAGAAGTCTGGTGAGTCCTCTCCACAGGTTGCATCTTTAGCAGTAGGTGGATCAGGAACAAGTTGGTCAGTATTAGAGGACAGGAAATCTTTCCAGACTGTACCCTTCATGACTCTTCAGTTTTGTCATTCTGTACTGTTGGCATTTTTGAAAGAAGAGTCTTCCTGTCTGCCTGGAGAAAATAGGGCCAAGACTCAGAGAGTTTAGTGAGAAGAAAACTGGACGCATTTTCATTTATGATGCAAACTTTTAATTAATCTGTCACCTATGTCTAGTATGGCCCAGACCATATCTAATATTATGCCCTTGAAATGACTATAAATTCCAACCTTGCTTGACTACAAGTCTTTGTTGTACAAGCAGAGGATGGGAATCTCAGGATCCAAGTGCTTCTTACATAAATTCCCAGCAAATCACTCTGTGTCAGCCCAACCACTACTCTCCCTGTTGTGGCAGCTGCCACCACAGATTCCTTAGCTTTACCTTCCCTGCTTAAACCTGTGGCTTTTTCCCCAGTGCATCAAGGTGCTCAGTGCCCCTTCTGTCTGGAGCTTGCCCTGTCCCACAACTACTTTGCTGTTTCCTGTAAGCATCTGAATTTTGAAGATGCTTTTTCATGTGGTTTCTCCAGTTGTATAAATTTGTTGTCTTTATTCAGAAATTCTGGGTATGCTTTAAAAAACATCTTACCTGCCCTGCCTTTTAAATACTAATGTGTCACTTGATTCACAGACAGTTAAAAATTTAATTCTCACCTCTTAATTTCTACATAGCAGTCAATATTTAATTACTCGCTGCAGTTTAAAATATTTTTCTTCTACTCGTAAACATTGCGAGTTCCTGGCTTGTCTTAAAACGTCCCACCCCATCCCCAGCCTTCCTGGATCCTTCTCTTCCGATCACCATCAAAAGCTGTGCTCTTATTGGACGAGGTTAGATTCTCTCCTTATTTTAGTTACGCCCCTGTGTCTAGATGACACCATTCAACTCTTATTGCAACTCCAGCACTAGATGTTACTTACGAGAAATAGATTTCTTTCTCCAATGGTTTAATTGTCTTCTTTTAGACACCACTCAGGGAGTGTAGAGTCAATAAAAGCTTATCCTGTTACATTCCTACACTTGGTTTTCTTTCAACATTCTGTCTTGGTAAAGTCACTACCCAAGTAACCAAGCTAACGATTAGATTTATCTCTAAACATTCCCCTCCCTCATCCCATGGGATTCTATATTTCTCCAAATTCTACAGGTATTGTGGCAAACACAAGTGCACGCTTCTTTCTAGTCTTGGTATTTACCCTCAATTTGTCCTTCAAATACAAGCATCTCTCACCAGAACTGGTTAACCAGCCTTCTTATCCACCTTCCTGATTCTGTGCCCTCGAATTCTTGTCTCAATTACACACTGATTATCATGTGCTCTTTCCAAAAGACTAAATGAGCTTTCATATCTCTGCTGGAAATACTCTCTTATTTGCATCTTGGATGTAGGCTTACATCCTTAGCTTTGGTGACATCGTGGAAGACATAGCCCTTCCCTAATCCAGCTTCATCTTCAATTGTGTCAAGCTCTTATTTTTCCAAACTTTTAGGCTTACTGTTGATGTTTATTTCTTTGCGTGCCCTGGGCCATTTCTGACACTGTACGTGCTGTTACCTCTCTCTTGTCGAATAACTAAGAAGTTGATTTCTAAATCCTCAGATATCTCTTTCAGTGTGAACTAAGTTTCCATCCTTGGTTCCTCTCTGTTACATAATGATGTATTTACGTACATGCATTACCACTACATTAAGAATTTCCAGAATAGCTTTGGGTATCTTTGTATCCTCAGCACAAAATATTATCCAGTGCACAGTTAATACTTGCGAATGTACTGTGAGGAAAGAATATAGTCAATATAAAAAAAATGAACCATCACTGATAGAAGCACTCTGCACTTTCGTGATAAATTGAGAAACACACTTGAGTTTCAAGAAAATATTTTTCAAGGAAGATATTGTTCTAGAGAGCAACCATTGACACTGCCTTACTTTCTTTGTCTTGCCCATTGCTTTCAGGATGGAGAGATTCAGGTCTTCAAGTGCAGCCAGAACATTCTCATATTCACCCAAGTGCTGAGAAAAATATTCTGGAAGATGAAAGTATTAAAATAAATTTATATTGCGGTTTATATAATCATAAAACAAAAATCATATAAACAACTGATAATTTACTTCATAAATTAGTAAGCAAATGCTGGCCTTACATGAATAATAACTGAAAATCTTTCAAATGAAACTAGATACTAATTTTATCAGAAAAGTAAAACAGAAAAAAATAGAAACCTAGCTGATTATAATTACCCACAAAAATGTTCTTTCTTACAAAAAAGGGGGTGGGGGAGAACATGAGTCAGAGTGTGATGGCAAGGTTGAGTTAATAAAATGTCCTTCTTATCAGTAGATTATTACAGATCCCACTAAGATAGCAATTTGAGGAAAAATGTAAAAATGTTCTTGTTTCTTCTAGGAAACATTTAGGAAGTTTAGCTTTTCCTCAAGGTTTGATGTTGCAAATCAAAAAGGAGGCCAGCTGCAGCTCTCCCCGTGGGCATGCTTCTGTCATGTGTAAAAGCAACTCGTGACTTCAGAGATTTATTTCAATGGAGCAAAAGGCATGTTTATCACATTTTTTCATTTCTAGGAATGAGTAATGCCTTGGAAATTATGAGTAAGATGAAAACAGGGAACACAAAATAATTTCAACTTGGTTGAAATGTAATACAGATAATGGGAAACTTCATTTACAGACCTCAGATTTCTAGATTCAGGGACATCCAATCGTAACATAACTTTGTATATTAGAAGGAGCAGAACTTTTATTGACTATGTAAATAGTCTTTATCACTCCCGTGAACTATCTATTGATGAACTACTATTTATTATTATATTTCTATAATACCATAACACTTAGGAATTATATTAAAATGATATAAACTAACATACAGATTTCAATTAGTGGGGCATACAGCAACATGATTTATAGGTACATTTAAGACTGGGAAGTAGCATTCCAAGGAACTTCCTAGAAATTGAGATTATTATTAAAGACTCATCTACTACATCAGATTGGGTTTTGAGTTAAGGACTAGAAATCAACATTTTCTGCAGAATATGAAATGAAAATTAAATTTAAGATGGTTATGTACAATGGTTAGGTAAAACATTTTGGAAAAAAAAAAGTTGAAATCCTACAGCTTTTCTCAAAGACTTTACCTGGATGTGATGTTGATGATTAGGGAGAGATAGTGAGGTTTCAAGAGACAAGGATAGAACTACTAAAGCTGATAAACAACTTCAGCAAAGTGGCTGGGTATAAAATTAACTCAAATAAATCAGTAGCCTTCCTCTACACAAAAGAGAAACAGGCCGAGAAAGAAATTAGGGAAATGACACCCTTCATAATAGATCCAAATAATATAAAGTACCTCGGTGTGACTTTTAACCAAGCAAGGAAAGATCTGTACAATAAGAACTTCAAGACTCTGAAGAAAGAAATTGAAGAAGATCTCAGAAGATGGAAAGATCTCCCATGCTCATGGATTGGCAGGATTAATATAGTAAAATGGCCATTCTACCAAAAGCGATCTACAGATTCAATGCAATCCCCATCAAAATACCAATCCAATTCTTCAAAGAGTTAGACAGAACAATTTGCAAATTCATCTGAATAACAAAAAACCCAGGATAGCTAAAACTATCCTCAACAATAAAAAAGGACTTCAGGGGAATCACTATCCCAGATCTCAAGCAGTATTACAGAGCAATAGTGATAAAAACTGCATGGTATTGGTACAGAGACAGACAGATAGACCAATGGAACAGAATTGAAGACCCAGAAATGAACCCACACACCTATGGTCACTTGATTTTTGACAAAGGAGCCAAAACCATCCAATGGAAAAAAGATAGCATTTTCAGCAAATGGTGCTGGTTCAACTGGAGGTCAACATGTAGAAGAATGCAGATCGATCCATGCTTATCACCCTGTACAAAGCTTAAGTCCAAGTGGATCAAGGACCTCCACATCAAACCAGATACACTCAAACTAATAGAAGAAAAAACTAGGGAAGCATTTGGAACACATGGGCACTGGAAAAAAATTTCCTGAACAAAAACACCCATGGCTTATGCTCTAAGATCAAGAATCGACAAATGGGATCTCATAAAACTGCAAAGCTTCTGTAAGGCAAAGGACACTGTGTTAGGACAAAATAGGCAACCAACAGATTGGGAAAAGATCTTTACCAATCCTACAACAGATAGAGGGCTTATATCCAAAATATACAAAGAACTGAAGAAGTTAGACAGCAGGGGAGACAAATAACCCTATTAAAAATGGGGTTCAGAGCTAAACAGAGAATCCACAGCTGAGGAATGCCGAATGGCTGAGAAACACCTAAAGAAATGTTCAACATCGTTAGTCATAAGGGAAATGCAAATCAAAACAACCCTGAGATTTCACCTCACACCAGTGAGAATGGCTAAGATCAAAAACTCAGGTGACAGCAAATGCTGGCGAGGATGTGGAGAAAGGAACACTCCCTCCATTGTTGGTGGGGTTGCAGACTGCTACAACCATTCTGGAAATCAGTCTGGAGGTTCCTCAGAAAATTGGACATTGAACTGCCTGAGGATCCAGCTATACCTCTCCTGGGCATATACCCAAAAGATGCCCCAACATATAAAAAAGACACGTGCTCCACTATGTCCATCGTAGCCTTATTTATAATAGCCAGAAGCTGGAAAGAACCCAGATGCCCTTCAACAGAGGAATGGCTACAGAAAATGTGGTACATCTACACAATGGAATATTACTCAGCTATCAAAAACAATGACTTTGTGAAATTAGTAGGCAAATGGTTGGAACTGGAAACTATCATCCTGAGTGAGCTAACCCAATCACAGAAAGACATACATGGTATGTACTCATTGATAAGTGGCTATTAGCCCAAATGCTTGAATTACCCTAGATGCCTAGAACAAATGAAACTCAAGACGGATGATCAAAATGTGAATGCAGATCGCTCCTGAGAGACACAGCCAGAATACAGCAAATACAGAGGCGTATGCCAGCAGGAAACCACTGAACTGAGAACAGGACCCCTGTTGAAGGAATCAGAGAAAGAACTGGAAGAGCTTGAAGCAGCTCGAGACCCCATATGTACAGCAATGCCAACCAACCAGAGCTTCCAGGGACTAAGCCACTACCCAAAGACTATACATGGACTGACCCTGGACTCTGACCTCGTAGGTTGCAATGAATATCCTAGTAAGAGCACCAGTGGAAGGGGGGCCCTGGGTCCTGCTAAGACTGAACCCCTAGTGAACTAGACTGTTGGGGAGAGGGCAGCAATGGGGGAGGGTTGGGAGGGAACACCCATAAGGAAGGGAGGGGGAGGGGATGTTTGCCCGAAACCGAAAGGGAATAACACTTGAAATGTATATAAGAAAGACGCAAGTTAATAATAATAAAAAAAAATAAAAAAATTATATATGAAAAAAAAAAAAAGAGACAAGGATAAGGATCATTGTCAGGAGGGATTTCATCATAGACTAAGGAACATGAATCAGCCAATGAGTGGAATGAGTGGAAGAGTAGAAAATGGCTAGACTTGGAGTAATGTCATATTCCTGTCACTACAACTCCTATTTATTTATTAAATCACAATGTCAGAATTTTGCTTTTGCCTTTGCCATTACTTGATATCATTGGAGAAATGTAGGTTTGGAACAGATATTGAAACACTTGTCTTTGGGTAACAAGAGAAAATAGAACCTACTTTTATTGAAATACACAATGGATTTGCATTTCCGTGGATTTGCAGAAAAAGTAGTCATACAGCATTTATAGGAAACTTAGAATCAGTTTTTCTCAGTTGATGTGAAGGACTTTTGAAAAGCAGTCCTGACACTGGCTGGATGCATCAATGGAAGAATAGAATGCAATTCATAAACAGATACTTTAAGAACATCATTTCCACAAAGCGAATTATCTTCCCATGCAGAGTCTGCATGACACCCTCACTAACAAAACAAGAGGTTGGTTTCTCCATTCCCCACTGCATGGTATTAGTAGTGCTGTTTTCCATTTTATTTTGTGACTTCCAAGGTAGGTCTGGTATAAGAACAAAAGGACCCACGGCTAATGCATCAGAGTAGAAAATTGTCTCAGAAAGCATTCTCTTGTGCGTAAATGGCTTCCATTGTGAGTACCTTGCTAACACCTCTGTGCTTGTAAACCAGGCAGAAAAGGAAGTAAATGAGATGAGAGATAATGTTTAAACCCCTGTAATCTGAAGGATACAATCAGACAGATATGTCCAGAAATGATTATTCTAAGGTAATTGGTTGATTACTGTGGGTGAGTAGACCAGAAAACCCTTAAAAGAAAAATGCACTTTGAAGAAACATACATAATCAAAATTCACCAGTGGTGTTTCACTTGGTATACCCACATGGTAGAACATTATTAATTAAAATATTATTCAAATATTATTCTCATAAATTAGACTGCAAAGATATTTTAAAGTAATATTTTAATAGATTTTGAATTTTAGTTCCATAATTGAATTAACTGATGAATAAAACAAAAGCTTAATAAAGCTAGCATCTAGGTACCTAGAATCTGTAATTGGTTTCTAGGAGAAAGTGTATGAAATCTCCTTTCTATGTCAATCAAGCCTCACCCCTCCCACACTGACAGGAAACTTGTATGAGATGTGACCTGACATATTTCACTTGCCGGCACTGAAACGTTGGCTGTGATTAAAATCCAACTTAAATATTTTATATTCACAAAATAATGGGAAATGAAGCTGCAATTTAGAAATAAAAATACATATTCTAGAGTAGAGCAGAGTATTATAACACGATCATGAATATAAGCACTGGATTTAAAAATATAAATAAATTCTGTTATCAAAGCCCAATGATTCCCTTGCTACACACTGTGAGGAAGGGCAGCATTCTAATTCTCCAGTACATACAGGGTACAGGACCAATCAAGTTTTGTTATTGTAGAGAAATGCAAGCAGAATCAAGGACAGATGATTAAGTGAAAACTCACTGTTGTGCTTTAACATTTGGTAGTTTTAGGAGCTGACAGAGACTTGTAAGATATGCCTTAAGGACAGATAAACAGCAGAGTAATTGGAGAGGAGCCACTAAATGTTTTTGTCTTAAGACTTATTAATAATAATGGTTTTTCTTTCACTTGGCTCATCTTACTCAGGCAAAGTCAATCGAATATAAAAGGAATTACCTGAACAATTGGAGGGAATGGTTACTTTGGTGTGCTGTACCTAGACATCTGAAAGAGACAGGTCTCTCCCTTCACAAAATGATCTACGTGGTTGTCTTAACCCTCCTGAATATCTCACCTTTCAACGGAAGGGGTTGTCTACACAGGAGGATGGACTACAGCTTGAGTGGGGACTGTCTACACAGGAGGATGGGCTACAGCTTGAGTGGGGACTGTCTACACAGAAGGATGGACCACAGCTTGAGTGGGGGCTGTCTACACAGAAGGATGGACTAGAGCTTGACCTTCAACGGCTTTGAGGTTTACCACACATTTTAATGTCATGTCTATGGAAACCCCTTTGTCTGCTTAGCACAGTAATTGCCATGCAGAGTGGGAGCCCCCTGTGACTGTGTGTGAAGACATGGCAGGGTTCCCCAAATGTCACAAAAGCCTAACCTTCTGGGATGCCAAAATGCCTTCTTTATGAACAAGATCTAGTTTCTTCAGTTGGATTCTTGTCCCTGAACAGGGAGGGACATTGTGCAGGTATTATTTGGGAAGCGTAGTGTTTAATGGCCACTGAGACTGAAACCTCCTGACCTGTAAGTATTATTTGTTTTGCTTAGTTACTGCCTTGAAACTACAATGTGACATTTTATCCTGACGAAATCTTTCAATGTTGATCTGCCAGGTTGACGAAACAGAAGCTAACCAATCCTAAATAACATAAAACGTCCATTTGGATGACTGCAGTTGAGCTCTAAAATTGTAAAATTTCTACAGTAGCTAGGAAACATTTGTGATTTCAATGAGAAGTCCTAGAAAATGTTTTCTTTAAACTATCTAAATGTTTCAGGCTGCCTAGACAATAAAATCATACTGTGCAAAGGTTTTATCTAACATATTTATCTTAAAATGCAAAATATAAAACTTTCCATATTCATATATATTATATGTATATATATATTTCAAGTTTAGTAGTTTCATAATGCTCTGCTCTCATACCAAATAAAGTTCAGATCATTTACTTTCCCACATTTTTAATCTCTGATTTCTGTTCCCAACCACAAAAATAACAGAGCTAAATGAAAAGGCTGGCAGACTAAGCATTCGAGAATATTTTCTTTCTGCACTTGTGCTTTTCTCTTTTTTTAAAAGTGCATTTAAGTCTCTAGAATGATTGCACAGATACGGAACAATGTTATTTTTATATGTCAAGGATACAACTTAAAGACTGCACAACGATAATAAAGCAAATGGAGAAGTCACATTAAGCTAGCGAAGACTAAGCTTTCTATAAAACCATTGCGCAATCCCAATTGTCTATTCACAAGCAAATTAACTAGGTCCAACTGTTTAAGAACCATGCACATGGGAGCCAAATTCAAGGATACAGAAAAATCCCCGGTGACTCAGACTCATGCTTTAAACTCCCTACTCCAGGACTTTTAACTCCAAAGTGTGAGAAATATCACATCACATCTTCCCCCTTCCTAAATCAAACTAGCAACACTTTGATTAGTCTTAAAGATACTTACCACATAGTTCTTCTGTGTCAAGATTGCTGAAAAGAGAGAAAGAAAGGTATTATTTCTTTGATAACATTTTTTTCATTTATCTTTTCTCCAGTGCTGAGAATTGATAAATTCAAATACTTGGATAAAACGTTAGTAAATATTATATACTACTGTCAGAAGAATAATGCCATGACCATGACCTTGGACTGAAGACCCCGAGGTAGAGATATGAAAAGATACTCTAGTCAATCACCTCATATACGCTATGCAAGTGATTACTCCTAGCCTTTCCTTGAACTTTCTAAACATTTAAATACAGTTACTCTCCAATTCACATAATTGTTTAATAAATGTATGTGGCTAGATAGTTCTCTTCTCCACTTTACATTGTAAAGTAGTTGCAGATTATTAATAATCATATCAGAGTCTGTCTTGAACAAATAATTTTGTATTTGTGTTTTTTCTTTCAGCATACTAGAAAAATAACCTACAGTAGGAAAGAACATTAGCCCTGGGGCCAGGATGCTTGGGCCCAAATCTTGACTCTATAATTTACTGACTCTGCGATCTTGGATACTTATTAGTCAGTAGATCATTATAACTAATCAGGTTTTGAGAGAAATGAGAAGTATAAAAATATTAGCAATGATAAATGAGAATTTAACAATAACATAATTGTAATTCCTGTTTTTTAAATGAAGAGGACTAGAGACATACCTTTTAAAGATCTAAAATACATGATGATTAACTAAGAACAAGAGTTTGAAAACTCTTAGAATATGCACTTGTCACATTGTTAAATTTCAAAGACTTCATAGGGAAGTCTTCCTTTAGGTTATAGGAAGGGATACCAGACAGTTAAGACACTGTCACAGTATTTCATAACCAGCCCTATCATTCCTTATTATGTAACTGATTTAAATTTTATTATGTGACACTGAATATTCTATCTTATATTTGGATATTTTGATATTTCAATGCATGTTTTTTTAAATTAGCTTGCTACCTGACAGATTATGTAGGGTTTGTTGTTTTGGTTTTGGTGTGGGTGCCTCGTTACTCATTTGTTTATTCTATGAACATGTGTTGCGACATGTTAGACATTATTCTAACTGCCACTGATACCTGAGGTTGCAATAGATTCAATTCATTCAAAATGAATATTTGAGATTTCTAGTCTCTTGGAGCTCAACTCAATAGTAGACTCATAGTTTAGACGAGATGGCACATAACTTTAGTTCAAGCACTCAGGAGGCAGAGGCAGGCAGATCTCTGTCTAATCAAGTCCAATCTGGTGTACATAGGGAGTTTCGGGACAGCCAAAACTACATAGTGAGATGATGTTTTAAACACACAGAAAGAGGTAGACTCATATAGCAAATAAGTAAATTATAATTAATCAGCTGATTTGGGAGAACTGGAGAACTTGACTGAGGAATCTAAGAATGTATGGCAGGGTACTACAATTATGCTAAAATTCAAAGGTTACATATAAGTAGAAAAAGTAGATAAACAAGTGTTATGTGAAGTGGAAATTTCTGGTTTTACCAGAGAGCCAGTTGTGTCATTGGTGTTCTTCCGGAAATTGACTTATGAGAGGATGTTTTGCTGAAGTAGACACACGAGAAGATGTTTCGTTGAGAATGGACATGTAGTGTTTCTCTGGAAGCTGCATGGTGAAAGGGCATGTGATGTTTTGCTGGAGTTAATCCTTGAGAGGACACACCATCTTTGGAAAGAGTATAACTATAACCCCACAGACAGTGGATGACACTCTGGCATTAGTTGGCCTTGCTGGTCTTCATTGGGCTTCACTGAAGCTGGTCTTCACTGATGACACTCTTATGTTTTCTTTTCTTTTTTCTTTTCTTTTTTTTTTTTTTTTCTTTTTTTTTTTTCGATGGGGACCACTTCTTCCTAGGTAAGTCTACCGGAGCTAAATCCCCAGCCCAACTGATGACACTCTTGTGTTGGATTTCCTCGCTTTCTTCTCTGATCTTCACTTGTCATGACTTTGTAGAGAGAAATGCACCAAAGAACTTCTGACTGCTTTTTGCCACTTCGGTGGACTTGTACCGATTGGCGGAGCATAGCACTTTGTTCTGGATTGAGCCACTAATGCTGATTCGTGTTTGGTGTTTTGCTAGTGAACTGCACTACTGACAACAAAGATTGGAATCACTCCAAGGAACTACTTCTAAACAAGTCCATGCCCCCCTTGTCCTATTGGCCAACTTCCTCCCCTCCCTTTGGTCAGTGGGTTATGAGGTAGGTAGGTTGAAACATTTAAGAACCCTTATTAAAGTAGGTTTTGAAAAATATAAGCCTACAGTTATGCTGATTAAAAATCTTTTTTTGCAATAAAAGTTAATAGTGTGAATAGAAATTCATTTGATTTTAGAGAACTAAGCTATTCCTTTGACTGAAATGTAGGTCATCAGTGAGGAAATGGGGCTGAAAAAAATGAAAGGTCTAACACGACAATTTGTGAAGTTCCTCCTCGCTTTCTTATCAGCTTGAAGTCACAGAACATCCTAACGGTGAGTAGCCAGACTAGATTATACTGACAGACTGGTTTCTATTAGCTAGTAGGAAAAGGAAAGCAAACAGCAGAACCTTGTTTGCAAGTTACTGAAGTGGCCAGGGCTGGCTCATCTGGCTGGAGCACAGAACCCAGAGGATGCACAGCTCCATTTGTGTGGAGGGGCAGGAGGATATCTTTGTATTACATTTAATCCTAACCTTTACTTCTTTTGTATATCTTAGTTATATAACATCTGGGCAAGTATGTCTGTAAATCCATATCTGCATTATAGACTAGAATACAGTATTCCTTAAGATACATTTCTTAATACAATTTTTCAGAGCTCCCATTTCCCTATATTAACTAATAAGGGTGTGTGGTCAGTAGCAATTCTGTCTACTACTGATAGGGAGAGATGAGGAGATGCGTAGTAAAAGGTACTGATAGTTGGGAAAGGTTTTGAAGAGAAACCAACAGAATGTTTTAAAGCATATAGGATTCAGTGTGTGTTATCTCAGACATTTTATAGTATCACTATAGGATATGCGATTTCCCCAAAGTCTTAATGTTTTTATAGAACTTCAGTCTTGAAAGGGACATTAAAGGACAATAGTTTTATATTTGTTTTCCTCAGAATGGTGCACAGGTTGATAATGAGATTTATTTTGAATTTCCAAAAGATAAATAGCTCCAATCTATTATTGAAAATTAAATTGCTTGGAATATAGCATAGAGTGGAGCCATTAGAAATAATAAACACAGGAACCCTGCTTGTTCTGTATTGCAAAACTCTGCTTGTCAAGTGTTGCAGTGTTTGTGGCTCTGACATGCCTGTATTCCGTTGTTTTTGTGTCATGCTGTTAGTACTGGGTATGAAGCCAGAGTTCTCTTTGCCGCAGGCTTATGTGGATAAATTATAGTAGGACTTGTTTCAAACTGTGATCTATTCAGCCCGTAGTAATACGGGATTTTAAAGGACTCATAAGCTACGGATGAGTCTAGAGTGTATCTGACAGCATTTTCCTCCTTCTTTCTATGTTTATTGCAAACGTCCAGTGGTATTTTAGCAACAGCATCTGATTAAATTGAGGAAAAGAAAGGATCAGGAGGATGGGGAGAAAGCCAAGTGAAAACAATGAACGCTTGTAAAGCAGTGCTCATTCCTATAGACAGCCATCGAGAAGAGTATGAACTCGAGAATGCGCCTCATCTTGCTACCAGAGAGGGGGAAAAACCTCACAGATACTCATAGCCACCCGATTGGCAATGATGACATAAAGACAAAGAAACCAATGTGCATCAGATGAATAGCTTTGTAAACTGTGTTTATCACAGATCCATTAAATGTAACTGAAGAGTTCTCAATATCATGGAAAACTTTAACTCAAGGTCCACAGTTCTCAGTTTATGTTATGCTCCTGAACAATTTTATATTCAGATCCACACTCTCCTCCTCTTACTATCTCTTCTAGGTATATTTGGCTTATCTCCAAACTAAGGAACCATGAGGATCATGTTCAGGGAGCCTATACTCACAAATATGAACAAAGGATTGTGACTGTCTTATTAGAAGACCACCGTTCTAAATTCCTCCTTTGCTGTTTCTGATTATATTCATTTTGTATTTTCCTATAATAGCCTCCCTTTCAGATCTACAGTTTCATATCCTATATGTATTTGCTGCAATCATTAAATCCCAGGTTCATACAAAAGTCTGAACTCACCTAATTGTGAAGCCAGTTAAACTCAGACTTTTTCATACATAAACATGTCTCATATATGGGAGATTAGCCGGAGTAAGAAAAGCACGTATTTCTCAAGCTGCAAGTTATTGATTTACTCATCCATGATATACTAATTATTTTCTCTGTGCATATAGTGAGCTAGTTTGTATCATCAAAATACTTACCTCTTGCACTCAGTAGTCTTTATAGGAACAAAGACTCAGAAGTCTTTGTAGATTCAATCAAATTAAGATGGGGGCAATGATGCATTACTGTGTATGCTAAGTGATTCCTTCTTTAGATGAGAAGAGGAAGAAAAATTTGGATATTGAGACACAGACACAGAGAGAACTTGTTAAGAGTCAGGCTGAGATTGGAACTGTTGTGCTACAAGCGAAGAAATGTCAACATTTCCCAGCAACCATGACATGCTGGAAGAAATGAGGAAAGGCTCCCCTCTTAAGACTGGAGAGAACAAGGTCTTGCTGAGCTGTTATGCTGAACTTTCAGCTTTTAGAATGGTGAGAGAATAAATTCCTGTACCTTTAAGCCACTCACCTTATGGCATTTTTCCTAGCAGCCCTAGGAAACTGTTAGGCCTGTCTGAATGTCCTATGTGGGGTTCAAGTAGTCATCAAAGTCAAGCACATCAAATAGCATCATGGTTTGGTCTCTGTTTTCCTTTATTGTGTATTGAACACTCCATGAACTCAAGAGCTACTTTAAGTTTGGAGTTATCTCATTGCTTCATGGTGAGAAATGTAAACAGAGCTGCTAACATGCACGGTGCGGTGAGCATTAGCTATATTCGCGTTGAGTACCTTCCAGGGCACTTCATCCTCCACCAGGACCCGGTGACTTATGTGCCACTTTCTCACTGAACAAGTGAAGCGTAGTCTCTTGTTAGAAATACCCATCCTATCCCATGTGTCAGTCATGCCCAGATTCAGGCCCAGGTAACTTGAGAGCTCTCAACCTGTCTAATGGGAATCTGACTCCTGGTTAGACATCTGGAGTCAGCTTATTACAAGTCCAGTCAGCTACAGCAGGGAAGGCAGGTGAGGGTTAGAGTAGCTGTTTAAGAATATTCATTGAGACTGTTGATGAAAATGTACCAGTTGTCTGACTTACCACGGAGATCTAGGCGTCATTCACTGAATACTCAAATACGGAGTATTTGAGTGTTTCCAGAGTAACATCCACCACACTGAGACTCCCTTATTCCCCCGCTGAATGCTAGAGATTTAAATGATGGTTTTTGGACAAAATCCATCAATTCAGACACAAATAGAGGCATAGGGACTGCCATGGAACATGACGGTCAGAACGGCGATGAGAAACCGGTGTTTCAGACACTAAGGAGTAGAAAACCATTAAACTCAGACATTAAAGAAAAAGTACCGTGAGGTCTGGAGAGGCACAGTTTACGGTTCACAGTTAGGACTTTTGGCAATGGTCAGCACAAGATTTCAAATCCTCATCTGAAGCCTAGAGCCTTGGAAATAGCAGGAAATAGAATCACAGCACTGAGAAATGAGGCGCCGAAGTATAATCAATGGACACAGTGTCTTTGCATCTAGATGAGCACAGATTCCAAACATGTACACAGAAAACCCAAGACGGTGGAGTGAAGAAAGATTCATCACCCAGGCTTATCTCCAAACTAAGGAACCATGAGGATCATGTTCAGGGAGCCTATACTTGCAAAGACACTGAGACTGCTCAGTTTAAAGTCATTGTTTAAGAAATAAAGGTCAAGGACATGAAATGCATTTTCAAATACCAAATCCTGGACAGGCACGTCTCTGGCTGTACTCAGCTTGCAACAAAAGGTTCATCTGAAATAAAGAGAAGGGCACCGTGAGAAGGAGCCCTACCCTGACACTGTTAATGATATTCTGCTGTATTTGCAGACAGAAGTCAAGCATAACTGTCATCAGAGAGGTTTCACCCATTAACTGATGGAAACAGATGCAGAGATCCATAGCCAAACATTACACAGAGAACCTTGTTAGACAGTGGGAGGAAGGATTGTAGGACCCAGAGAGGTCAAGGACACCACAAGAAAACATATATAACCAACTAACCTGTGCCCAGAGCAGCTCAAAGAGACTGAACTGTCAATCAGGGAGAGTACATGGGGCTGACCTAGGCCCTCTGTACACATGTAACTGTTAGGTACCTTGGTCTTCATATGGAACTTCTAATAGTGGGAGCAGGGGCTGTCTCTGACTCTGTAGCTTGCCTTTGCGACCCTTTCTCCCTACAGGGCTGCCTAGTGAAGCCTCAATAGGAGTAGATAGGCTAGTGTTACAATTTGATATGCAAAGGCTGGTTGATATTCATAGGAAGTCTCCTCTTTATGAAGAGAAAAAGAGGAGGAGTGGATGGCAGTGGGGGCTGGGAGAAGAAAAAGGGGAAATGAAGTAGGGAAGTAAAGTAAATAAATTGATTAATAATAATATTTTTCCCATTGAACATACAGTCATCGGCTAAGTATTTTCCTATATTTAATAAAATTCTTATCTTAAAAAAGAGAAGGGCACTTTATAGTTATTCTAGTAAAGTTTATCCTAAAAAAGTGCTTGCCTTTCTAAAGCTAACAAAAACCAAGAAATAAGATGTGACGAAGGGGACAGAGGGAGGAGGCCACAGAGAGAGGAGAGTCAGTATACTTGCAGGAGACTGGAAGACCAAAGAGAAGGAGGAACAGAGGCAGAGGTACAGTTTAGAACAGTAGGAAGCATTTTCTTTCTGAATGTGTTTTCTTGGGATAGAAATTTAGTTGGTTAATGTTCCAGCCTGCCTTTTAGTTTAGACGTTTCTCAATCTGGCTGAACCTAGGAACTCCCTGGGGAGTTTACAGACATACAGATTTGCAGGCCTGACCCTCAGAGAATGTGCTCAGCACCTTGTCAAAGTATTACCAGTTTCTACCTCTCAACACTCGGAGCAAAGAAGCACTTCCCAATCAGTGGACAATAAAGAATATACCCTGTTCTGTAAGCAGGGCTTAAATGTGTTATAATTATATACTCTGTTCATCTAAGCCTGATAATTATATACACAGCAATATACTCTGTTACTCCTTTGTTCTGCTCCATGGAGAACTAAATTACATCCAGCAGGGGGCGAGACCTGATTATGTAAAAGGTCACTTGCTGAGTATCAATAGAATTTGCCTTTGCTCTCTCTAACAGGGACCTCTGTGGCTAATAAAAACCCTGGCTTTTGTGAATGTTCTCCGGAGGACAGAGGACTGCTGTTAAGGTCTCTCTGCATCTTTTTTCTTAGGGCTTATTCTCGTCTATTCCTTAGGTAGTGATAATTCTTAGTTCCTCGGGCTTGGATTCTGTCTTCTCACTCAGACTCTGGTTTAGTTTGTGTAGCCACCTTTTGGACTTTTTCACCTGAATATTCTACTGTGATCTATCCCAGTGCTTCTCAAATGTTTTCTGATGCTACAGTCACTCAAAGAGCTTGCTAAAATGTAAGTCACCAGGGTCCTATGCCCAGAACCTCCTCACCAAGCAGGTTATCTCGAGCTTTCTATAATGGTGCTGCTAACTCTGGGGTAATTGCTGCAGCAGTCGATGTCACCAAGTACTGCTGAGCTCGGCATCATTTTTCTTCGTCCAAGTCTGATGCTCTCAAAAGCCAGGCACTCTGACCCGAAAGCGCCAACTGTCAGACTACGCATTCCTGCCTCACTGGCGCTAACTTTTTCTTAAAATACGAGTTTTCTCAACGCATTCAATTATTCACAGACTGACTTTAGACCTAACTTTTAAATATTCAACCCAAAATTCAAGATATTTTCTTCAAAACTATGACTTCCGAATACCTTTCTAGGCACAAGGTTAAAAATTGCATCTTGACTGTCATTTAAACGTTGTAGATGAGGCCAATAAAATGGGTCCGGCCTTTAGAGATTTCTTCTGTAATATTAGTTCACGTTCAGAAAACCAAACAGAAAACAAACAACTTGAATTCCCAAATAGACAATAAGCTAACCACAGAGAGAAAGCAAAGAGAAAGAGAAATTTAAAAATGCCAGGCACTATTTTTATTAAAATGTGCTGTCCAAGTGTTGAACCATACAATAACTGACAAGCTAAGGTTTAACACTGGACTCATACCTGCTAGAATTTTGTCTAATTGGCTGATTGACAGTTATTTCCTTCCAGACTGACAAAGCTGTCCCATGGCTGATGTCCTCAGAGGACACGTAATATATGGCTTTCCACCCACTCTCTACTTCTCTTTTCTGTTTTGCTTCACTGCTTTTTCTATGCTGCTCAACACCTCCCACATCCAACCTGTATCAGCTTCCAGAATCTCTGGGGAGCTCATTTTCCCTTTTTATTTTTCTGATTGCCTTCTATATTATCTCTTCTACCTCCCGCCACTCCCCATCCATCGTGGTTTTCAACTAGAGGGACTCATCTGTATGATGCAGCAAACACCTCTTACTACTTCTGCTTACCCCATCTATTCTGAAACATACTTAACCTATCCTTGGGGAACTTGCACTCAACTACATGTTTCTGGAGGGACTGGTGATCAGAATACGCTTGCTACTGTGACAGGATATCTGATATAAGCAACTTAAAAAGAGGGAAAGTTACAGGCACCAGTTGTAACTAATTGTTTTAAATCTCATTTTTAATGATGCTTTTTAAACACTTTAACATCCCTTCTAGCCCACCACCCACCAGAGGTAGTAGAAAAGAAAGAATATGGGGAAGTGGACTTTTTTACAAATGGTTCTTTAGAGCAACACCCATCTGCGTTGTCGGAAATCGACATTTCAGTTCACAGGTAAGTAACAACAGCTCAGTCCACCAGCAAACACTTCATGGATGTACCAGCAGTCTAATTTGGTAATGTCGAGATAGCAGCAGCAGTGGCATGACCTAACAGGAAGAGCTAGGCCTGAACCTCAGCACGAGTCAGCAGGAGTGACCAGCAGGAATGTCAGGAGAAGTTCTCTTGCTCTTTCGGCAAAGTGAAGATCAACAAAGATGTGAGACCAACAAGCACTGTACAGTAGCTCTACCAGCAGGCCAAACTCAGCCCTGTCACAGTCCATTGGGCCTATTTATACTTCCTCCAAACATCACGTATCCTCTATGTTCTTGCCTTAGCATGTGCGTCTGTCTCAGCTGACATCACCCTGCCAACCAGCCTGTGTCCTGACTCCGAGGAAGCAGCAAGAAACTGCAGTATGCCACCAGAAGTTTTTTGGTGTGTTTCTCTCTATGGAGTCCCAATAAATGGATCTCAACTACACAGTGTAAGGTAGACCAATACATGTGTGTCATGTGTATCTTCACGTGCTTGCTTTAGCAAAACATCCTTTCTCCTGTGTCTGCTTCAGCAAAAAGTTCCTTCATCAGTTGGCTTTAATCTTTACCTGTGTCTGCTACAAGGAAATGTTCCTTCCCTTGCTTGCTTTAGCAAACTGCCATCCGACACAACTGAACTCCAAACGACCCTTAAGTTTCCACTTCAGTCATAGGCATACGTACCAATGTCTTCTGTTTTTTTGGTTGCAATAAATGCTCCCAAATTGAGAACATGGCACAGTACTATCCTATTGACTATTTCTTTAGGATTTTATGTACGTATGGTGATCAGAGGAAGATCTTAAAGTAGCTTAGGTGAGATATGGACTCCACACTGTATAAAGTCAATCTCCATCTGCCCCGCATGGTGCAGCCCTCTTTGTGGTTGAATAGAGCAAACCTAAGACCACGTGAGAGCTAAGAAAGAAGTGGCACAGTATGAGTGGATACACAAGAACGGTGACGTGGGGATCTTGGTGACAAGCTTCACGTCAAGAGTTGAGTCCAGGAAATCATTTACCACCACCACCCACTACCATATACTCATACTTCTCTCTCTTATCCAAGCTATTTTGAGTTGAACTTCTGTCATCTGTATCTAAAAGAAGAGGGACTAAAACAGGAAATTCTTAACCACTGGGAATTTGCAAGAGATAAATTAATCTTTCCTAGGAATTTAAGCGTAGGCCTTTCTTTTGTTTAGCTTTATCCACTGCTTAGTAAATTCCGTCTGTCACCCTTTGTTTCTTCCTTTCCCCCTCCACGAGAGAGAGCATTAACCCCGTCCCTCTACCTGGATCTCTTTAGAAGCCTCACACAGCTCCAGAGAAGAGCTGTTCATGCTCTCTGGTAAAGAATGGGATGCTTACACTTTGAATTCCTGCCAGACTGATATCTTAGTTAAAAAAAAGTATAAAAATAAATAATTAGATCATTTACTTGGATGTTGTGGGAGTGACAAATTCCTACAAGATTTCTATGACGCTCTTAGGCTCTCCCCTTGTTTTCATGTGGACAAATATGAGTTTGTGGATTGGCATTAGCCTATGGCCCTTCCCTTGGGTTCACCCACATGGGTAGTTGCAGGAGTTCAGTTGGGTTTTAATACTCCTGTTTAAACTTGTCCACTGGGGAATGAAAACCTGTTCCTGTTTCTGGGACTATTGTGAATAATTTGGATATCTACCGTTCAGATAATTCTTGACCTGAATAGATATTTAAGAAGTTCGATTTTTAACAAAAGAGTAGAAAACCCTAGGTCTTAAAGACTAAAAAGAATAATATCAGGAAAGTACTTATTATATTTATATTCTTCTATCTTTCTGCCATTTCATAAAATAATGCATCACATCATGTGCATTGGTATAACAAAATGTTTAACTAATAAGAAGGTTCAAGAAAATGAGGGAGTCTAAGAATTAAATGTCAGAAAACTCAAGTACACAGTTTGGTGAACATACATAAAAGCCTGAGAAAATTGTCCTAATTTGCTGTGACTGGGAATGTTCAAATCTTTTCAAAAATTAAAAAGAATTCAGAGAAATAAAAAAGTTGCTTTGGTGAGTAGGAAAATTATGTGTTGGGAGCATTTAAATACCTTTTTATGTGATAAAAATTGTCAAACATAATTCTGAGCCTGGCATACTTCATAAAATTTGTGATCTTTATTTCTCCTAATATTTCCAAAAAAATCTAAACTTCTGGGCTTATTGCAAAATACTAGTTTCCTTTTGAGCATTCAGTCTTTGTCATCAGGCAGACAATACAAAGAAATGAAATAAAAATGTTCCAGAAAAATTCCACTGTTCAGTACAATAGATAAAATAAAGAGTAGGAAGTGAATTTTCCTTTAAAATCTTTCTTAAGATTAGCATTATATTTCTATAAAAATTAGTTCACGATTTTTATATAGATCCAAGGAGAATTGATTTTTTAATATAAATTTTGAGGATATTAGCTAAGGTCAAAGCAACAAAATTGAAGCACAAAAGTAAAAATCACAACATGTTGATTATAAATGGACAGGATGGAAATTATTGCCCAGAACCAAGATACATCTGGTTGGCTCAGATTTCTCAAGGTCTAATAGCAAATTTAGAGATAGCTTGGACTTTGTAGACTGGAGGAGGAAGGTTGAGAAGAAATCCCACATTACAGACTTTGCATGTATCTTTATTTCTATTGCTAAATAGAATTTTACCAATTAATTTATCTGCTTAAGGTACCATTAGATTGTAATTGTATATTACTCAAGACTTTCTCGAAGGAAATAGAAGTACATAGGTTGGCATATGCTGAACAATGTGTTCCTTTAACAGATAACTTGGGAGTTTTTGGGTTGCCCCCAAAATGTCTTATGTCAGTAATATTTCTAAGACTAATAATACTTCAAATTTCTATTTCCTTTGCCATTGGTATCTCCATTTTGCCTGACAGAACAGAAAGTGCATGTGCATTGTATGATATTCATGGGGTGAAGTCACCTTCTGTGGAAAGGGTGCTTTTCCCCCACCTTCTCTACTCCGAGTGGTGGCTCTTTCCCCAAAGAAAATTATGCCTTCGCAATCTCAGAAGATGAGAATTCTTAGTCAATTGTCATGTGACAGCCTCGCCTTTACTCTTAACCTTCTGAAACAGTTACCTGTCATCAGGAGGGGCTGGTATAGCAAGGCCTACGCCATTCTATTTCTAACTGATAATTTATACATACGACAGGAAAAGAGGATAAATGTATGACGTGATTATAGTCTTTGTATCTTATCCCACCTCACAAAAAATTTTCCACTCCTTCCCTTTCCAAAAGCTCAAGAGACAAGGAACAGATGGAGTAGAATATCACTCTGCTCACCAATGTTCGTTACCTAAGGGGCCAGAAGTTTCTGCTTGTGGATTGTTCTAAGAGAGCAACTTTGCCACGTTTTCTCTCCCAGGACTAGCTAGGCCTCTTTTTTTTTTTTTTTTTTTCCGGAGCTGGGGACCCAACCCAGGGCCTTGCGCTTGCTAATCCCCAACCCCTAGCTAGGCCTCTTTATGGCAATGGTTCTGACTCTTTCTTTAGAGACACAGAAACGGCTCTGGCTAAGACTTTCTATCACAAAAATATAGGGAGACAGTAGAGGTGAAATTTGACTAACATCTAATTTGACCTTAAACCAAACTAAACAAATCTGGAGAAATGCAGTCAGACTGACCATTGGCATCTTCTAAGAATACCTCTATTTCTGCCACACAAGCTTATAAAAGCAATGTATTGATTATTAGAGATTGGAAAGGAAGAAAAGTCTACCCTTGATGTTCAATGAAAAACATGTTTTCCAAGGAAGCTAACTCTAATGATGCACGTCTATATTCCCTGCAGTTGGGGAGTACTGGCAGACATTTAGGTCATAAAGCATTTAATGACATTCTGGCTATAAAATGAGTTTGAAGCTAAAGTGGGCTATGGGAAAAGAACAAAACATGTTCCCTGGGAGCCATCGTCTTTTCTGGTCCACACACACACTACCTAATATCACTTTTCCCATATTTTTATTTTCTTCCCTCCATTTTGTGAGGATGACTAGGAGTTCAAGCATTTTCAAGTTACTTGACAATTGTTCTGACATATTTAGTTACTCTTACCTCTGAGAGTCTTGTCGCATTAAATTAATGCTGTCTCATAATCTTCTTTCTAACTTGGAGAGTTCAGTTTCAAAAGCAAATCAGTGTAGTATAAACACAGAAACAATATCAACATAATCACCAACCATAGTGATACCATTAGAGGTTTTGTTTGATAAAAGCAAATCTGGAGTTTTAAAGATGTATTTTAAAGATGAATTAAAGTACTTAAAGATGTATTTTAAAATCTATTATAGCAATGCCAAGTTAGAAAGACAATTCAAACAATGCTGTAACTTCAAACTCTTGGTCTGTTGTCCTCAGTCTGGCATACAATCAACATTCAAGTAAGAAGTGGAGAAAAAAATCGGTAAAAACTATAAAAAAACTAAGCAACAAAACCAAACAAAATCTACAACTTGGTTCTCCTCCGCCCCAAGTGGTACATTTTATTTCTGAATTACTTAAAACTAAATTTCATTTCTTGACACTTTTGCTAATAAAGTAAATTTCAAAATCCCTCTTGAGCCTTTTTTAGGGCTGGTAGAACTATTGAATTTTAACAAACTAGAGATCAAGTTAAGTTCACAGATTAACTCTATTATGACATAATTGCTGCACTTTCCATTTGGATGACAATGCCCTATCTGTTATTTTTTTCTCCTTCTGAAGGATCAAGTTTCATCTCCTGAAGGACAGTCACTGAAACAGTTGCTTCTGCCATTCCAATATTAGTAGCAGCTGTGTTGGAACAGCGGGCCAGGGAAGACCCTGCATGCCAGTGGGAAAAATACAGACAGCTACACTGGGAAATTGTTAGCCCGAAAGATCTCTGTTGAAATGCAAGTTGGCAACACCGGGGGAGTCATCCCGGTGCAGAAAGGTGGGCTTATGTAACTCATTTGAAAATCACACTCGGTCTCTGCTGTTCTGTGGCGCATTAACGCTGGCATGAAGGTAATTAGGTACCATTCTGCGGTAATTAAGGATATGCCATTTTTATTCATTTAGCTCGGCCTGCTCTCTGCTTCACAGAATTTAAGATGTACCAGGTGGCATTCCATTCGGGGAAGCCCTGTGGTGTCGCAGCAACTCAAAGGAGGATGCGAGTGTTGCTCTGCTTGCTTACGAGAGCCACTTAAAGGAAAACCCACTTCAAAAAGCAAGAAAACGGATGATAATAACAAAACGATAATAGCCAGCTGTTCAGAGAAATACCCGTTGCTCATTTTATGAAACTTTTCCCCAGTCTATAGACCACTGATTTTGTATAAAGACAAAGAGGTATATAAATTTCTTGAAAAATGTCTTTTGTATGTAACAGTGATTAGTAAGAAGAGTGGTCATGAATTTGAAAGAGAGCTAGGAGAGCTATATTGGAAGGCTGGGAGGGAGGGAGCAGAACAGGGAAATGATATGATTATTTTATACTCTCTAATAAATTAAAGAAATAATTTTTCTAAAATCAAGTATAGCTATTGTGTGTTTACTTGGCGACCAATGTTGCCTTGGCAATTGTGTTGGTTGGCTTTAATTGCCTACTAGAAGCAATCTATATTCACTATGAAGAGTCTCAATGCGCGATTGTCTAGGTCAGATTGACCAGTGGGCTTGTTCGTTGGAGATATTCTTGATCACATTAATTGAAGTGGGAAGACCCCCTTGTGTGGCATCATTTGCTGGGCAGAGAATCCTAACCGTAGAGTGCAGACATGAGTTAATCCACCATTTCCTGCTCTTGATAGTGGATTATGGTGGGCAGTTCGTTCATATTCCTGCTACTGTGCCTTCCTTTCTCCAATAGACTATAACCAGCAGTTTCAAGCCAAGATAAACCATTTCTCTTCCCAAGTTACTTTTCAGGGCATTTTTTCTTACAGAAACAGGAATCGAAACTAAGTGTCAGATAGTCCTTTCAAGTTACATGGCTTTGATTTAGATATATGGTGCTGTATCTTCTGGTCTAAACATTAATGTTTTCAATGATAGAATGTGTAGTCTAAGGGTACAAAACAATGTACTCTGATACATGAAGCAATGCTTTTAAGAACATCCACACTATGCTTCACAAAGGAAGCATTGTAAGAATATGAACTGGAGCTGGTGAGGTGGCTCAGTGGGTAAAGGAATTTAAAATTGAGGCTGATTGTTGGAGTTCAATCGTTGGGACCTTCATGGGTGAAAGAAGAGAAAGTTGCATTCTGACATTTATATGTGTGGATACATCTGACATCATGAAACAGACACATTTAAAAAAAATCTCTATTCAAAATTATGAATCATCTTAGTTAGGGTTTTCCTGCTAAGGTTGAACAGATATTTGCTTAAGTGAAATGGGGGAAATTCCAGAGTTCAGTGTGGACACTGTCCCTGTGGTTTGGCCATCTCCCTATGGCTCGGGATGGTGTTGACTCATGTAAGAGCCCGTTCTCTAATGGCACACAGCTGGGCCTGTAAAAATTATCAAAAACGTTTCCATGCTCCACACTAAGAAAGCAATATTGAAAATCTTCTGTTTGTGATCTTGATAATTAGAGCTGTTTTGAAACTTAAAGAAAAAAAAAAAGGAGAAGGAAAGTGTTTGCCCACAACCCTCTTGGATGTCAAGGGGACAGGATTAGTAAGCACATTCATCAATGAAAAGACACTCAGTAGCAGGGCAAACTTTCCATGTGTTTGCAGCCAAGGCTCTTTTCCAAGCACCTACAACCACTACTCAAGTCATTTCTGCTTTTTAATCAACTTTAATAAAACTCCCACACCATACAATTCATGAAAAATAAGTAATTTCCCAAGATCTATGAAAAAAAAATCCTTTGGCTACCTAACCGGCAGCCCTGTCTTTGCACAGTTTGGTGTTATGGAAAATGCCCTCTGTCAGAAAGCCTCCAGGTATGGTTAAAAAGTACGAACAGTCCTCAGAGAAGAGAAAGCCCAGGACTTATTTGATGAGCAAAGAACTCCAGAGACAAGCTGTTCCAGCCCCCATAAAACAAACAGGGAACAGCAACCAGTAAGGCCTCCCACACTGTCCCTTGAGAACTGCTGAGAGTTTTCTTCTATTTTCCAAGACGTTAAGGTGCAGCTAAATCAATCTGCCCTTCTCTCCTATACTGTCTCTTAGGGATGAGAAGCAAGGAAATGTTCAAAAAGAAACATCTCATTTACTTGTTACACATACAGATTTCATGTTAGATAGAACTTTAAGCCCCAGGGCAAGGCTGTCCTCTAAAATCAGAGGTAAATAGACCTTTCTGAGTTCTGAATCAGTTGTATAACTCCCTGTGTAACTCTAGGGAGCTAGGGACTGTATAGTCCTCCAATTTCCTGCTCAGGCCAGCAGACTTTCACCATTAAGATTCAGAATGCTGTTCTCAATTCTCAGACCTGGCCACTTCACATTCCTAGGTAGAAAGGATCTTTCTGTCAAGCCTGAAAGTCAGCCCACTAAGCTGCTTTCCCGTCTCAAGTTGTTGTCGTTATTGTTCATCTAAACAGTATAGGCAGAGAGGCAGAGTCTCAAACAAGAATACCAGCTCTGAACTCCCCTTTCAGGAGAGTTTAATTGTTCTGCAACACTATTCTAACCACCATCTACCTTTCTATTATGCAAATCTATGTTCTCGAAGAAAGCCCATTTTACAAGGTATTGTTGCACCCAGAAGACAGGATGGATGGAGTGTCTATCAAGTGCCTCTCCTTTATAAAACTCTTTACAAATGAAAAGATTAATCCTACAGGGCTCTCTACCTAAGATAGGTCATTGGTCACTTCTCTAGGAGCTTATTACTCATTTTATTGTCTTTAGTACCTCTTGAAACATTAGATGTCTGGTGATTGGACATAGCCGTGGGCTCCTAAACATCACCCATATCCCTAAGAGGATTAGTGTGCAGAGAACAAAGCCAGTGACTTGACTTACAAACCACCATGTTTCCCCAGGTTTCGAACCCAGGAGGCAGCACCAAGCAGCTACACACATACCCGTTGGTTGTGTACTCACAGGTACTACTGACACTGGCTAAACAAACTTCATCTATTTATGTAGCTCCTCCCTTGGCTGGTAGCCTAAACTGCTTAACATTTGTTCCTGTGCTTTCACAATTCTCCTTCCAGAACATATTATTAGCTCCACTTAATATTCAAAGAGAGTAGAGCCTTGGAAAGCTTCCTTGACCAGAAACAGAATGAAGATTGCTGCTGCTCTGGCAGACTGCAAGGCAGTGTACAATGGCAGATTCAATGAGCACTTGTGCAGGGTCTGGTGTGACTTTGGGATAGTTCTCAGCTTCATTGTGACTCACAATTTCCTCATGTGCAAAACGGCTCCATTAGGAATGTGCTTTGGAGAGTGATTATTATTTTTTTTTATGGTTATCTGTTTTGATGTCAACAAGTCCTTTTTTTTTTATTATTAACTTGAATATTTCTTATATACATTTCGAGTGTTATTCCTTTCCTGTTTCCGGGCAAACATCCCCTCCCCCCCCTTCCTTATGGGTGTTCCCTCCCCACCTCCCCCCATTGCCGCCTCCCCCCAACAGTCTAGTTCACTGGGGGTTCAGTCTTAGCAGGACCCAGGGCTTCCCCTTCCACTAGTGCTCTTACTAGGATATTCATTGCTACCTATGAGGTCAGAGTCCAGGGTCAGTCCATGTATAGTCTTTGGGTAGTGGCTTAGTCCCTGGAAACTCTGGTTGCTTGGCATATTTTTTTTTAAATACAGATTCTCATCATGAATCTCATCATGGCTGGCCTGAAACTTCATACATAGACCAGGATGGCCTTGAACTCACAGCGAACTGTTTGCATTTCCTTCTCAGGTGCTGAGATTAAAGGTAGGGATCACCATGCCTGACCTTCAAGATTAAACAAATTAATGAGTGAAAGCTGCTTAGATAGGAACATAGTAGACAATGCATAAATACTGACCATTAATACCTTTTTAATAATGCAGAGTAATCGCTATCATGATCTTTCTAGATCAGATATGTTTAAACTGACTCAGAAAGATGAGAAATATAGATCCTTCAAGAGGGTTCCACAGGCCGCCCTTGGTCACACACAGCTGCAGTATCCTCTTAACTGCCGTGCTGCCTCCAGACAGCACCTTTCCTCACTTCTCCTCAGTTTGAAGATGTCTGCTGTTCATTTGAGACAGCTTCAGGTTCAAGACTCATCCCAGGATCTCCATTGAAGAAAGGGTAGAAATCTGAACGTCCTGCTGGTGCCGAAGCTCCTTTCCAGTCAGGATTTGCCTGTCAAGTGACCACGTCATCATCTTGAACTTGAGCCTTCAGACCTGTTACATGTTTGGTCTTCAGCATTCTGCACTCTCTCGGCCAAGGGCACACACACATGCCCTTCTCTTCGATTGAACTCCGCTCTCCTCTCTTACCACACTCATTTCTTTGCCTCTCTTCGTTAATGCACAGTGCTAACTCAGCCAGGAAGCTGAGGTTTTGAGGATCTCTTTAGACTAAGTCAGTGAGCCAACTCCCTCAAAAACACTGCATTTCTCTGTTAGAAAAAACCATTTTTTGTTATGTTTTAATAAAAAAAAAACACAGATTATACTCTGGTTATATGCTTCCCTTCCCTAACTCCTCTCAGGACCCCCCCTCGCCAAACTTCATACCCACTCAACTTCATGTTCTCTCTCCCTCTTTCTCTTTCTCAAGCAAAAAATTAAAATAAAACAAGCAAACAAATTAAAAAAACAAAATTAAACCAAACCAACGAAAAATGCACAAAAAACCATGGAATCCATTTTATGTTGCCCAACTCCTCCTAGCATGGTGCTTGCCCTGAAATGTGGTTGATATACACAGTGTCTCTACACTGGAGAAAACGATTTTGTTTTTCCCAGAAGACTATCAACTGCTAATAGCTTCCAGATTAGGGGTGGGACTTTATGTCCATGTCCCCTTCTCAACACTGGAATGTTGTTTCCAGAACATGGTTTTATGCCTAATCCACAAAAGGATAAAATTCTAGTTCATCAGTACACTCCCAAGACCAAACAAAATATCTGGCACTTAATAAGCACTGAGTAAGTCATTGCTGGAAGATGGCGAGCTCTGCTTATATGGGCAAGACAGAGCTGCTTTCATGATTAGTACATAGGAGAACATTGAGTTTGCATTAAATGTTTCTTCTCTCCTTAAGGACC
The DNA here is from genome assembly GCF_011064425.1 of Rattus rattus. NCBI lineage: Eukaryota > Metazoa > Chordata > Mammalia > Rodentia > Muridae > Rattus > Rattus rattus. The sequence continues at coordinate 128,656,499 of NC_046154.1, read as the reverse complement.
TGAGTGTTCTCCCTCAGAATCCTCTAGAATGTTTAATAGACGTGTGGGGTACTCTCTAACAATATCACACTAGTTTTCCTATAGCAGGACTAATGTGATTTGAAAACCACTGATGATTTTTAACCTAGAATGAAGATAGGTAGTGATTCTTTGATATTTTCACACAAAACATTAAAAGTTTCATACTACAATTTAACCATTCTTTCCCACTTCTCATGAAAATGAAAACTGTAATATTTATGATATTTTATAATAGATGTCCAGAATTAATGTTGCTTAGGTTAAGAAACGTTGTTACAATGGCTGTAAATAATAAACCAGGTAAACATTTCCTATGTAGTCTGTTACCATGGAGAAAGATATTCCTGTCACAGGCTTTAAAATTCAGATTACCTTTTTCACTTCAAGGAAAAAAACACAACAGAATGCGGTGGAGATAAATTCCACATAAGATGAATTAGACGTGTAACATGACGTCTGTGTCACAAGTCCTCCTCTGGAGGCTCAGAAACTATCATAGAAGAGGATGCAGAAATATGTTAAGAACCACAGAGGATAGATGACCGTGAAGACGCAAAGTTCCAAGACACAGCAGAGTATTTGCACATATGAACTCGTGGTGGCTGTATCAGCAATCACAAGACCAACACAAGACCAAGCCAGACAAAATGCTAGAGGAGGGAAGTGAAAGTCCCAACCCTATCTGATGAGCTACTGCAACTGTTGGCTGCTAGAAGAGGATGACTCAATTTTCTTCAGGGATGATGCTTCCTAAGAGGCTACCCATGCTCCAGTAAATTATCCAGCATCTATACAAATATGGGCAGTGATAAGTGGACTTGGTGTGTTTGTGTGGGACGGTGGGGGCAGCATGCCCGAGTATTTTTATTGGAATAGATATCTCTGGAGATACCTTTTAAAATCGCTAATTTCAATGCATTTTCATAAATCATTAAAGGGACAATAGAAACAAATTGAAATATACAGTGTGGTAGCCTCAGATCCAAAATTGAGAACTCAGAATCCAGGTAGGAATTCACAGAAATTAGATTTAATAACAAACAACAAATCTGATTCTGGATACCTCTTTTTAGCTTTTCTCATTTAAAAAAAATGCAGTACATATATAATTTTTTTACTACGAATTTAAAAAATATTGTGTTATAGAAGGGAATTAAACATATTAGACATAGTTTTGCTATTATTATATATAGTGTTAAACAAATACCAAGTGATAATAGACAGCATTATCTCCATTTATTTTCTAGATCGCAGAGAAGAGTTTGATCATTTTTTAAGTGATGGAATTCTATCATATTCCCTTCAACACCTGACCATTGGACAAAGTAAACAGGTGACCTCCCTGAGATCAAGGAACTATACAAGCATTTCTCACTGTCTGGAAATATTCCTTAAAAGTTAGTTCCTTGTGATTGTTGAGGGGAGGGTGGTAATGGGGGGAGAATGGGGAGGGGAAAGCCATATATTAGGGGAGGGGGAGGGGCTAGGGGAATGTTGGCCCAGAAACCGGGAAGGGGAATAACAATCGAAATGTAAATAAGAAATACCCAAGTTAATAAAGATAAAGATAAAAAAATAAAAAAGTTAGTTCCTCATAAATAACTTTCAGACAATATAATTTTTTAAAGGACAGATTGTTTCAACATAAGAATTCTTTGTAAGAAAGTTATGCATAGCCATGCTAAATTATATCTCATCATTAAAATTAAACACTGTGAAAATTGTGGGTTAACGTCATACATGGATGGAGATAGCAAGAGGCGAGGGTTTCTTCCCATACTTTGCTATCATGGGAAGTAGAAGCCATGAGCAAGGATGGAACAAGAGTCATTGTGAGTGTGTGTGTGTGTGTGTGTGTGTGTGTGTGTGTGCGTGTGTGAGTGTGTGTGTGAGAGTGTGTGTGTGTGTGTTTGTGTGTGTCTGTGTGTGTATGTGTGTGTGTGTGTGTGTGTGAGGGTGAGAGAGTGTGAGAGTGTGTGTGTGTGTGTGTGTGTGTGTGTGTGTGTGTGTGTGTGTGTGTGTGTGTGAGTGTGTGTGTGTGTGTTGTTTGAAAAACAATTTCCTGCTCATAAGTGGATGTCAGCTTCCTTTAAATGTGAAGAAATATTTATTCACTTATGTATAACACATAGCATGTGTTATCTTCTGTAGGCATTGAATAAATAAATGAATAAGTAGAGAATAAATGACTAATTTCATGGAATCTGCAAACTCAACCAGAATAATTGTTATCAAATATGACACTCTGGATTTTCACAGTGAAAAGGAAAAAAAAACTCAGCAAAAAGAAATTCTTCATTGTGGTCTCAAGTAAGTCTTTATGCTTTTCAACCCCACAGCAATTAAGATGGGAAAATAAAGAAAATTAGGTGTGCAAGTCATCGAACTCTATGGTCCCACGGAGGTAGATTTCTAATCATGCTGAATTGCTTTATGTTTAATCTAAAGTTGATTAAAAATAGAATCTCTGAAATCATAAAAATGAAATTAAACCCTTAAAGCCATTAGTGAACAAGACAAGAACAATAATGTTCACCTGAGGCTGGTACTCAGCCTTCATCCGATTAGATTCTGTGATAAGTGCTAAAAGCTTTTGTTATGTAGTCTAGCTTTTTCTTACTGAGAAACCTTTTAAGGCCAAATGAGAGTGCAATATTCTATGTAGTACGCACTGCTTCCTAAGAAGATATTTTTACATATAAATGAAGAACCACTAATACTGTCAAAAAATAAATTATTCATTTGTACATATCTGTGTCTGCTAAAATATGGGATTAATTCACATTTACACTTTAAATTATATTTCACAAGTTTTAATCCATAAGAATGAAATATTACTTTTTGAGGGAAATAACTTTGAAAGTAATTTTAATTCAGTCTGAAGGAAAATTAATCATTTACTGGACCCCAAACAAAAAAAGATTTTATATGATAGATTCTGCATTACTCCTTGTATATAATCTACAGGTTCTATATGCTAAAGTTGTCACAAATATACCTCAAAAATGTCTTATTTCTAATAAACATATTATGTTTATGTGTCAATTAATTAACTATTAAATTTAGTACAGTAATTAGAAGAAATAGAAAACAATGGTTCCCATTTTAGAAATTGTAATTAGATTTGGAGACAATATTAACAAGCTAATGAAACAACTATTTAAAAATATTTTGTAATTAGATGGTGCTTTAAGAAGGCATAAATTACAATTATAAAACTTGAAAGAAAGATTCAGGAAAGCTAAAAGGTTAATGAATACATCTTGATTGTCTTCATTTTACTGTTATTTTGGGCAACTATTTATATCCTGTCAATAATTTTTGCCAAATAGCTTCTTATATTGGCTTCTTTCTTTTGACAATGAAATTAAGATCCAACGAACAGAATAATCTCAATGTTTCAATGCTAGACAATGGAGAAATTTGAGCTCCATTGAGAATGCAGAACAGAAAATTAAGTCTAACAAGGAAAATTGGGATAAAGTTTCATGAAACATAAAAGTTTCATGAAGCAGGTATATGTAATCATATAAAGTTGGTAGGTAATATGCATAAAGTCATATTTTAGTTGGTAAATAAACTGGTTATGGAGTAGAATATGAATCAGTAGTAGAAGGGCAGAAAGACAAATGCAGTTTTCCATGATTGAACTTGAATATATAGCTAAAAGCCATGTTAAGCAGACACCACTATGATTATATCTAAGGACAGGGTCCGAGGTGTTCTATGCTCTATCCTGAGATTTTCTGCATTACTTCAGTTCATTTTACAACATTGCTATTTATATTCTCTTAATCATGGATTAAGATTTCTTTGCTGTGATCTAAAAGAATATCTTGGACTGAGTAATTAATAAATGACAGAAATTTATTATCCTAGTTCTTAAGACTTTGAAGTCCAAGATCAACCCACCAGCAGATTGGAAGGGGTAACAAGCTCCCTCAGGCAATTCTTAGAAAGGTTCTCGTCCTATTCAAGTGGACTCATGACTGCGTCACCTCCCAAAGTTCTCACAAACTCATTACATTACCTTGGACATTTGCATGTAGAGAGACAGACAACTGGGGACACTATTTTCAAAATATGTTGTTTTGAAACCTTTCTCTTCAGAAATAATGATTTGGGTTTTGCCTAAATAAGAATTTTTGAAAATATTATGTTTATAAAGATTGAAACTTTGTACTGAGATGATTATAGTGGTAAAGATTTTTTAAGAGCAAATTTTGTTTGTGTATTGGGTACGTGGGAAGAAATAGTACAAGAGGTAAGTACAATGTGCTTTAAAGTGATTGTTGTTCCATTTTTACAGAATTTATTTCATGGATAATAGTAATGTTAGAAAAAGACGATATTTATATGAATAAATAATTTACCATGGAAAACTTGGTTTTGAGTAGTAATTGACTTCATTACACCATTAGCAACCGCACTGTGGCTTCTCTTCATCTCAAAGAGGGAGTTCACTTAAGGCTAAGAGGAAGTTCAAGTTCTTCATGGGGAGTAATGGATGAGAACCAGAAGGTAATATCGAAATACTAAAAACGTTTGAAATTCAGCCTCTAGTACAGATGATTTAAGAAAACAGCAGAACTCTGAGCATTCCAAAGAACAATAAGGAAATAAAGTAAGGCAGAGTGAGCAAAGGAGGGTGGTGAAGAGGCTAAAAGTAGAAGCTGACTTCCAGGTATGAAGGAGGAAAAATGTGAGAAGAATGGAATTAATGTCCACAGGCAAAAAAAAGAATAAGTCTTCGACAATGTAGCAACTCCCACACTGTAAAAACCCAACACAATAGACATAAAAAGAGAAGAGATAAAGGCAGCAATTAAAGTAATTGCCTTCTATACTGTACATCCAAATATATTCTATGGCTGGGGAACCAGCCATCTTTTCATTAGAATAAAACACTTCAAAGTGACTTTTAAGAAAGGCCTTGAAATATTTTGATTTCTGATATACAAAACAGCTAATAATGTTCTTGAGGTGGCATGCCAATAGAAAGGGTTGCTTGTGTTTTTAAGTAGACCTTGGGCAATCCCACGCCTCTACCCAAGGTTTGCAAGCGACTTTGGCAAATGAGTTAACTCTCTGTCAATGATTAACTGCAGGCTGTGAATTGTAACACATTTTACAATGTTTCTGTTGAAATTAAACAAGACAATACAAATAAGTGTGTAGAATGTTGCTATCTAATAACTACATCTCCCTCTTCAATTATTAACTCTACCTATCCATTAGAAAATATTTTTTTAGAAATAAGTGTGCTGCCTTGAAACAAAATTTGACTTCATGAACATCTTTATCAAAGAAAATTGGAGCCAATTTATTTCTTAAATTATAACTAAAGATAAATCATTTTCATATAAATTTTCTTAAAATTATCTTCATTTAAATCTGCCAAGGTATGATAATCTTTTTATTGTAAAGTAGAATTTAGCTGATAATTTCATATTCTTCCATGTAGATACCTCAGTTCCTATCAATCTTACAGATTGTAAAGAGACTTAGTTTACAGAGAAAGAATGATGTTGCCGATAAAATCTTCACAAGAATAAACAGAGTTTCAAACCAATTCTCAGAAATGCATATCTTTATTTTTCTTTTTCCTTCTCAGGTAAAGTAGAAAAAATGATGTTCCAGGCTGGAGAGATGGCTCAGCGGCTAAGAGCACTGACTGCTCTTGCAGAGGCCCTGAGTTCAATTCCCAACAACCACATAGTGGCTCACAACCATCTGTGATGGGATCCGATGTCCTCTTCTGTGTGTCTGAAGACAGCTATGGTGTACTCATATATAGAGAATAAATAAATCTTTAAAAAAAGAAAGAAAGAAAAATGATGTTCCAAGTACACAAATAGGGTTAAACAATTATGGAAGTGAAAACACACCCTAAAAAAGATGAATAAGAAAGAAATGTGTTGCTATGGGTTAGACCTAAAACAACCAGAACAAATAACTGGAGATTTGATAGGAAATTAAAGTGATTCATGGCTTTCAGTTTCTAAGACCATGGGCAAAAGTACACTTGCAAAGGACATAATGAAGCAGTGTTTCTCCCAGTCATGCAAACAAGTGTTTCTACTCTCTAAATTATTGGGTAATTAAACTGGTATGAAATTCAAGAACATTTCAGTATCTACCGTAGAGGAATTTTAATCCATCAACATGTGTGATCCTGCTGGAATGACACAGCTTTAATCCCTCTGGTTGACATATACATATGTCCTTAGTATACACCTTGTATCCCAAGCAATGAAAGTAAATTAGTTTGTAGAAGGAATCAGCCGTATTTGAAAGTGATGTCTAATTGAGGGGTGGAAAAAGTGATGAATCAGAAAAAGATTTGACAGAATGAGTCAGAGTTAGGATACACCCAGCTCTCATAAGAACAGAGAGGAAAGAGGTTGCTTAAGAGCAGCACAGAGTAAGTCAGGAGAAAGGATAGTTCAGTGCGTGCAGTTCAGTTGAGTTCAGGCAATGCAGTGGAGTTCATAGAGTTCAGAGTTTTCCAAGCAGAGTAATTCAGTCAGAAGCCAGAGAATCCAGTTTGAATCAGTCAGCTTGAAGAAGAGTTGAGTTAGAACCAGCCAGCCAAAGTTCAGAAAGAACTAGAAAGGGTGAGTGTATTTAGCAGTAAGTCCCTGAAAAGACGCTTATATCTGGAAAATAAAAGTTACTTTTACCCCTATAGTAGGTGGGATAATAAAGGACTAAGCGGATAAATACTAGATGTTACTAAATTTGAGTTTTGGCAATCATTCTAAATACACAAAGGATCAGACAGACTCCAAGGCACAAAGGAGTGGAGTGATAAGCAAGGTTTGAAAAGTGCATAGGGAACTTGAGATACTAGACAGTCAAATCGATGAGAAAGTCTTGAGTGTGCAGGCCACTGAGGAGGGCAATACCATGAATACTTCAGTGAAGCCACAATGCTTGTTAGATCACAAAGATTTTCCTGAGTTTAGGCTTTTCCACTATAAGTAACTTCTGATTTTCTGCTGACCCAACTCTCAGAATTTTCCAAAAATTAAACTTCTCTGAACCTCTTCTACTCTTCAATAGGGGATGGTTATATTTCCTCGAGATTATGAGATAATAAAGATTTTTGAAGCCACATAAGCATTTCTTTGATTTGTACGAAACTCAAGTTATACCTCCTCAGAATCTCTCCTCCTCTATTCTGATGTAGCATCTGGGTTTCAGTTAATATCCTCTTTCCTCTGAAACAGTGATGAACTGTTCAAAGATGCCCATGATATCAAAGTAGGATAATGATCCAAAACCAGGAGGTTGCTGTAGCTCTTGTCAAAGAAAACCAGTCTCTCTGATAGTTTTCCAAACTGGCTTCTAGCCATCCTTGTGAGAGAAGTGTGGATAGAAAGGAAGATAAAACAATGATACCATGAGGAGTCCTAATACCACCACGTGAGTACCTAGATGCCACACACTTAGTCACCTCTGGGTTCATCTGACACATGAATAAAGGTATAATTTCCTCAAGTCACCTTAACTTAGGCTTCTTTCACTCACAACCAACAAAGTCTTTCTTTTTATAGTATCATTTTCCTTACTGTGACTTTTTTCCAAATTGATCAAGAGAGATATTGAGGAATATCTGTTCAAAAGCTAATTTCGCCTTGTTCTGAAGTTTTCAGAATCCTCTACCTATACCATGTCACCGAAAACATTCCAAAGACTGTGTTTCTTAAAGTCAGCTTACATATGCTGCTGTTTCAAAGCAGACTACTTAGGTTCTGTCTAGTTTCTACAGGTCATGCATAGAAACAGATGCATGTGTTTGATGCTTGTGTCTCTTGGCCACTTTGGGTCATAAATGCCATTCTTCCAGGGTTCCTAAAGTGAATGTCTATTGAAACGTCACCCTGGATTATCTAGGCTTACCATTCAATTATGGACTTCCATGGTCATTTGTTCTTTTGGCATATAGCTCTATCATTTCCCTCTCTCTGGCTTCTTGCTTGTGTACTTTTAGTCACCCTATATTATAATTAACATCTGCGATTATGGACTACTCTATTTTTCAAAGAACTAAGTTTGTGGTTTTACTTCCTACATCCACTGTTTCAGTTGAAGTGGTATAAGCTGGGTTAATAAGATGTATTTTGCTCATGGCTAAAATAGCTATGAACTTTCTAATCAGAATGCCATGCACAACTATGTTGCACAGACCCTTTGGACTGCCCTAATGCTAACTGCATGATACTGACCCTACCTTCTTTTTTTTTTCCTCTACAAACTATATATCTCCTTGAGCAGCATGATGAATAACTCAAGGAAGACAGTAGCATTATCAACTAACTCATACTTTTAGGAAAACTGTCATGCATAAATATAGGATAAGCAACTTCTTCTATTTCAGGAGGAGCATAACTCTGCCATCTGAAACAAATACTTTTGATATAATTACTCTCTAATTATTATGGGATTTTAATTTCATCACGGGTTTATGAAAGCTGCTTTCAAATGTTGAAAAGACGTGTCATAAAATATTCATATTCTGGATGGCCCTAAGGAACAGACTATGTGAATATTAGAAAAAAATCATGTTACTATAGGAAAGAATTTTTTTATATTAATTTTTTTCATCTTTATTACCTTGAGTATTTCTTATTTACATTTTGATTGTTTTTCCGCTTCCAGGTCTCCAGGCCAACATCCCCCTAATCCCTCCCCCCACTTCTCTATGGGTGTTTCCCTCCCTTTCCTTCCCCCATTACCACCCTACCCCCAACAATCACATTCACTGGGGTTCAGTCTTAGCAGGACCAAGGGCTTTCCCTTCCACTGGTGTTCTTACTAGGCTATTCATTGCTACCTATGAGGTCGGAGCCCAGGGTCAGTCCATGTATAGTCTTTGGGTAGTGGCTTAGTCCCTGGAAGCTCTGGTTGGTTGGCATTGTTGTTCATATGGGGTCTAAAGCCCCTTCAAGCTGGAAAGAATGCTTTCAATTCCAGAGCTACCTCATTTTAGTAGTTGGTGATATTTCTGTCACTGTAGTGTCAGTGAGTTAACAAGCACAGAGTTGAAATATCGGTGCTCAGCATCCAAAAAACTATTTTAGTTTGGAACAAAGACTCTTTTCTCTGAGTTTCTCATCACGAGCCCCTCTCTAAAAGCCTTGGGTTACTCTTCTGTATGTTCACTTTTTGCATCACGAGCAAAACTTCCATCTGGTCTACCTTTTGGTCTACCCTGACAATCTGGAGCTCTTAAGTGCAGTTAACTGCCTGAACTGCTTTAAGGTTCTAGTGAATCTTTCTTCCATGCCTCTGCTATGACTAATTCCTCAAGGATTTATGCTAAATTTTCTTGCTTTTTTTTCTAATTAGCTGCAAAATGTAGCTATCCTGGCTTTCTAGTGCGTGAAAATACTTTCTACAAGCTAGGAAAGATTCTTTCTGACTGAACAGTCTTACCTCTTTTCTTCTTGTTCCCCCCACAGGTATAATGACCCTCATTTAAGAGCTCCTAACTAATTATAGATTTAGTTATTATTTTTCCCTATACTTAAATATTAAGTTTTATTTTGAATAAGTTTTATTTTGTCTTACAAGTTGAAAAAACATATGAGTGTCTAGAAAATACTTCCAGAGACTCAGGGGTTGTAATAAAGAAGGCTTACTGGAATCACTAGGGTGATTAACATTCTTTCTTTTCTTAAAGAAGAAAGACTAAACACATCTGTCTTGAATACAGTTAACATGAAGGTTGAAATTAGGAAATTTTCAGTAAGATGGGATTGGAATTTTTAATTCATTTTGAAATATTGGTTTGTTCACGGTTACTTTAAGACATCAAAGCTCTCAATAATGTCCTTCTTTGTTAACATATTTTTAAGCTCCCCATTCTCTCTTTTGTCAGACCGTTAATGCAAGTATATATTTCCATACTTCATGAATTACTTCATGCAACAATAATCCAGAAAGAAAAACATTGAGTGTTCAAACATAATGAAAAAAGCTATAAATGTAAGATATTAATTTTTCTAAGTTTTAGAGAATAGAAACTATCCAGCATGCTTTGGTCTAATGCAGCATCAGACAAGCAGAATGCTGCATAAGATTCATCTGAGAATGATATTCTTCTGAGTATTGAGCTCAAGCTCATGCAACATAGTTGGCCAGTGAATGTAAGCTACTTTCTTTACAAACAAGGGCCAGTGCTTCCTTGGCTGGTATGAAAATGAATTTAAAAATCTCTCAAGTAGGGTATTCGGTTTATAAGAATTTTATCTAATTTTGATAATTAATATACCTTAATTATACTGTGTGGTAGAAACAAGCTAAAATCAAATTTCTATAAATGACTGCTTCTTATGACAAAGTAAATATTCAACCATCAGGTATTGGGAGCGACAAGGACCAGAAAGCTGCTATGAATGGGGCGGTAGTCAATTTCCTTGGTTTTCCCCCACCAATATTAATCAACTTCTCGTGGGTCAGGCTCTACTATTCATTAGATTGAAGTGGCTTGAGTGTTGAGCAGTATTAGTATTTGGGGCAATAGCATATGCTCTGAGAAAGAGAGTAGAAAGGAAAAAATAATTGGCATACATAGTAAAAACTTGGATCATGCAAGGTAAAGGGTATTTTTTTTTAGCTTAAAATAAAGCCCTGGAATTTCTATGTCAAAGCTTGAATTAATCTTTGTAGAAGATCAAAGCTTGACACTGACAACCTGTTTTAAGGAGGAATTTCATGAATATAATTCAGAGGTCTTCAACTAATATTCTTAATTTTAAATTGACTATACTTGTACCAGAAAACACACTGTTGTTGCTAATGCATATGATAGCCACTAATAGTAATACACACTTTTTAGACTTGAATAAATCATGGCACATCCCTGTTTTGAGTACTACGTAATCTTAAATGTATCCAAAGTAATACAAACTATGAAAAATGTAAATTAAATGGCAAATCAAACCAGGAAAGTCAAGTGAAATTATTCTGCTTAACTTAGTAAATGTTCATTGAAAAAATATTCAGGACACCAAATTCTATAACTAGAAATATTCCAAATATAGATATTTTAGAACTTAACATAGTAAAGGGGATAAGCAGAATGCTTGATGAAATGTTTGCATGACAATTTCCAACAGGATACCCAAGACATAAAGAGACCCTCTGCCTCCTCTGTATCCTTTCTCCCTGTGTCTTCCTTCTGTGCATAAGTGTTCTTCTTCAGTTCCCATTTAGTTTACTTAATATCTGAAATCCTCCTCCATCTCTGCCATTTTAGCTGCTCCCTCACAGAACAATGACTTAGAAGATGTTGCTGGAGCTCTTGATTAGATCAATTTTGTCTTGCATGTGTCAGAACACATGAAGCTCAAGAAGAAGAAAGACCAAAGTGTGGATGCTTCAGTCTTTCTTAGAAGGGGGAACAAAATACTCACAGGAGGAAATACAGAGAAAATGAGTGGGATCAGAGACTGAAGGAAAGGCCATTCAGAGACTGCCATACATGGGGATCCATCCCACATGCAGTCACCAAACCCAGTCACTATTGGGGATGCCAAGAGGTTCATGCTGACAGGAGCCTGATGTAGCTTCTCCTGACAGGCTCTGCCAGAGACTGACAAATACAGAGGCAGATGCTCCAACCATTAGATTGAGAACGGGGCCCCCAATGGAGGAGTTAGAGAAAGGACTGAGGCAGTTGAGGGGGTTTGGAACCCTATAGGAAGGACAATAGTATCAACCAACTAGACATCCCAGTGCTCCCAATGACTAAACCACCAACCAAAGAGTACACATGAAGCAACCCATGGCTCCAGCTTCATATGTAGCAGAGGATGGCCTTGTGGAAGATCAGTGGGAGGAGAGATCCTGGGTCCTGTGAAGACTTGATGCCCTAGTGTAGTGAATGCCAGGGTGGGGAGGTGGGAGGAAGCAAGTGGGTTGGTTGGGGAGTACTCTCATGAAGGCAGGGAGTAGGCAGATGGGATGGGGGGGTTGGATGGGAAACTGGGAAGGGGATAACATTTGAAGTGTAGATAAAGAAAATATATTTTAAATATGATAAGAAAACTTAGAATATAAGTGATCTCTTATCCAGACCATTCTTTACTCTTGGTGATTCCTCTCCATTTTTAGTTTGAATAGTTGACACTTCTGCAATAGAAGTGATCCCTATTTCCCTCATTCTTCCAGAACTTTCTCCATGCCTTTTTTTGGCTGGAGTGTTCTTTCCATTTTCCTGCATATTTTACCTAAGCAGTTTCTACTTTTCTTATTGAATCTCAGTTCCTATACCTGCACTGATATAAAATGCCCTTCTATGTGATTCTCAAGTGTCCTACAAAAACATCAACCACAGAATTTTTGGTAGTATACTGAAATGATCAGTTACTGAGCCTAATACTATGTCTGACAACAAAAGACAAGGCATTTCCAAGACTATTTAAAATCTTGTTAAATTCTAGAACCTTACTGATTGTTTGAAAGATATTCAACCACTTGAGTGAACTTTTAAGTTTTTAAATAGTTAACCTCAAGAAAATGTCTTTTCTTAGGTAAAGGCCCAGAGCATTTTTTTAGCAGACTAACTTATTGCCTGGAATCATGTCAATACTTTGCATAAAGCAGAATGCCATTGTCTAGATAGTAGGCATAGTGGTCCATCCCCAGGCACATGTGGACCCACATTCTTTCGTGTTAGTATTCTATGATTGTGACTGTGGAAAATAAGGTGATTTAGTTCAGTTACCCTAAATAAGCAGCACATCTCTGTTGATATATATATATATATATATATATATATATATATATATACACATATATATATTTTCTTTATTAACTTGAGTATTTCTTATTTACATTTCGAGTGTTATTCCCTTTCCCGGTTTCTGGGCCAACATCCCCCTACCCCCTCCTCCTCCCCTTCTATATGGGTGTTCCCCTCCCCACCCTCCCCCCATTACCGCCCTCCCCCCAACAATTCCATTCACTGGGGGTTCAGTCTTGGCAGGACCAAGGGCTTCCCCTTCCACTGGTGTTCTTACTAGGCTATTCATTGCTACCTATGAGGTTGGAGCCCAGGGTCAGTCCATGTATAGTCTTTGGGTAGTGGCTTAGTCCCTGGAGGCTCTGGTTGGTTGGCATTGTTGTTCAAATGGGGTCTCAAGCCCCTTCAAGCTCTTTCAGTCCTTTCTCTGATTCCTTCAACAGGGGTCCCGTTCTCAGTTCAGTGGTTTGCTGCTGGCATTCGCCTATGTATTTGCTGTATTCTGGCTGTTGTTGATGTCTATTTTAAAGTCCTCATTATCTTATATTTTGAGCATGGTGGCAGGCATATGAACAGAATCTTCAAAATATTCTCCTACTTTAATAAAGGTATCTACATGCCAGGTAAATGAAAATAATCAATCACCCATGTGTCAACTCTTCAAAACTGTTGTGTGCCCTACCTTACCTGTAGCTCTCAGGTAGCAGGGATTTGCAATTTGTAACGGCAGCGATTTCATTTTAGCATACTAATGCAATAATACCCAGAGGACGTTTTTAAACGAAGAAATTTTTGTTATACCAATCATGAACATTTTATTTATTCAGTAACAACAGACTAAAACTATTTATCATGTCCTCTTTGTTTTATATCCTATAAAGAGGGTACAATTCCAAAATAACATAGAGGGTTATTTTTAAAGATACCAAAGATGTAAAGGCACTTGCAGTTTTAGGAAAGAATATTTCAGAATTAAACCTTACAGAAGGTCTCTTTCCTTCCCACTTCATGAGTGACTCATTCACATTCTCTCCCCGTCATTTCCGGAGTCCACTGATAAGAAATATTCCTTACTTGGTATTGTGTGTGTCAATGGTGTGGAAGAGCTCGTGTAGTTCTTCTCCACTGAGAACTCCATCTGCAAAGTACGCTTTAAATTCCTCAAAGGACAATTTTCCGTCATCTGAAATTAGAACAAACAGAAGAGAAGCATATCACTCTGACCTTGTGCACTGATCTACTTTTGATTTTTTAAACTTAGTCCTAGCATCTGTGCTTGTTTAGTTGTTCATTGCAAACAAACCTTAAAAAAGAAACGAAGAAGGAAACCTTTGAAATGTTAATAAAAAAAACCAATTAACTATCTCTTCATTGGACCTAGCACATTAATGCATGCACTGATATTTGTCTTCCTGGTTTTGAGTATTTTGGTTGTTTTTGTTTTGTTTTGTTTTTCTCCATGACAAATGGAGCACTTGAGGAAATTTTTACCTAGCTGTAGAAAATGAAATCTACACAGCAACACGAAAGGCCAAGAGGACATTTTGCTTTCATGATACCAAGCCTACACAGAATGTAGCAGACCACAAGATAAATGCAAGATGCTTAACGAGTGTGCTTTGATTGAATATTTACACAAGGATATGAGTTATTATAATTCAACAAATTATGTTCCTTGTTGTATTCACTCAACTAGTGACTGCTTTTACATCCAAACACATTTCTTCTTTGAGACACAATAGTGATTCACAGTCAGAGTCTAATAAAGGACAAGATGTAAGCGTAAGTATCTTTGCACAGCTGGGATCAGTAAAATTCAATAAGAGACAGATGTACTTTAAAATTATGAGGATTAGGGTAATGGATTATTTTCATTTGGAAGAATGTGGGGTAGGGCTAGTACCATTTACACCTAACTTTGAACAAAAGCTCTGGATAAGCATAGATTTAAAAAAAAACCCACATTATCAACATGCTAAATATCTGTTCAGAGCACAGAAGCAACAAATTTGAAGGCACGAAGGCACCCTAAGGGAGAGGCGCCATCCTTTTCTATGCATAGTCATTTGTCGGGTTTCTCAGAGAGGCTGCCAAATGACTTTAGGTGATGGAGTAAGCCTGTGTATTTATAATAGGGGAGCTCAGAGCTGAGGAAGAAGTTGCCTGGGATGATGACAAAAGTCCTCACAATACTGCAATAAACAAAATAGAATTCTGTCGTTGAATGAAAAGTATGATTTAGTAGGACTAGACTGTCAAGATTATTTAGAGAGCTTTCAACAGATGTCCCCAGACTGCCCAAGGACTGTTTAAATGCTAGCTCCAGAGTACTGTTCAAGTATCAGAATGGCACAAAGATCTCAGAGTGGGTTGGCAAGAGAGATGGTTTTTTTTTTTAACAATTTGTACAGCTTCTGCTTGCACTAAACCCAGAAGGTATTACTATAAAGAAAACAGCAGACTTGAATTACTTAATTCTTCAGGTAAAGACTTAAGGGTTGTGGTAGTTTTAAATTATTTTTTAATAATTAATTTCTTTGTTTACATCCCAAATGCTACTCTCCCTCCTGATCTGCCCTTACCAAGTCCTTCCTTCTCTGATTGGGTAGGATCCCCAGTGGGTATCTCCCAAGCCTGGCACATTTAGTCTCTGCCAGATTAGATGCATCCTCTCCCACTGAGGCCAGACAGGGAAGCCATGAAGACTGAGTTACCTGTCTGCTACATACATGCAGAGTGAGTGGGGAGATGGCTGGGCACTTGTTGAGCTGGGGTAATTTTTAAAGATTCTGGTTTGTGAAATACAGATGCTTGAGAGATGTGAATTTTCATTTTATTTTGCCTTTTAGTTTAACAGGCACAAAACATCAAGCTTCCACTTAATTTTTGCTAACAGTTACCAAAGCAGATGTAGCCACGCAGATGATAAAAATCTAGATCTGGATCAACCAAGCAAAGCATTCCTGACCTAAGTGATACTTGGACCAGTCGTACGCCGCCATGCAACCCAGAGTAGTTCACTGCAGGGAGAAACATCACTTCTCCAGCTCTCCTATTGTCTAGCCCTTGCTAGTTTTCAGGTGAGCTGTGAACGTTTAGCCCCGTGTGCCTATCGTCCAGCTGAATGTGCATCTTCTTACTTTGGTAAGGAAATAAATAAACCAGCAGGAGAAGAAAACTGTCTATAGATTAGGTCTAGGGTCAAATGCAGAGGGACCTAACTGCAATGCCACCACCCAGGAGGCTAAGGCAGAAAAATCTAGATTCCAAGGCTACAAAGTAAGGCCTTGCATACAAACAAACAAACTAATTAAAGAGAAAAAAACTAGAAACGAACACACTGTTTTCTTCAGTGTTGCTGTGTTGTGCAATAAATATGACCCTATGTGATGACTATATGATGTGTCCGACAGTGAACCTTTCAGAGTACTTTATTGAGTTGAGCCAGGTCTTAGACCTGTGGTTGCCTGTGTTTCCTGTGGGTGGGGCAGGCCTCTGTATGCTGTTTTATAATTAGGGAGAAAGAGTTCAAGCAGCAACGCATGTGGCATACAATGAAAGCTTTGACTAGTAAGTGCCCTGATTAAAAAAAAATATATATCACCCAAAAAGTTCCTATTGGAAACTATATTATATAATATATACAGGGAGAAAGTAAGCATTAAATTGCAGTCCTGGCTTGAAGGGTAGAAAGTATGTGTTGAAAGCTGTTTTTATTCTCATGTAAGATTCTTGAAAGTCTACATGACAGGCTGCCACATTGTAAAACAAGCATTTGCAAAGAATTCCTTTTGAGTAGTTCTAGACTAGTACTAAACTGTTAAAGCTTAATTGGAAGGGTGAAAAATCCCCTTGTGTGATTCTGTATCAATAAGGCAATTGTATTTTTATTAACAGATTTCAACTTCAGTATTCCTGCTGAAACCTTCTTTTGAAATGGAACAAAACAATGAAAACTTGGCTTAAAATTGGCTCACAAAATAGGCATGACTTCTGAGGCCGCTGTCCGCCAGGGACAAAGATGAAGGTTATCTGACAATTGACACAGGCTTTTTAAACCTTTCTTTTAGAATTGTGCGCTTCATGTCAGTTTGTCCTGAACACTCGGCCTTCCCAGCTTTATTTATTTTATTTTTCAATTAAATTTGGTTTTCTCAACTTTATAAATACATGGAATTCTGATTGTTCTCCCTTTTACCATCTCCCATCTTTCTCTCATCTTTCATCTTCCCTGCCAAACTCCCTCTTCCTGGGTAATCACTTTCCCAATTCATGTCTTCTTATTTTGTGTGTCCCCCTGGGTGTGGCCGAGGCCACCTGCGTGACTTTGGCATTGGCACTCTCCATTGTGGAGTCTGGTGAGTATGCTGGTGGTTACACAAGACAGTGGCTATCAGTGGCCCACAATTAAACAGTAAGGGATGAAGCCCCTTAAGCCCCTCTCTAGTCCATGACTGACAGTTGGAAGAATCTTGTGCAAGCCAAGTGCAGGTAACCTCACCAACTAGGAGTTATGACCTTATTATGAGTGCTGTGTCTAGAATATGACATTTTGTTGCTGTCTCCCTGCTTTTTAGCTTTTGCATTCTTTTTTATCCCTATTTCTACACTGTTCCTGGGGCCTTCCAAAGATTAGTATGTGAGAAGCCTTTGTCTAAGAATATAAACAGATACTTAGAAGGCACATTGACATTTTGTCTATTCAGCTAACCATTAGTAGTAATTTCCTTTTTATGGTCTGTGAATTTCTAACATCTAGGCTTTTCTTTTTATTTATTAAAGATTTTTTTTCAGATAATATATCTTGATCATTCAACTTTTCTCCTTTTACCCCTAAACTCCTCCTAGAATCTCTCTCTCTCTCTCTCTCTCTCTCTCTCTCTCTCTCTCTCTCTGTGTGTGTGTGTGTGTGTGTGTGTGTGTGTGTTGTGTGTCTTCTGCTCCTGGGCATGGGGCCCACCCCAGTGACGTTCCATTGGAGAAAACTGATTTCCCCGTGCCAGTGGCTATCATTTGCAAATAACTTCTTGGCTAGAGGTGGGACCTGATGTCTACTTCTTCCTTGGTGTTGGGACCCCATCTGACTTGAGGCTGTTCAGGTCTCGTATTTACTGCCACAACATCTGTGAGTTCATGTGCACCAGTCCTCTTGTGTCTAGAAGACACTGTTTCTGTTATCTGTCGCCTCTGATTATTACAGTCTTTGTCTCCTTTCCCCATATCTCTCCAAGCTGTAAGCTTTAGGATTGAAAGCTCCAATGTCTTTCTCTTTCTTCATATTGTCCAACTGTGGGACACCATGTCATTTCCCGTCTACTGCAAGAAGAAGCTTCTTTGATGAGGGATGAGCAAGTCACTGATCCATGGGCATAGCAATGTACAATACATAGAGTTTTAGCATGACTTACAGCATCCAGCACAGGACCCTTCTGCGGGGCAAGGCTCATCTCTAAGCCAAGAGTAGATGGTTACCTCTAAAATGGTCTGCCACCACTGTACATGTAAGCACATATTACTTGGCAGGTTTGTGTTGTAGTTCACAGAGTTCATTCCTGAGTAAGACTGTTGACGCCTTTCTCCCTAGAAGCCTACTAGCACTTTTTGATACATTGAAAGCTAGCCAGAAACTCAATTCCCCAATTCCTTACAGCCATGGCATGTGATATTGTCAACAATTGTGTTTTAGCATCTAGTTCTAGTGGTCAGCCAGAAAAGCACAAACCTGTATTGTTTCGAGGACTCTGGGGGCTGTCCTGACCAACAAGTCCTACGGAGATGTCTAACATCTGGCACTGGGACTTTTGTTTAGTATATTGGTTTTAGGAGCAGATTTATTTAGGTATGTTGGGTCTGTGTCTTCATATACTGGACATATAGTTTTTTCATCCCCTCCCTTCATTTTGGTAAACTGTCCTCTATCGCTTCAGCCACCTCACTGTTAAATATTTGTATAGAGGGGGAAGTATGTCTTAGTTTATAATTATTTTGGCCTTATATTCCAAATTTTATTAACTTTTTTGAGTGGAAGGCCATGGAATGTTGCTAAGAACACAGACCTTTAAAAAAAGTGTTCCTCTCACTCTTCTTCCTCACTCTCACTCTTCCTTCCCCTCTTCCACTCTTCCTCTGTCTCTCTCTCTCTCTCCCTCTCTCTCTTCCTCTCTTCCTCTCCTGGCTTGACACGATAAAAAAAAGTGTTCCTACGTTTATATATTATTGCATTTGAACATATTTTTGTGTTATTAAGTAGATTTTAACATACCTAAAGAAGCAAAACAGTATAAAATGTATACACTATGAAATCCCAATTCTCTCTTTTCTCCCTTTTAAAATATTTTGTTTGATTTTAAAAGTTTCGTGTTTATGATTTCTTTTTTTTTTATTAACTTGAATATTTCTTATATACATTTCGAGTGTTATTCCATTTCCCGGTTTCCGGGCAAACATCCCCTTCCCTCCCCCCTCCCGTTTGTGTGTTCCTCTCCCCACCCTCCCCCATTGCCGCCCTCCCCCGACAGTCTAGTTCACTGGGGGTTCAGTCTTAGCAGGACCCAGGGCTTCCCCTTCCACTGGTGCTCTTACTAGGATATTCATTGCTACCTATGAGGTCAGAGTCCAGGGTCAGTCCATGTATAGTCTTTAGGTAGTGGCTTAGTCCCTGGAAGCTCTGGTTGCTTGGCATTGTTGTACATATGGGGTCTCAAGCCCCTTCAAGCTCTTCCAGTTCTTTTTCTGATTCCTTCAACGGGGGTCCTATTCTCAGTTCAGTGGTTTGCTGCTGGCATTCGCCTCTGTATTTGCTGTATTCTGGCTGTGTCTCTCAGGATTGATCTACATCCGGCTCCTGTCCGTCTGCACTTCTTTGCTTCATCCATCTTGTCTAATTGGGTGGCTGTATATGTATGGGCCACATGTGGGGCAGGCTCTGAAAGGGTGTTCCTTCAGTCTCTGTTTTAATCTTTGCCTCTCTCTTCCCTGCCAAGTGTATTCTTGTTCCCCTTTTAAAGAAGGAGTGAAGCATTCAGATTTTGATCATCCGTCTTGAGTTTCATTTGTTCTAGGCATCTAGGGTATTTCAAGCATTTGGGCTAATAGCCACTTATCAATGAGTGCATACCATGTATGTCTTTCTGTGATTGGGTTAGCTCACTCAGGATGATATTTTCCAGTTCCAACCATTTGCCTACAATTTCATAAAGTCATTGTTTTTGATAGCTGAGTAATATTCCATTGTGTAGATGTACCACATTTTCTGTATCCATTCCTCTGTTGAAGGGCATCTGGGTTCTTTCCAGCTTCTGGCTATTATAAATAAGGCTGCGATGAACATAGTGGAGCACGTGTCTTTTTATATGTTGGGGCATCTTTTGGGTATATGCCCAAGAGAGGTATAGCTGGATCCACAGGCAGTTCAATGTCCAATTTCTGAGGAACCTCCAGACTGATTTCCAGAATGGTTGTACCAGTCTGCACCCCCACCAACAATGGAGGAGTGTTCCTCTTTCTCCACATCCTCGCCAGCATTTGCTGTCACCTGAGTTTTTGATCTTAGCCATTCTCACTGGTGTGAGGTGAAATCTCAGGGTTGTTTTGATTTGCATTTCCCTTATGACTAAAGATGTTGAACATTTCTTTAGGTGTTTCTCAGCCATTTGGCATTCCTCAGCTGTGAATTCTTTTGTTTAGCTCTGAACCCCATTTTTTAATAGGGTTATTTGTCTCCCTCTTGGTCTAACTTCTTGAGTTCTTTGTATATTTTGGATATAAGGCCTCTATCTGTTGTAGGATTGGTAAAGATCTTTTCCCAATCTGTTGGTTGCCGTTTTTGTCCCAACCACAGTGTCCTTTGCCTTACAGAAGCTTTGTAGTTTTATGAGATCCCATTTGTCGATTCTTGATCTTAGAGCATAAGCCATTGGTGTTTTGTTCAGGAAATTTTTTCCAGTGCCCATGTGTTCCAGATGCTTCCCTAGTTTTTCTTCTATTAGTTTGAGTGTGTCTGGTTTGATGTGGAGGTCCTTGATCCACTTGGACTTAAGCTTTGTACAGGGTGATAAGCATGGATCGATCTGCATTCTTCTACATGTTGACCTCCAGTTGAACCAGCACCATTTGCTGAAAATGCTATCTTTTTTCCATTGGATGGTTTTGGCTCCTTTGTCAAAAATCAAGTGACCATAGGTGTGTGGGTTCATTTCTGGGTCTTCAATTCTATTCCATTGGTCTATCTGTCTGTCTCTGTACCAATACCATGCAGTTTTATCACTATTACTCTGTAATCCTGCTTGAGTTCAGGGATAGTGATTCCCCCTGAAGTCCTTTTATTGTTGAGGATAGTTTTAGCTATCCTGGGTTTTTTGTTATTCCAGATGAATTTGCAAATTGTTCTGTCTAACTCTTTGAAGAATTGGATTGGTATTTTGATGGGGATTGCATTGAATCTGTAGATCGCTTTTGGTAAAGTGGCCATTTTTACTATATTAATCCTGCCAATCCATGAGCATGGGAGATCTTTCCATCTTCTGAGGTCTTCTTCAATTTCTTTCTTCAGAGTCTTGAAGTTCTTGTTGTACAAATCTTTTACTTGCTTGGTTAAAGTCACACCGAGGTACTTTATATTATTTGGGTCTATTATGAAGGGTGTCGTTTCCCTAATTTTTTCCTCGGCTTGTTTCCCTTTTGTGTAGAGGAAGGCTACTGATTTATTTGAGTTAATTTTATACCCAGCCACTTTGCTGAAGTTGTTTATCAGCTTTAGTAGTTCTCTGGTGGAACTTTTGGGATCACTTAAATATACTATCATATCATCTGCAAATAGTGATATTTTGACTTCTTCTTTTCCGATCTGTATCCCTTGACCTCCTTTTTGTTGTCTGATTGCTCTGGCTAGAACTTCAAGAACTATATTGAATAAGTAGGGAGAGAGTGGGCAGCCTTGTCTAGTCCCCTGATTTTAGTGGGATTGCTTCAAGTTTCTCTCCATTTAGTTTAATGTTAGCCACTGGTTTGCTGTATATGGCTTTTACTATGTTTAGGTATGGGCCTTGAATTCCTATTCTTTCAGGACTTTTTATCATGAAGGGTGTTGAATTTTGTCAAATGCTTTCTCAGCATCTAATGAAATGATCATGTGGTTTTGTTCTTTCAGTTTGTTTATATAATGGATCACGTTGATGGTTTTCCGATATTAAACCATCCCTGCATGCCTAGGATGAAGCCTACTTAATCATGGTGGATGATTGTTTTGATGTGCTCTTGGATTCGGTTTGCCAGAATTTTGTTGAGTATTTTTGCATCGATGTTCATAAGGGAAATTGGTCTGAAGTTCTCTTTCTATGTTGGGTCTTTGTGTGGTTTAGGTATAAGAGTAATTGTGGCTTCATAGAAGGAATTCGGTAGTGCTCCATCCGTTTCAATTTTGTGGAATAGTTTGGATAATATTGGTATGAGGTCTTCTATGAAGGTCTGATAGAATTCTGCACTAAACCCGTCTGGCCCTGGGTTCTTTTTGTTGGGAGACCTTTAATGACTGCTTCTATTTCCTTAGGAGTTATGGGGTTTTTTAACTGGTTTATCTGTTCCTGATTTAACTTCGGTACCTGGTATCTGTCTAGGAAATTGTCCATTTCCTGCAGATTTTCAAGTTTTGTTGAATATAGGCTTTTATAGTAAGATCTGATGATTTTTTGAATTTCCTCTGAATCTGTAGTTATGTCTCCCTTTTCATTTCTGATTTTGTTAATTTGGACACACTCTCTGTGTCCTCTCGTTAGTCTGGCTAAGGGTTTATCTATCTTGTTGATTTTCTCAAAGAACCAACTTTTGGTTCTGTTGATTCTTTCTATGGTTCTTTTTGTTTCTACTTGGTTGATTTCAGCTCTGAGTTTGATTATTTCCTGCCTTCTACTCCTCCTGGGTGTATTTGCTTCTTTTTGTTCTAGAGCTTTTAGGTGTGCTGTCAAGCTGCTGACATATGCTCTTTCCTGTTTCTTTCTGCAGGCACTCAGCGCTATGAGTTTTCCTCTTAGCACAGCTTTCATTGTGTCCCATAAGTTTGGGTATGTTATACCTTCATTTTCATTAAATTCTAAAAAGTTTTTAATTTCTTTCTTTATTTCTTCCTTGACCAGGTTATCATTGAGTAGAGCATTGTTCAATTTCCACATATATGTGGGCATTCTTCCCTTATTGTTATTGAAGACCAGCTTTAGGCTGTGGTGGTCCGATAGCACACATGGGATTATTTCTATCTTTCTGTACCTGTTGAGGCCCGTTTTTTGACCAATTATATGGTCAATTTTGGAGAAAGTACCATGAGGAGCTGAGAAGAAGGTATATCCTTTTGCTTTAGGGTAGAACGTTCTATAAATATCCGTTAAGTCCATTTGGCTCATGACTTCTCTTAGTCTGTCTACGTCTCTGTTTAATTTCTGTTTCCATGATCTGTCCATTGATGAGAGTGGGTGTTGAAATCTCCTACTATTATTGTGTGAGGTGCAATGTGTGTTTGAGCTTTAGTAAGGTTTCTTTTACGTATGTAGGTGCCCTTGTATTTGGGGCATAGATATTTAGGATTGAGAGTTCATCTTGGTGGATTTTTCCTTTGATGAATATGAAGTGTCCTTCCTTATCTTTTTTGATGACTTTTAGTTGAAAATTGATTTTATTTGATATTAGAATGGCTACTCCAGCTTGCTTCTTCTGACCATTTGCTTGGAAAGTTGTTTCCCAGCCTTTCACTCTGAGGTAGTGTCTGTCTTTGTCTCTGAGGTGTGTTTCCTGTAGGCAGCAGAATGCAGGGTCCTCGTTCTGTATCCGGTTTGTTAATCTATGTCTTTTTATTGGGGAGTTGAGGCCATTGATGTTGAGAGATATTAAGGAATAGTGATTATTGGTTCCTGTTATATTCATATTTGGATGTGTTATGTTTGTGTGCTTTTCTTCTCTTTGTTTTGTTGCCAAGACGATTAGTTTCTTGCCTCTTCTTGGGTATAGCTTGCCTCCTTATGTTGGGCTTTACCATTTATTATGTTTTGTAGTGCTGGATTTGTAGAAAGATATTGTGTAAATTTGGTTTTGTCATGGAATATCTTGGTTTCTCCATCTATATTAATTGAGAGTTTTGCAGGATACAGTAGCCTGGGCTGGCATTTGTGTTCTCTTAGGGTCTGTATGACATCAGTCCAGGATCTTCTGGCCTTCATAGTTTCTGGAAAGAAGTCTGGTGTGATTCTGATAGGTCTGCCTTTATATGTTACTTGACCTTTTTCCCTTACTGCTTTTAATATTCTTTTTTTTTTATTTTGTGCGTTTGGTGTTTTGACTATTATGTGACGGAGGTGTTTCTTTTCTGGTCCAATCTATTTAGAGTTCTGTAGGCTTCTTGTATGCCTATGGGAATCTCTTTTTTTAGGTTAGGGAAGTTTTCTTCTATGATTTTGTAGAAGATATTTACTGGTCCTTTGAGCTGGGAGTCTTCTCTCTCTTCTATACCTATTATCCTTAGGTTTGATCTTCTCATTGAGTCCTGGATTTCCTGTATGTTTTGGACCAGTAGCTTTTTCCGCTTTACATTATCTTTGACAGTTGAGTCAATGATTTCTATGGAATCTTCTGCTCCTGAGATTCTCTCTTCCATCTCTTGTATTCTGTTGGTGAAGCTTGTATCTACAGCTCCTTGTCTCTTCTTTTGGTTTTCTATATCCAGGGTTGTTTCCATGTGTTCTTTCTTGATTGCTTCTATTTCCATTTTTAATTCCTTCAACTGTTTGATTGTGTTTTCCTGGAATTCTTTCAGGGATTTTTGTGTCTCCTCTCTATGGGCTTCTACTTGTTTATTTATGTTTTCCTGGAATTCTTTCAGGCATTTTTTTGCGATTCCTCTCTGTAGGCTTTACTTGTTCTCTAAGGGAGTTCTTCACCGTCTTTTTTGAAGTCCTCCAGCATCATGGTCAAATATGATTTTGAAACTAGATCTTGCTTTTCTGGTGTGTTTGGATATTCCATGTTTGTTTTGATGGGAGAATTGGGCTCCGATGGTGCCATGTAGTCTTGGTTTCTGTTGCTTGGGTTCCTGCGCTTGCCTCTCGCCATCAGATTATCTCTAGTGTTACTTTGTTCTGCTATTTCTGACAGTGGCTAAACTGTCCTATAGGCCTGTGTGTCAGGAGTGCTGTAGACCTGTTTTCCTCTCTTTCAGTCAGTTATGGGGACAGAGTGTTCTGCTTTCGGGCGTGTAGTTTTCCTCTCTACAGGTCTTCTGCTATTCCTGTGGACCTGTGCCTTGAGTTCACCAGGCAGGTCACTTGCAGCAGAAAAGTTGGTCTTACCTGTGGTCCCGAGGCTCAAGTTCGCTCGCGGGGTGCTGCCCACGGTCTCTCCGCGGTGGCAGCAACCAGGAAGATCTGCGCCGCCCCTTCCGGAAGCCTCCGTGCACCAGGGTATCAGATGGATTTTGGTGTTTTCCTCTGGAATCAGTAACGTGTGCAGAGAGCAGTCTCTTCTGGTTTTGCAGGCGTGTCTGCCTCTCTGAAGGTTTAGCTCTCCCTCCCACGGGATTTGGGTGCAGAGAACTGTTTATCCGGTCTGTTTCCTTCAAGTTCCGGCGGTGTCTCAGGCAGGGGTCCTGCCGCTCCTGGGCCCTCCCCCAGAGGAACCCAGAGGCCTTATACAGTTTCCTCTTGGGCCAGGGATGTGGGCAGGGGTGGGCAATGTTGGTGGTCTCTTCCGCTCTGCAGCCTCAGGAGTGCCCACCTGACCAGGCGGTGAGGTCTCTCTCCCTCGGGGTCTGGGAGCAGAGAGCTGCTGCGGGCTGGGATGTGTTTATGATTTCTTTAGGGAAATATAAACATTCTTATTTCTCTTCATTTATATTATGAAAGTAATGCCCCAAATACACATTATATTTGTTTTACAGAGCATTATGCTATTTGAATAGTCACTGTTCAGTTTTTATTTTGAAGATTTTTTGAAAATGCACAGAAAATTGAAAGGGTTATTACAGTTAACCTTATATATTATCTGCATTTCCAAGGTTTTAACATTGGGCACTTTAACTTTTTGCTCACAACTTTTAATTCAACAGTTAATACTGTTCTTGCTCAGATAAACTAATGAATTGAGAGAGAACAGTCCTAAAAGAAACGTTGAGTTTTAAATTTGAATTGCTATTTACTAGTAGAGCACTTTCATCCACTCATTGGTCCAATACTTATCAAAATCTGACTATGAGCTAAACACAGATTTTGTGCTAAGACCACTGACAAGCCTGTATAGATCCTGTGACAGGCGGAGAACAAATGATCCGCAGCCACAGTATGACAAGAACAATCCCATGGGGACAGATAGAAAAGGGCATTTAGAAAGAGAAACTATTCTGATGAAAAGAAGGCTTTCAAGGGACACTTCTGTTTAGATACAAATGAAAGTTAGCAGATAGTGAAAAATCTCTACATAGGATCATCTGGGCAGAGGAAATGCAAACAGCAAAAACATATAGACTAGAATCTATAAAACCTGAACACTCAATCAAAGTATATCTATCTGGAGGGAAGGAAAATCATAGTTAGATACACAGAAGTACAAATATGAGACGTTATAAAAATCACGATACATGGTTTGACTTCATGCAAAGAGAGGTACAGAACCATTGCCATATTTTTGAAAGCTAGATAACAGTAAACAGAATGGAGCTTAGAGGTGCACTATAGGAGACAAGGTTCATTACGATGATTAACCAGTCTGGGCAAAATTAAATGGGACAAGACTTTGATGGTGACGGTGAAAACAGAGAAATATAGAGGGTTTTAATCTGCTTAGGAAAGAGAGAGAATATAAAAGGGGGATAACATAAGGCAGTAAGCAAGGAAAGAAATAACTCAATGGTGATATGTAATTCCCAGGACAGAGAAAGGGATGGGTATCATATCGCTGTTCATGGAAAGACAGACACAGATTAAAAACTGGACTAAAACAGGTCAAAAGCTATCTTCTGCCATGAAGTTAAAGGAACATGTGAATCGGACAGGTGTGGGGGAGAGGATGGGAGGGGATGGGAGGGGATGGAGGATGGAAGGGGATGGGGATGGGAGGGGAGGGGGGATGGGAAGGGTAGTGGTGAGAGGGGATGGGAGGGGAAATGGAAGGATGGTGGTGGGAGAGGATGGGAGGGCATGGGAGGAGACGGAGGCTGGAAGATGGGGATGGGAGGGGAGGGGGGATGGAAGGGTGGTGTTGGGGGGGATGGGAGGGGATGGGTGGTGGGTGAGGATGAGGGGAGTGGGGGAGGGGGAGAGGGCATTCCATATGATTAGTCTCTTCCCACCTGACAGAGATGCAGACCATTGCAAACAGTTGTTTAAAGATATCTTAATTTATTTTCTTAAGTAACCAAAACTGACATTTCTTTTTCAAAAATAAAAAAAGAAAGCTAAGAGTTGGGGAGAAAAGGACAATGAAAGAAAGAAGTAAAGCAAGCTAGCTATTTAAACAGTTGTTCAATGTCTCCTTCAGTTCACAACCACACCCACAACAACAAATAGAGCCCTGAGCTCAGCCTTGGTGCTCCTCTGTGGAAATTTCAATCTAGTTTTTATGGTCATTGAAAATAATTTCTTCAATTTTTATTAACTTGCATTTATGTGTTACTTTAACATTTTAAAAAACTTTAAATATTTTGGATTATCAAAGTTTAACAAATCATGATCACTGTCAACAATAGCTGTGGACTCTGGTATAAAGAAAAAACCAAGAGCATGTGGGAAGGACTAGCTGTGTTGGGCCATAAGGACTGCATATGATTTCAGGGGATCCAAGAAGAACAGAGACTCTCTAGCTCATATATAATTGATATGAAAGTATATCAGATTAAATTAAAGAATGGTAAGGACAAAGAGGAAATTTAGGAAGGAGGAAAGCAGCAAGATAAACACTGATGGAGGATCTTGGGTGAGAAGTACAGACTGATGGGCTTACCAAAACATGAAAGGGTGTATGAAAGTATTTAACATGTTTAAAGACATGACATAGGATTGTCTATCCTGTAAGTTACTCTTCAACAGTGAAAGTGAAGTCAAGATTTTTTACAAGCAATCATAAGCCAAAGAACTGATTGCCACTGGACTGGCCCTGCAAGAAATGTTAGAAAATATTCTTTAGGGAGACAGAAAAAGGCATCGGCAATAGATGTAGAGTCATGTAAAACTGCACCATAAAATACAGCATCCTATGCGTCTCACTCTAGTGACTCTGAGAGATAACTGCATGAAGCAATAACACCAAAACACATCCACGATCACAGCACATTGGAAGGTGAAGTGAATTGCATCAGTTTCATAAGAAACGCCTTGAAAAATTGGGCATAGACTGTATTAGCTATGTGGGCCTATAGTGTTATTCAAAGTATTACTTAAAAAATATAATACCATTCAGAGAGAGAGGCAGAGAGAGACAGACAGAGACAGAGAGAAACAGAAAGAAACAGAGAGAGGAGGAAGGACATGCAGTTGGGAAGAAACAGTAGTTGGGACAAGGGAGGCTATACTGGGTGGGATATGGGGTGGAGTTAGTTAAAACTTTTATATGCATATGTAAATAATCACATTCTGACTGGGTTTAAGTCCTGTTCCACAAAATGAAACCTATACCTTCCATCATTATTGGAGCCAAGACAGTTTAAACAGGCCAAAGGCCTGATGGCAGAACCAACTACTATTACTCTGTTAAATGGGCTAAGTTTAAACTGACCCCTAATGACCTACTGCTACACCCAGAGATTAACACATCTCTCCACTTTCACTGGAGAGGCCTCTTTATGTAGTAGATGGAAATTATTTTTAGTTTGGTTTCTATTATTGTGATAAAACACCATGAGCAAAAACAGTTTGGGGTTGGCTGTGGAAGGGGTATCTGACTTACAGGGCTATCAGGTAAGCCCAAGTCACAAACTCAAGGTAAGAACACAGAGGCAAAAACTGAAGCAGACCTCGTGGTTTGCCCAGCCTACTTTTCTATATAATGAGAAAAATCTGAGCTGAGCCCTTCCACATCAATTATTAATCAAGAAAATGCCCAATAGACTTTCAGGTAATCAGACAAAGGTGTTTTTTCAATCAAGGTTCCTCTTCACAGATAATTCCAGCTCAGTGGTTCTCAACCTTCCTAATGCTGCAACCCTTTAATACATGGGTTCTGAGGATTGAACTTGGTACTCATGTGTGCAAGATGTCCTTTCCTAGTTAACTTTAAGTGGCTGTCATATTGAAGTGGCTAGAGTCACCTGAGAAGGAAGTATTAATTTAGGAATTGCCTACATCAATTAACCTGTGAGCGTGTCTGTGAGTTGTTAATTGGCTTATGAGGGTCGAGCACCAATGTGGGCAGCACCATTCCCTAGGAAGATGGTCCCGGGCCATATAGTTAGCTAGGCATGAGTATTTCACAGCAATATAAAAGATATTAGGACACAAAGCAAGTGCTCTATCAACAGAGGTCTCTCCTAGTCCTCAAGAACTTTTCACTCCATATTTAATTGAATGTGTCCATTATGAGATCTTCATAGAATAGGTTTTCCTTCTTAGGAAAAATTTCCAGGGTATAGAAAAACTCTGGAAAACCCAAGAAGGTAAAATAGCTGACATGAACTCACAGCACATCTCCTGGAACACATTCCTAGAAGTCAGTCTTTAAAGCTACTGTCAGATCTATGGAGGGCCCAAGTGCCTATGCAGACAGATCCTGCTTCTTCCCTGAATAGCCAATATCCTGACTGATTTTCATCATCTACTTGTTTACCATCTGAGCAGAGGAAAGCTCAACTGAGAAAATGACTCCAACAGATTAGTCTGTGTGCATGTCTGTGGGGAAATTGTCTTGATTGATGATTGACAATCATCAATTGGGAGGGACAAGCCTACTGTGAGTGGCTTCATCCCTATGCAGGTAGGGCTGGATAATATAAGAAGGCTAGCAGAGACCAAGAGAGGAAGTAAACCAATAAGCAGTATTTCTTCATGGTCCTTGCCTCTGTTCCTGATTTATTTCCTATCTGACTTTTCTCAAAGATATAAATTGGAAGTATGATATAAAGGTACTCTTTCCTCCCAAATTGTTTTTCATTTCTTTATTATAGCAACAGAAAGCAAATTAGGAAAGCTACCAAATATTTAGAGACTTTTCCAGGAAATGCATTTATTATATAAGAATATTTTAGAGTTGTGCTGGGAATATTAAAAAAGTAAACTGAGATAACAAGTATATATTACTGGAAAAAGAAGACATTTAATGTCATTTCTATTGAGAACTAACAATAATGTTTCATGTGAGATTAGAAGTAAACCAAGCACACCTCAAGTTACTGAAGCTTTCATGTAATGATGAATGAAGCATTTGTTACAGGAACATTTAATTATTTGCAGAGGATATAGATTCAAAATTAACAGCACAATGTATACTCTATAGACAAATTTTACTCACATGCAAAAAATATTTTTATGCAGATGTAAGAGAAAGAAGTACATCTCACTGTTGACTTGCTCTCTCTACCCTCCACCTCATGGTTATCCCAGCTAATCAACTCTGCGTTTCCTTCAAGGAAGAAGCTGTCATTTCTGCTTCATCAGAAGCAATTTCTTTCTTCTTTTTGTTAGAAACAGTGATTTTCACATGAGAGGTCACTACTCCACTTTCACTAGAATGTAGCTTTATGTACCCTACCCGTTCTACTCCATTTTGTCTCTCTGTCTCTGTATGTGCATGTGAACGTCTTTGTCTCTGTCCGTCTTTCTCTTTGTGTGTGTGTGCCTGTGTGTGTGTGTGTGTGCCTGTGTGTGCGTAAAAGTGTGTGTGTGTGTGTGTGTGTGTGTGTGTGTGTGTGTGTGTGTGTGTGTGTGTTATCATGTGTGGACATGTTGCTAGTTGGTCAATCAGAGAAAATGACAAGATCTTTGCAAAATCATCAAGAAACCAAAAGGTCTTTTTGACCTATTGAGCAGGTAGCAAATGGTTTAGGAATTAGCTTGTCACCTCTGGTAAAAACAAAACAAAACAAAACCTACCTACAAGGAAACAAAACAGAGGGAAACCAGAGGGAGGTCTGTGGGGGAAACAGACAGAAAGACAGACCGACAGACAGACAGACAGAGAGAGAGAGAGAGAGAAAGAGAAAGAAAGAGAGGAGAGAGAGAGAACACATTTGGTTAGAGTCACTTGAGAAGAGAGTATTAATTTATTAATTGGGAGATTGCCTCCATCAGATTATCCAGGGAGCATGCCTGTGGGTTGTTAATTGGCTTATGAAAATTCATATCTTTAGGACCTACAGAGAATTAGTAAAGGAATCTGACATGTTTTGATTATTCACAATATTAAACACCATCTATGGGGATTTACTTTTCTTATTCTTCCCATTTACCGTGGAAATCAAGTCTTCTGATTCCCACCTAATAAGCAAGAAAATAAGCTCAAAGAGATTAATTGTCCAACATCACAGCCTAATAAATGTATCCTAAAGTTTCTATATCTGTTTCTCTTTGTATTCTCAACAACTACTGTTTGGCACACAAAGGACATGGATTAAAATACCTAGTGCACATGGAAATGATGAAACAAAGACGTCAAGGTTTACATTTGTCCTCTGTGGTTCCATATCTCTGTCATATCATGCATCTTCAAATATGGTAATAGGATAATTCCATGTTTTCTTTCTTCTGTTCTTAAATTACTTTGAATTACTCAGTATTATTCATCTATTATAGAAGGTCAATATTTCTGCTCTGAACAAAGCAATTCTGCTGCAGAAAATGAGCCATAGCAAGAGAACTGCCCTTGTTAGGTGCTAAGGCGCTTAGGTTAGAAGGGACTCTAGACACAAACTTTATTAACACCCCTCTGTCCTTGAATTTTGTCTCACATTACTCATGGATAAAACTGGAATTATGATAGCACCCTCCCTGTGGAATCTCATGAAAATTGTCTAGTGTTTGGTATGAAAAAATGCTTCACTAACTTATTGACTATTATTAGTATAACAATTTCATTTGATGCATGAACTAATATTCTCCAGATTATACAAAACTTGGTAACAAACGGACTATTAAATTTCAGATCTTTATAAAACCATTTATGTGTGATTTAGAGTGTCATGGGAATCACAGAAACATCACAGGTGTTCATCAGAACTCTCATAAATAAAAGTGATACACTGTCTCAATGGATTAAGCTCTTAATATGAGGCCTGTGTTAAGCAGTCTCACTACCTAACCAGATACCTAAGCCAGAAAGCAGAAATGTGCTTCACACTCCAGGTGCCAAGCACAAGGTATGTGCTGTCAAATTCCTTCATCTTTCCCACTAACCCTTCAATTAATTAACAACTCTTTGCTAATTATAAGTCAAAAATGTCACATTCACTTTGTCATCGCTGTTCTTGAAGCACTCATCTATTGACGTCTTCAATGGCTCTACTACGGTGGGTTTTACAGTGTGCTAAGTGCTATTTCAGAGTCTGGGTGAGAGTGGGACATGTGGGTCAAGAGGTCATTGGTGTTGACCATGGACCTGACGGGCCTGCTCATGAGTTACATGCAGAGAGACACCAGGGAGCATGGAAGTGGTTGAAGCTTTTGGCTGGAGTCACTGCTGATTGGTGGCCTTGTCCTCAGACAGTAGAGGCTGCCGCGGAACCGGGTATTAGGATTAGATGTTACACTGTATCTTACACGGAGGCATTTCTCTCAGTTGAGATTTTTTTTCCTTTCATCTAACTCTAGCCTCTGGCCAGTGGACATAAAGCTAACCCACATACTAGGCCAAACAGAAATCAGAGAGGAATGAATGGGAAAGGTCAGCTTGATTGTGGTACAGTTGTTGTTGATGGAATGGTACAACTGTTCAATATATACTTCTACAACTTGAAAAGGTTTCTTGCTTCCTCACAGTTTTTATGACTCATCTCTTGCTTCTCCCCTTCTGTGGAACCACTTGTCCCACTAAATCCTCAGTAGAATGAACCGAACTTTTTCTCAACATCGTGATCTCCATTCATAGCATCACAACTGTTTTATAGTGTTTATGACAATACTTACAAGTCAGGTGTTACATATGTTACCAAGCATGGTGACATGCACTGTCCCTGTGCTCAAAAAGAAGATATATGCATATTCCCTTTATATAACTATATAAGTTCATAGAGACCAAGGGAATGCATTCACAGACTAGCTGTACAATGTGGTAAGAATACGAGATATGTGACGCTATAGATGGGAACATGAAAGAATTGGGTAAAGCCTTAGTACTTATTAAGTTTGTATTTCTCACTTGTGACATCTTTATGTTATTTTAATTTCAACAGTCCCACAAGGGAAACATATGGGTATAATTACCCTATGTTTTCAGGTGTCAATAGGACTTGACAAGTTGACTCTTATTTGTAAATAATTCATATGCTGTCTTAGTTGTGGTTACTATTATTGTGGGAAAACACCATGACCAAAAGCAAGTTGGGGAGGAAAGGGTTTATTTGCCTTATACTTCCAGATCATAGTCTATTATAGAGAAAATCAGTCAGGAACTCAGGCAGGGCTGGAACCTGGTGGCAGGAGCTAATGCAGAGGCCATGAAAGAATGATGCTTACTGACTTACTCCTCATGCCTGCTTTCTTATAGGACCTGGGACCACCAGCCCAGGATGGCACTACCCACCATAGGTTGGGTCCTTGCCCATCAAACACTACTCAATAAAATATGTTACAGCTGTATCTTACACAGAGGCATTTCTCTCAGTTGAGATTTCTTCCTTTCATCTAACCCTAGCCTCTGGCCAGTTGACATAAAGCTAACCCACATACTAGGCTAAACAGAATTCAGAGAAGGATGAATGGGAAAGATCAGCTTGATTGGAAACCAATGGCTTGAAAATTGTTTCAAGCAGACAGAGCTAGGGATGTATGTACACAGAAAGATGGCTGATCTGGAGTTTAGTGTCCTTAAGCTATAACAAGCGGAGGTAAGCAGGTAGGTAGGTAACACCCTGCTGTACAGTCCAGGCTTTATACTGTGGACAATGAGAAGCAAATGAAGAATTTGAATCCACAAATAGAAAGATCACTCCATTGTAGACCCCAGTGAAGATTTCTACCAGAGCATTCATTATAATGTATAATTTGTGTCTAACTCAAATGTACTTCCCTCTCAAGAATATGAACTTAAACTATATAATCAGCTGTCTCTAGCTATATAATCAGCTGATCCCCAGACTCCTGTCTAAGGATCAAATGTCTGGAAACTATGAGAGAAATCAGTTGAAGTAGTTGTCTTGTGCTGTGCCTTCAACAGAAGCCTCTGCCCACAGGTCAGGCATAATGTCCAGTGGGAGGAAACATTATGATCCAAACCTGAGTGAAACCCAGATTCCATTTGCTAAGGTCTCGACCTGACATTAGGATCTAATTCACAACGTAAAGAAGAAATAAAATCCCATGAGATCTTTTTTATAAGATTGCCCAGCAATGTTTCAAGGACACCACTAGTGAATAATTTCCCCAAACCTGGGAGTTTGACAACTGGCTGTCTCACTGGAATGGCAAGCTCTGAGGAAGTACACTGTCATCATATGGCCAACTTAATATTCTAGATCTTTGCTATCTGTTAAGTGCCACATGGTCTCTTATGTAGACCCTCTTCTGAGTCACCCATTCCACATCACCCTTTTGCCAGCTTGAAAGCAGTTAGAGAAGTCTGTGCACCAATCCTCTAACAGGAGTTAAGATGACTTCTGAGGACTGTGAGGTGAGGGACTAGGAGTTGGGTAGATTTCCCCATAGGCAGACAGATAGGGAGAGAGGACATGCTAGGTAATAAAGATGGTGAACCTACAAAATGTCTGGCTTCTCCCTTGGCCTCCTAACCTGAGACAAGAGTCTGACAGTTTAAAACAAAGGTCTGTGAACTGTGCCTTCTGCCAGTAGGCCCCTTGCTTGATGACTGGTTTATCAAGTTCAAGTCTAAATCAGGACATGATTATGTAACAGATGGGAGCCAATTAGACATCTTCTCTTTCTTTGAACTGATCACTCTAAATCAGGGAAGGACAACCCTTCAGAGACTTTTAAAACCTCAGATCTCAAGTAGAAGTTAAATTTTGGTTTCCCAAGCCCAGCCTCCTGCCCCTGTTTTGTAGAGAGGCTTTTCTCTGTGTATGTCTGCTGCATGTGTGTTTTCCCTTAGCTCTTTCTTTACTAGCAAACAAACAACAAACAAACAAAACAAAACAAAAACCACTATTTTAACTAAACTCTGTTCTCTGGTGTTTCTCTCTCTCTCTGTGAGTGAGTGTGTCTGTGTGTGTGTGTGTGTGTGTGTGTGTGTATGTGCGTTGTTGTTGTTGTTATTTTTGTTGAATTTAGTGCTTACATAGGGTGGCACACAGGACCAATGCACAGTAGCAGTGAATGAATGAATGAATGAATGAATGAATGAATGAAAAAGAAAGAAGAGACAGAGGACTGAAACTAGCATTTAAGAATTTTTCAATCCAAACCCTAGCTATGCATAGTTCTCACCAGCTTTAATAGTTATTTTTAAAATATCTTCATAGGAAATACGCAGAACCATATAGTAAAAAAATATTGTTACATTTAAAGAAGTATATTGATCACATACTATTTTAACATCATTAAGAAACTGCATGGCATAAAATTTGAAAACAAAGTAAAGTCTTACATATATGGCACATCACATAATTCCTTTAATTCTTTCAAAAGCCACAAATAAAATTCAATTCAGCTTCTTTAGCTTCCAATATAGAACAACAAAAGTCTCAAATGATTTTTATGTATAAGGCATCAACCCCAAGTATGCACAACTGAAGCTAGGATTATTGGTTTGCAAAAAAACAGGGAAGACTAAAAATTTTAAAAAGCCAAGTCAATTCATCACAGCACGTTTTTTTTTTTTTTTTTTCAATTCAGCTTTTTTCGAATATGGGGACCGAACCCAAAGGCCTTTTGCTTGCAATCCCAAGTATGCAAACTTAAGTGGATTATACCAAACTGAGACTAAATCCCAAAGGCCCCATCACAGCACGCCTTGTATGATAAAAAGGTCGTCTTGGACAGAACTTCTGTGGCCAGTGGTAGTAACTGCCCTGCACCATGGGTAAGACACTCAGATGGACAGTCCCAAGACTAAGAAGGATTACAAAGAGGACTAACAGTTGATAACATTTACTAAAGGGCTGGACGTCATCCAGACAAGCTTGTATGCATCGTCTCTCTCTTTCTCTTTCTTTCACATGCATGTACCAGAGCCACTGTCTTTGCTTCCATTTTGTGGGATAAGAAGCTAAGGAAGCTGTTGGGGTCACATCAGAAAGTGGAACAAAGATTTGGGTCTAGGTAATCTGACTACAGGTCATAAGCTTAACCACTATGCTACATCCCTCTGGGATCTAGGAGGATTAAAGAAAATGGCTAAGGTAAATTGCATGTATATTTAAGGTTGGATCCAGGTTTTAGGATAAATGCTATGCTCTGTATACTTCAGGCTCTGCTGTCATAGCTGGGCCTGACTTCTGAGCATTTAGTGGCCGTTTATTGGGGTCACAAGTCTGAGTCTAGATTCCTTATGTGATATCTGATAGGTCTTGCTATGTAACGATCAGTAACTCCGTGATTTTCTACTTCTGGGAAAAAAAGTACCACATTTGTATATGTGAAACTGCTTTTCACTTCAGAAAAGGTACTGTGGAAGTAAAGATTTTGTTTGCTCTTGTTTTGCTGTAAAATTTTTCATTTCAGTCAGAAACTGCAATGTTGCTCCCAGTGCTGTGAGCTGCTCCTAATAGGGTCCTTCTTAGGGCATAGATTAAGTGAATCATTGCTAATAGACATGGATTTTGCTTCCAGGGTGGTAGGTGTCTACTTGACTTTCTATTACGCCTGAGAAAAATAATGGGCACAGAGTTATTTGAGAGTTTTTCTGGTAAATGATCTTATTCTAAGTTTCACATACATTTTATGAAATGATCGAGACATTATGAAATAAAATTCAACTTTGCATTAATATTAATCTCTGGGCATACATATCAATCTTTCCATTTTATTTGGGGTTGCATCTCTGATTACAAGTAGGAAGGGTTTGAGAGCTCCTTAGGGTTGAGGGACAATTGTCTGGGTGTCTCACATTAAAGCACAGATTTGATCCCAGGTTTCAGAAGATTATAGATTGCCCTACGGCTCTGGGGTGATATGTGAAAATATCTCCTCTCTGTAAAGAAGTCCTGTATGCTGAACCTTTGTTTTAGTCTCTACTAACTTATTCTCATAGGAGGATAGAGTAAACCGAGATTTGTGTGATGAACTTCAATGTCTTTTTATTGCTTCTCATATAATCAATCAGTACTCACTGACCAGAACTCAATGCAGTCCTCAAAATATACAAATGGAACATAAGCTGTTGCCCAGGATGGTTCTTGCTAATGCTATTTTCTGGAGATTTGCTAGTCATTTAGCAAATCTTTTCTTTTTCAGCTTCCCAATGAAACACACAAATTAAATGTTAGTATTATGTATTACAAAGACAGCACATCAGACCTTTGTAGACCTGTTACATTGCAATACACACACACACACACACACACACACACACACACACACTGAATAAGTCAATTTGGAGTAAGAAAGGTCTCCATTTCTATGCTGTTAGCTTAGTTAATTGATTCAGTCCATTATAAAAAGTTAGAAACAACAGCTAGAAATATGAGCTACTAGTACCTAGATTGAAATTAATGCTTCATGCTGGGGATAAATTGTCATCAGTAGTCTTGCTAAGCTGCAGACCACATGTGTAACAGCATTAAGGCAGGCAACATGAGTTTACTGGAGAAACAGCGGCAAATCTACCAAGGAAGTAACCCGCCACCGTCTGACTGGATTTAGTGTGTGCTCTACACAAAGCATTTCACATATGGTACTGAAAACAGGACCAGTAGGCCATGGGTGGGGTAGGGAGTCATAGGCTTTAGTGACAAAGCTGCTACTGTTGGCTTGCTAAACGATCATGATGTGTCTGTCAAATTATATTCCAGTGTTGCCATCACCTTGGGTCAAAGAAGCATCTTTTTGACAGTAGTGATGCTTAATAGATTATAGCACTGAGAATAAATGATTTTGGAAGCCCACTCATAAGTGAGACACCTATATTATCATGTTCCTTCTCCACCTCACTCTGTCACAAGGTTCAGGGAACGTATCAGAAGATGTGGAAAGAACAAAAATGGAAGCATCAGATGAAGATGGGGACAGTAACTTGGTCCTCTGAGTTTTGATAGTTACACATCTATTGTACTCTTGAATTCATGGCAGGTGTGAAAACACATGCGAGGTCTGCTCAAGATTGGACCTGTTATTACCCTGCAGTGGAATTTGGAAGGGTAGGTTCCAATCGTCTTTGAGAATGAATAAGAAGTTACTAATTCATGAGGGAAAGACATTTTCTTCACATACGTTCTTGTGACCAAACTTAATGAAACTCTTTAGGTCACCAAAAGCAAAGGAAGAATAAGGAAAGGCTTGAAAGAAGAACAGGAGAAAATTGGGAAGAAATAGAGAAAGGATTAGTGAAACAGGAGAGGTTGTGTGTGTTTGTGTGTGTGTGTGTGTGTGTGTGTGTCTGTATGTGTATGTATGTGTGTACATACATGTGTATTTGTGTATGTATGAATATGTTATTCACTATGAAATATCATAACGAAATATTATTGTGCATAGGAAATACATAATAATAAAAAGCAAAATGCTTCAAAAGTATAATCTCAGTTGGTTCTCAAGACAGCTTTGAAAGAGCTATCATTAACCCACTTCACAGATCTGGAGACACAGAGGAGGTCAATAACTTGTTCAGTATCGTGAACCTGGACAGAGAAAGAGTCAAGATACT
The DNA here is from genome assembly GCF_011064425.1 of Rattus rattus. Taxonomy (NCBI): domain Eukaryota; kingdom Metazoa; phylum Chordata; class Mammalia; order Rodentia; family Muridae; genus Rattus; species Rattus rattus. The sequence goes on along the minus strand of NC_046154.1, from coordinate 128,617,792 downwards.
CGGACTCTTTTTCGATCATCTTTTGTTCTTTCTACGACCTCAAGCAATCTACTTGGTGGGCTTCTCAGAATGATTCCAGTCAATGTATATTAAGAACTTAGGATTGGTACTAGGCCATAATAATCAACCAAAAATTTTAGTCATTATTAATAATTGATATAAATAGCTAAATAGCAGGATACAGCTTGATTAAATAATTCATATTATTCAGTTTCTTCCTCAGGTTTCAAGGTCAAATTGTTGATGATGCCACTCCTACAAATATTCACAACTCTTTACTTAGAACCTATGTCATGGTAGGCAGTTTGCTCAGTCTTAAGAGCCTCAGACAGCTCTGTCCTCACAGACTTAGAGCAACTAAAAGCCAGAGAACTACACCATAGAGCAATTCACCAGAGATCAGCCATTACCTAGAGGTCAAAACCACTATTTATCTACCCTAACTATTTGCTGACAAGAACAGCAGTGGGTCTGAGCAAGTGCCTATCAACAAGAGGAACTGGATGTCACTATTCACTGCTAGAAGCCTTTTTATTTTACATTTTACTAAGCTAAAGAAAATCTTTTGGCCCAGACACAGAGCAATAAACACAGTATGATCTTAGTTATATGTGGAATCTGAAAAATGTCAAACCCATAGAAACAGAGAGTAGAGTGGCAGTTGCTATGTACTGGATGTAGGAGAAATGGGGTGCTGTCGTTAGAAAGATAGACTTTCCAGTCATAAAATGAGCAAGTTCTGGGACCTGCTGTGCACTATGGGTGGTGACGAATGCATTAATCAATTTGCTGCAAACCATTGCACATCGAATACACATAATCCTACATCAAATTATATATCATTAGTACATGCAATCCTACTAATTGTTAGTTAAATTTCCTTAAATAAAAATTATAAATATTTTCAAACATTTGAAAAATATCCATGCACTGTTTTCATTGTTATTCAGCCCAGGTGTGAGGAAGATTCTCCAGAGTTTGTGCATTTCTGTGTTTAATTTGGGGCTTTTCAGATCAAAGCACTAATATCTCCCCCAGGCTAAACCATTTCCAAGCCTGTCTTTCTGCTTAGGATCCTAGCCTGTGATTTAAAAACAACAACCAGACCAAAAAACATCTCACCAAGACATCGTTATTATAGCTAATCCCTAATCATGCAGTTTCTCCCATTTATCCTGCAGCTTCTCTTTTATGTCACATCGAGTCCAAATGCTAATTCTGTCCTCTGGCAGGCTAATTCCCATTCTGCTTATTGCTCCTCCTTCCTTTCGTTATTACAGCAATAATTAAGCTGTCCACAAGGGTCCCTGTCACGTGAGAGTCCGCTCCCAGGAGAGCAAATACACGTAACTGCTGTTTATTTGCAAACACAGAATACAATGAACACGTGGTCCAAAAAGGTGGTTACTTCTGTATTTTCATATTTGCACTCGATCTTTCCCGCTTTGCTTTTCTTTTTCACTTCAGCACGCCTGGTAAATAGCTTTGTATTTTCTCTCCACCAAATCCCGCTACCGGGGACATTACTGAAATGTCACCAATTGCTTCATATAGTGAAGACATCATGACACCAAAGGGGCTCATAACTTGGAAATTAAGTTGCTACTGTGTGTCAGACACTCCCCCAGAGCTTTTATTTACATAGATCACCTCATTGATTATTTACAAAGATTCCTGGCATCTGTAGAGTGGCCAGGTGGAATAACTGTGTTTTAAGCCCAGATGTGCCGGATGCTAAACATCCCCTAACTTTACACAAAAGAATAAGGCAGGGCCAGCAGCAAACCTGAGAACGGGACCCCCGTTGAAGGAATCAGAGAAAGGACTGGAAGAGCTTGAAGGGGCTCGAGACCCCATATGAACAACAATGCCAACCAACCAGAGCTTCCAGGGACTAAGCCACTACCCAAAGACTATACATGGACTGACCCTGGACTCTGACCTCATAGGTAGCAATGAATAACCTAGTAAGGGCTCCAGTGGAAGGGGAAGCCCTTGGTCCTGCCAAGGCTGGACCCCCAGTGAACGGGATTGTTGGGAGGAGGGGGTAATGGGGGGAGGATGGGGAGGGAAACACCCTCAGAGAAGGGGAGGGGTAGGGTATAGGGGGATTTTGGCCAGGAAACCTGGAAGAGAAATAACAATTGAAACGTAAATAAGAAATACTCAAGTTAATAAAGATGGGGAAAAAAAAAGAGAATAAAGCAGAGCGAAGGTAGAGGGGAGTGAGCAGATCGAAGCGATGTATATCAGCCAGAGTATCTTCACTACTAATTTGTTAAACGACTGTCTACAGGTATAAAATACATCACTTGGTGGTGATGCAGAAGATAGATTTCTGCCCTAGAGAAGCAAGCTTGACTAAGGGAACTAGAATCTCTAAGGATCAACGTCAGCCCTCCACTATATTGATCTATATATGTGGAAGTGAGGAACTCAGACAGTGGGCAGGGCCCTGCAGCATAGGGACGACTTCCTAGACTTTTGCCGTATGCAAATATGTGGACATTCAGAAGCTCCTGCTAAGCAGTGGTTAAGGCAGGCGAGTATCGTGGAGTTGGGCTAATGGAGAAGGGCTCAGGCGACTGTGTGGCTCGCAAGACTGCAGCGTAAATGCAAGCAGAGACTGCGAGGCAGGAGCTGGGGAAAGGTGGTTATGATCACGTGGTAGAACCCAACAGTATGAACAGGGATAGGGAACAGGAAGGAATCACTTTCAGGGGAGGAGATGTTGGAAATGAAGGGTACAGAGCTGACAGGACACGTGACTACGCTGCCTAGCATGCACTGTGGGGTCACTACGGTCATTACATTTATTCACATGCATTTATTTGTCACTAATATGGAGTATGGTAACTGAATTTACTATGATTATGGAGTATGATAGTTTTCATAGAAAGAGGAATGATAGACATAAAGGTAATATCAGGCCTTAATCAGAGTCTTGAGGTCCCAGGAAACAAAAGATACCACCTGAAAGAACACGGAGCTTCAGGAGACAGGGAGCCAGGTATATCAGAACAGGCAGAAGCTGAAACACAAGGCAGCCGCCAGGAAGATGAGTGTGCCCCTCTGACGTATATCAGTGCCACTGGGGCCAGATATTAAGCAAAGGGCTAAAGCATCAGATAGGAAGGCAAATATGAAATAGCCTCACTTCCTTCTTCACAAGCAGTAACACAAGCGAGCAAAGGGCAGCCTTGATTTGGTAATTGCTGCATCATGATTTAAAGAGATATTCTGGTAGTCAGACGGAGGTTTATACGGTGAGACTGGGCCTGCTTTCTCAGTGCTCCCTGGATGGGCGTTTGGGGTCGGAGAGAAAGGAGTGCAATGCTGGTAATGCTCCCCGGGATCTGTATTCTTACGCACAAACTAGATAACATGCTGTAATGGTCAGATCTGACTGCAATCTTTCCTTGAAACTAAGAAGTGAGATTTCAAGCGTGGGAAAGAAGCTTTTGTATCCTGAAACCGTTAAGCTGCTTTTAAGAGTAATATGCCTATCTTGAAGTACTTAAGTAGAACAAACTTAATAAGCTCTGATTCTGTGGAATGTAATTTCTAGCGGAATCAAGGAGTTAAAAAAAAATACCCATAAATGGACTTAGCGGAGCTGCCTGTAAATTTTCAGGGCAAATTTTTATTTTTTGTTTGCTGCCTTTCACTTCTTTGCCTCTGTGAATGAGAGTTTCCCATGCTTCAGGTAAAGAGCAAGCTGCCCTGTTTCTGGGCAGCAATGCCACAATGCCTTCAGAACTTCTTATGCCACTGTGAAATTGGTGAGCCTAGATGCCGGTACCAAACAGATTTTCAAAAACCTCTGTAGCTTAGAACTCTAAGACAAAATACATACACCAGTACACGCACTGAATCTAGGCTGCTGTCGATATACTCTTTTTCAAGCATTAAAGGGAGAAGAAACAGCCCACGTACAATGGGACTTCTGACTTCAAAGGCATAAATCCCATCTTGCTGTCAAATGTGAATTCATCTGCCAACTTTTCATGACTATCTGGAGACATAAACTTGATAAAAATTATGACTATTGCTAAAATCGCATTTTACCTGTCAATTTCTAGGGCTTTCCACGTCTCTGTTCTTCTTTATAAGACAGTCGAATATATAATGAATTAATAAATAGAAATTGTAGAATTTGGGTCTTACCATTTTTGTCTGCTCTCCTCAGTATCTGGAAAGAAAAGAAGAAAATCGTTATCCTCTTTTTCTGCTGTGCTGGGGCTTAACTCACTTGTCTAGCATATGTGCAGCCCTAGGCTGTGTTTCCAGGATTGGCAGAAGAAAAAAAAGAAATCTTTTGCAATGAATGTTACATTTACCCATAATTCATATATTGCTAAACAAATAAAACTCCTATGTTAAGTGAATGTTTTCCAACTGAGACCTTCCTTTTTAAATATTCCCTCATCTGGAGACAGCTCGAATGCTCATCAACAGGTTAAGTGATAAACCAAGTGTGACATCAGTATAATAAAGAAGTAGTGGGCCATTTAAACATAATCAACCATTAAAAATAATTTACATATAAAACTCTGGTTGTTTCTTAACATGGTTAGGCTGAATAGAAAGCCTAAGCCCCAAAACACAAAAGTCTTGGTATATACAGGTTTTAGCTGCACGATAATATTTAGTGACAGAAAGTAGATCAATAGCTGTCTAACAACTGTCAGGTCTGAGAGCTATGGATTATAAATGTATATCAGAATACTGTTGAGGATAATAAAAATGTTAAATCATCTCAAGTACAATTGTTTCACTGTAGAGGGCACAAGTGTTCACAGACTAGCACTGGAGAAACCAGGAATGTTAATCATGAAAGGTTGTCTCCTCAATGAAGGAAATGTTGCTAATAACATGGTGACCTTTGCTCTGTGTAGAGCCAGGCCTTACCCAAATCCCCCAGAATGTTTATCCCATGCTCTTCCTCCCTAGACCTTATTTTTAGTTTTGTTTCTCGTCAATTGAGCTCATCCTTAGGGGAGAAGTCACATGAACGCTATAGTCTGCCCATCTCTATGCTATCTCAGAGACCACACCAGATCCCGGGCCCAGAAGCTGTAGAACCTTCAATCACAGGACTTTGCAAAAGAGTTTTGAAGTAGTCATCCCTTAAGCTTTGTTGCACACATGGGAAGAATTGTTACCAGAAAACTTTTATCCAAATTGTACTATACTTAATTATGTCCAAAATAACCTAGCCTTGTGTCAAACTCTACAAGTTTGACTTTGCTTGGCTGACTATGTCATGGTGAACTGAGTTTTCATCCTTGCCTCTCTTCAGATTGTTTTGTTGCCAGCTGTGACAGTTGCGGGAACCGTCACATTTCACATGTTAGAACTCAAAACACTTACATTTTAAATGTATGCACTTTAATGTAAATTAGTTGGCATCTCAATAAAATTTGAAATAAAAGCAGAGCAGAAAAATAATAAATGACCGGTAGATAGGAACCCACACATCTATTCTGTCTTCCTTGATATAGTAATAGTGTTAACATAGAACCTCTTTATGGTGTGTAGATGTACTGTGATTCTCTGGCCATCTGGTGTCCCTTACATGGTGGCAATGTTTTCTTTTTTTTTTTTTCCTAGAACACTTAGTCTTTCCTGTATTTTTGGTTTCTATGCTTAAGGGCTAGGTAGAACATTCAGGTCTTATAGAGTATCACATCTGTTGTTTGATGTGTCAGGAACACCTTAGGGTCAGTCAATAACAAGCTGTACTTGAGCAGTTAGGAGAAAGATAGAATTTGCTTGTTTGGGACTTAAACATGGAAAAATATAGGCAAGGTGCTGCCCTTGGACATTGTGTTATACATGCTATGGGTTGAACTGTGCTGTTTTCCTGAAAACAGGTGTTGAAGCTCAAGTTTCTTAGTACCTATGAATGGAACCTTATTTGAAATTGGTCCCTCTTTGATATAATTAGACAATGATGAGGTATGGGGCCTAATGTGATAGCCTTCTAAAAAGACAACAATACAGGGACACTCTCAACACTCCAAAAATCTGTGTTCAGACACTTGGAAGAACCAACTAGTGCTCTCTGAGCCCCTGGATAGTCTCTAAGGAGATAACTTGAGGTGCTTATTACAAAGGCCAATACTCCATTATATATTTAGACCTTGAACAGTTTTTGGATCTTTTATTTTTTCTGTTAGGAGCAATCCAATTAACCCCATGTGATGTAGGCAGTGGCAGAAATCTAACTGGTCTACGTAATGTGTTGCATACACACCTGCAGAGAATGACTGTCTATGGTATTGAAATGCAAACTTTAATTACATGGAAAGAGCCCTTGAGGTTCTTTTCCCCCCGAGTAAGCTTTAATTATAGCTAAATAACCAGAACCGCCTTCATTTTTGCATTGGTGCTTCTTGGTGAATGGTTTAAACATAGACAACTGTTTTCATTATTACTTTGGTTAGTTTTCTTTGTTCTATCACAGGAAAAGTATCCTCCCTTCATTCTTTTGCCTTCACACAACTGAGGCATGAATAAATATACTCTTCCCTAAAATGTTTTAAATTATAAATACCAATATTATTTCTAACACATCTCATCCATGAAATGTTCCCAGCAACAGATGGGTACCACTCTAACTATCAAACATATATCGGTTCTCCATTTAACAAAATAAACTTCATCACTGTGACAGGATGACTTTCAGTAGTGAGGGATCCACTTAGAATAGACGGATACGGGCTGGAGAGATGGCTCAGCCGTTAAAGGCTAGGCTCACAACCAAAAATATAAGAATAGACAGATACAACATTCTTTTCCTAGCTTGGAGTGGTGACTGGTAGAAACTTTGAAGATCCTTTCTTCCATAAGAGCTTGTTCCTGTCTTCCAAAATCGAAAAGCTACAGCCAAGTCAGAGAAGCATGAAGCATATCTCATCCCTTGTCTTTGATTGACCTTGAGATTTGAGTTTTGACTTCTATTGTGTCTTCGTGAGTGTGAAATGTCTAGAGTAGAAGCAATCGCACATCTAGGAGTGGACACAGGACTTCCATCACCACACCATGGAAACAACAACCAGGGGCAGTACTCAGGCTCTCAGAGATGAAATTAAGACAGAAGCTCATGTTATTAAGCTCCTGTAATTAAATATGGATAGAATTGCCACTTCTGCAAATTTTGCCTCAGAGCTCACAATATAAAAAGAAAATGCACTGCAGACGAGAATGAAGCTCAGTATGTAGTGTTACTACAGCCTGCTAATCTTAACAGCTGTCCTCACTAGGCATAGTAAATACATTTAATTATGTCCTGGGAGGAAGCTTAAATATGAACAATACTGTACTTCACTATAATTTACAGATTATCATACAGCTTCCTTATTACCTCCAGATATTCTTTGATACCTGTAAGTGAAATTCCTTGTTTCTCACTTTAAGTTATTGAGGCCAGACATTAAATGTAAATGTTATCTTGAAAGTATAAAACTGTCACAATTCACTGGACTAACAGGGTCCCCAGAACAGGACTCAGGTTATGATTTAGGGTAAGATGAGTTGTTGAGGATTTAGCTCAGTGGTAGAGCGCTTGCCTAGCAAGCGCAAGGCCCTGGGTTCTGTCCTTAGCTCCGGGGAAAAAAAAAAGATAGGGTAAGATGAGTTGTCAGTCACTTGGTGGAATCCTGGAAAAATTGGATGTACTGCAGAATTTTGGAGTTTATATGGAACATAAACTTATATATAGAAGAAAAGAACAAGGTGCACAGTCCTGGGCACACAATAGATAGTTTGATACAACACCACAGACTGCCCTCAGGGTCCAGGGAAGTCGGCACTAGAAAACACATGACTAAAATGTAATTAATACATTCTATTCCATTCTTCTCAGTGTTGCCCAAGGTAAGCCCTGTGTGGAAAGATATAGCAAAAAAGCCATCCTTGTCTAGCTTTCTACTTGACATTTTCCAAAACATACAACCACATTCAAAAATCCCAGTGTGCATGTGTGACAGACAAGACAAGAGATGTGTAGCAGGAGCAGAAATCAGGCATAGGCTCACGATGTCAGAAAGCCCTTTCTGCTCTAACGATCCCCTATCTATGCCATCTCTCACACAAATAAGTATGTGCGAGACTCAGAGTCAAACACCGTTTAGAAGGAGAAGCTATCACTCAATGTTACCAAGTTCTGACCTCCCAGGCCTTTGCATGAGCACATACGTAGATGGAGAGAGGAAAGATATCAAATTATAAAGTCATCACTTTCTTTCTGACACTCTAGCTTTCATCCCACCTTATCAGCAAAATGGAGAAGGTCCTGTTCCTTCTCAAATAAAAGCAATGAGAGGCAGGAAGTATGGTTTAGAGGTAGAACACCTGCCCAGCATGCACAAGACCCTGGGTCAGATGCCCAACGGCGAGCATAAGAAGATTCAAAGGAAATCTATTTGAGAAGGACAGTTCCATTGGATGATTAGAGATGCAACGAATTTCTTTTAGAATTCCTCTTGCGTCAGGAGCAGAATTGAAGATTTTCTCCCACTGTGAAGTAGCAGACTCGATTAATCAAAAGAGAATCTGACTACTCTAGGGACTCACATTTTAAATGGGACTTTATTCTCCATTATCTGGAATTAGGAAACTTGGGGAAGCATAGTAAGGTGGTGGAAAAGGAATGCAATTGACGGCCTTCTGATCCTTCTGTGTTGCTGTGTACTGGAACCTCCCCTGGTCCTCTCCCTGTCTAGCAGGTGTGAGTGGGTCAATACGCCCAGCAGGAGTGTGCCAGCATGGGTGGGCAGCCAGCACTCGGAAAAGGCCTTCTTCTCACCCTCAGTAGGTATTCACAAATAGTTATGATGACGGGATATATAATTGTGACTCCTCAGGGAAAAATAATGTAAATAATCCTCATGCAGTTCCTTTGTGAATTGAGCTACAGCTACTCTACTTAGGAATTCATGAATATGAACATGGATATCATAATACTTCAAATATACATTCTATGTGTCTCTTTCCCCTTTGTTCTTTAGATTGTTACCCCATAATGAAAACATGACACCTGCTGAGGAGTATAAAAGAGAAGGAAATAAAATACAATGACTCTACACAATCTGATTTTCATGTTAAGTCAACCAGCTATCTTTAGTTTCTAACCAGCTTTCTGGGCCTAGCCGAATCCTCAATGGTATCTTCAAATGGGTTTAAGCAGATTCCCTAAGAAGTCTAAAGATTTACGGTGTCAATGATACTCGTATATAAATAAAACTATTCTTATTGGGAGATTCACTTCTTTCCCCAAATTGGGAATTTATCTGTGAGGTGCAAGGTCCCCCCGTGGTTTCATGGCTCTTCAGATCTAAAATGGGAAGTACAGCTACCTGGTCCTTATGATTTGAATAGAATTCAAAAAGCGATCATTCTTAGCAGGGCTACTAGAATGTGCTACATCTAATCAAATCGAATGATGTATTTATGTTTCACATTTTGTTTTTGCTAAAACCAACATGATCCAGAAATGAATAATTCAGAGGTCTCGAAATAACCGACCCTTTTTCATGTCACACAATTCACCAGAGTGTTAAATTTTTCCACAAAATAACTCAGAAATGTGTAAACAACATATTTTCTATCCAAGAAAAGGAACCCAACTGCAGCTATTCTTTTTTTAAAACCATATTTCACAGAAAAACGGGCCTGTTAACGCCTTTCTTGTGGAATCAGTTTTTTCTTTTCTTTGTTTGTTTTGGTTTTTTTCTTCCTCCCAATTCTGGAACTAGAGTTAGGAAGGTAAGGGAGCCAGTCCTGTTTATAGATGAAAGTTCCATCAGGACAGGGACCTTACCTTGATTGTAGAACTTGGGAACAACTGTACGTATATAATAAATGAGATTTAAAGTTTTGCTTTTAAAAATCTGCAGTTGAACACTTGAGCTTAGAGCGGTAAGTCTGCTGGGTGGCTTTTTTTGTCTCATACAGTTTCGTTTCATTTCTCAGCAGAGGATCAGCAGGACTTGTTAGAGGCATACGATAAAAGCACAAAGCAGTGCTCAGTGTCCTCAGAGGGCAGAGCAGACAGACCCAAGAGAACAGAGGTCCCACTTGATCTCAGAATTAACTTCTTGGCTGATTAGTTTTCTTCCTCATAATGGTCTGGATGGGAAAGGTCCTGATTTCCTCCTGGTCCTAGGATTTGCCTGCGCACGTGTGCTGACTTAACTTTATATTGACCCAACCTAGCTCCTGGATATCAGGGAATGAAGACATAATTAGAATATCTAGAGCATAGACTGACCCTACATAGAGGTTGTTGGGTTTTTTTGTTTTTTAAGAAAAATAAACTATAACAACTTGGAGCAGCAAAAAGTGGAAATCGTGTTTTCATGGGGAGAAAATGGCTGACCCCCAAAGCCTGAATCTCGTATTTGTACTGCCTGGTGATGTAGAGAGAAGGCTGCCAGGAGGTGGGGTTGAACATTCGACTAAGTGTCTTAAACAAGTCTTAATTATTGATATGAATGTCTCCTCAACATTCAAAAAGAAAGAGTCTACATAATTCATTCACGATGATTCGAGGACTCCTTGCCCCTCCCCCATTGTCTTCAAAATCCCTGACTGGCCATTATGATTATTGTATTTGATGTTCCCATATTTTCACCTTTCATAATCAAGTGTATTTGGCCTCTGCATCCTTGGACTTTAATAAGAAGAGATGGTTGAGAGAAGGGGAGGGGCAGAGACAAACAGGGCTCCTTGGTGCTTTGCCCCCTTCACATCATGCTAAGCAAGGAGCTGCTAGAACTGGCTCCACTGAGCGAGCGAGCCAGACACTACCTGGGGGAAGAGAGTGAATTTGACATGTGAGCAGCAGAAGCAAGGAGAGTCAGAACCCAGAAGGCAAGCCACCCAGGGACAGGAAAGCCAGGGAACCTAACAAGGCAACCGGGTGAGAAACAGATAGCCAAAACATCCGGTACAAAGCAAAGCAGAATCAAGGAGCAAATAAGATCTAAAACTGCTATATTTATAGAGAGATAGAGATATTACAGCATAAGGGTAGAAAATAGCACAGAAGGAAAAGAATGGTCATGTTAGAGAAGCAAGTGAAGGAAGTCAATCCCCAAGCAAGGAATGGGACCAAGGGGAAAACCATCGAAAGCTAGAAGAGAAGGTTAATGATAGTAATTACAACTTAGGCACGGGGGAGCAGGATAACAGGAAAGGGAGCGGGCACCAAAAGGGAAAAGAAAATCATTATCATAAAAGAGACCTTAGCTACTGTTGTAAAATAAAAAGGGAATACGTTCAAAGAAATTGTTTTTAGAGGCAGCTGGGAGCAGCTGGAGGGGCATCACAATGTCTAAGGCTTCCATCAGCGCTCCCCAGCACAAGGGAGAGTGCTTGCCAGCAAACTGGTCAGCAGGGATGAGTCCGGAATCAAGTCTTACACAGCCCAGTGGAGACTCTCCAGCCCCCTCGAAGCCCTAGGTGCTGGGAAGTCGAACTTTTTGGGCTCCTTAACGCTGATAATCAAAGCTGCAGGTCTAGGGCAGCTCTTTACAAGTTGGATGACAGTTCTCCCGCTAGCATTTATTTGCCTAGGGTCCTCTGGTGGGGACAACGGACAGGAGACAGTTTGGGTGGAGGTCTGATAGCACCGCCAGTGGGCAGCCGCTGCTCCCGACCCCTCCCCTCTCACAGGGGTGATGCCTAAGGCGCCCACCTAACTACTTCGTCTATACTTACGTCGAGGAAGATGGACATGCCCTTGGACAGCTGCAGGGCAGAGCTGAGCTCTTCCGAGGAGTTGTTGGAGGACGGCGAGGTCTCCCGGGAATCCTCCATCCTCAGCAACCCTGGCGCCGGCGGGCAGAGACGGACTGGGCGGGTGGGATGCAGCGGTTCTGACCTGGTGCTGTCTCAGCTGCCGCCTCCCCGTGCCGCGCCACCGGGGTTGGATGCGAGTGGGTGTTCGCTCTGCGCGCACCTCCCTCTGCTCAGCGCGGACTCTCCTCCCTCTCCCGCCTCTAGGCTTCAGCACACTAGCTCTCTCGCCGCCCCCTTCCCGTGGCTGACTGCACCTCACTGGGGATCAGACTCATCCCTGCACTTAGCAACAATGTAACTCCCTTTGCCAGAGAGCATTCCCTAGCCTTGGCAAGCCTTCAGTCACTTGCCAGAGGTAACCTTCTGGACCCTGCCCACCACAGGGCACTTTACTGGATAGACCAGATCGAGCTTTGTCTGGGCAGCAGAGGGGCGAGGTCAGAAGCACTAAGGGAAAATCATGAGCGGCAAGAAGGGATCTGACTCTTGCTAATTCCATCCTTGATGGAAACAGAACTCTGCACCCTCCCCCCTCCCCAAATCCTCCCCACACCCAACCTGGTTCCTGGATTCTATTCTGGAAGGGATGGCTAGTTTAGTTTGGAATTAAGGCACTGGGTTTGGCCATCTGCCTTAGTTGCTTTTTTTATCTCGTGGTCTAGCAAATTGCTAAATCTTTAAAGTTTAGTTTTTATGAATCGGTAAAATGATCACCAGGGTGGTCCTTAGCTCATAGTTCCAATGCTTGCATATGTGACACCATCAGGTAGGTGGTGTAGGGAGGGGGAGGCAAGCCAGGCACATCACAGACAAAATGTAGGAAGATAACTCCTTGCACCAGTGACCCTGGCCGTGAGCTTCCAACACTGTGGATTCTGGTGTTTCCACCTCCCTACCTCCAGGCTGCTCTGTTATCTAGTGTTTACGAAGAATGAGTTTAGTTAGTCTCAGCTCTGACCGAACGTGTGTCACTTAGAGTGTGTGTCAACTTCAAAATGTCCTATCAGATGAATTGTCATTCTTCCTGCAGGCTCTCTTCATGCCTAGACCTCAAAGATCCGCGCTTTCTGAGCTAGGGTACAGAAAGGCCTTACAACAGCACCCTTCCAATGGTGCATTTATTCATTCTAGGAGTCAGGAACTTCTACAGAGGTATTTGTCGGTCTTAATCCACTATACTCTGAGAAAGGCCAAGATATATGAAAAGCAATGTGTTAAGTAGGCTTCTGACTGAGAGATCCAACTGAGCAGGGCCTTGATATCACCCCAGCATAGTTATCAACAGCAGAACTGTCAATAAAGATGCCTCTAATGGTTTCAGCCTCCAGCTCCTTGAGACCCCTCCCACCCCAGCTACATGAGTTGTCCCAGCCTAAACCCCAGGCTGCACAGATGCCCAGAAGGATCCCGAGACACTAAACACTGTTCCCTACAGAACCCAAGGGCGAAATAAAATATTCGCTGCATTTTATAAATAAGTTTTGGGCATCAACTTGGAGCAAGTAGCCCAAATGAAAAAGTACCCCTCCCTACAAAGCAAAATGAAAACAAATTAAGGCCCGAGATTCACGTCCTGATTCATGTTCACTAGCACGTGATTGTCCGTGGCCATATTTTTTTTTCAGAGCTTCTCAAACAATCCCAATGATCCCAGAATTAATAAGCACTTAAAGAAGAAGAGCTACAGAAATTAGGCAGAGGCTAGTGACCTCCGACCTGAAGAATCCAGGGATGAAGCACTGAGCTTCATTAAGTCTGGGGTCAGACACTTGATTAGGGGAGCTATTGATTGGAGCTGTGCTTTGAGGACTATTAATCTTGAATCTTCATGTATTTATACCTTATTAACTGTGAGTTTTCTTATCTGAACAACTAGCATAGGCCCTTTCCTTTGACAATTGCCTATCAAAACAAAATGAAGAATCATGAAAAAGTCTAGCCAACCCATCAAAGAAGTACTGATCCTTCAAATCACGCAGAAGCAAGTGCATGCTGACAATGAATGCTATGGAGTTTACAAAAACACCGAATTTGTTCTCACTGTTGACTTTTTGTCAGTAAGTACAGCCTACATCTGGGCTCTCTAACTCGTGTGGGTCTCTCTGCCCTCATATTCAGCCTTGTGAACTTAATATGCTTGTGCTAGTCCCATGGAAACAAGCCTAGGTGAAAAGACAGATTTTCTTTGATTAGAAATGAAAAACTGGAAAGTAATCTGTCACCTGTGTTTAAAACTAGAGAAGTAGCTGTAAGATTTCAGTGACGTCATCCTGCTTCCTTGGCTGACAATGCTTGACAGCCTATGTACCTCTGGCTGTCCTTGTTTCTTCTGAGGAGCTATGGAGAAGGAATGTAGGAAGGCCGGAGATAACCTAGTGGTTACAAGTCCTTACTGCTCTCGAGGAGACCTAGGTTCAGTTCCCAGCACCCACGAGATGACTCACAGCAGTCTATAATTTCAGTTACCCACACGATACAATGCATACATCTAGACTAACACCCATAAGCATAAAATAGAAATAAATAGAAAGAATAAGAATTTATGGCTAGTGAGATTGCTTCATCAGTAAAAATACTGCCCATGAAATCCTGGCTGGGTTCAACACTGTAACTCATATAGAGGTAGGAAGAAAGAAGGGACTTCACAATTCTCCTCTACGGGGACTTCCTGGCAGCTGTGCCCACACATAAACACAACAAACACCACATATACACACACTCACACACACACATGCACACACATTATATACACATATCACATTCACACACATACACATTCCACATACACATATGCACAAATACATATCATACATCTCACACACACATGTAGAAGTGCATATGTACATATGCACACACATCATTACATACACACATAATTTTAAAAGAAGAAATGCAAATCATTTATCAACCTGCTGGTAATTATTTCTTTTAATGGCTTCCACAAGAATTGTATTATGCTATAGCTGACTTGCTTTCATGACAAGAATAATGGTTAAGGAAGGCTCCCCGAGAAACAGATGACAATTAGATTCTCATTCACAGCCAAATTCAATCGTCTTTACAAAGTGGTAACCGAACATATTTTTGGTTTTCTTTTCATCTAGACAGAGAGCATTTTGAAAACTGTTTTCACACATCGTTTTCCTGAAACACAGATGCTGTACTGCTGTGCATAGTATCAGTTGCAAACAGCAGACAGCTGACTGGAAGGAGGAAGTGTATCTTCTTCCCAACTTATTTGGAGTGAAGGCCTGGGAAGAAAGAAAGCAAAGGAGAAAGGAATGTAATTGAAGATTATAGCTCCCAGACCTGCTCTAAGACTGACATGAAGATATTTGGAGCATTTCAGCAGATGATGGCTATGTGGGAATGTATTGAATTTCAATCCATCTGTCTCGTGGAGGAACTATTATCTAAACCATTTCAGACTGCCGGGGATCTATTTTATTTATACTTTAAATCTAGGGAGCACTATCCTTCGGAGCAATGACTCAGGATCCTTCCGGTCTGGTTAATGGACATTCTGTTGCTTTGGAAACCTTAGAACCAAACCCATCTTTTATCTGGGGACCTAGACCGAGGGTTTATGTTCTGAAAACAGGCAGGACTCATATCTCCTGTACAATGGAAGATGATTCCTCTCATAGAACCCAGAGCAGATGATGAAATGTAGGTTTAACTGATAGGATACTTAAATCCAGATACAATCTAGGAAGGGACATTGTTAATTACAGTGGGTACACAGAAGCGAGGGTGGGGTGGCCACAATGCTGGAAGAGCCCTGCAGACAGTTCAATTTAAAGAAGGAATTTTGTGAATAAGATTTTTCCCGATTTCTTTCCTGATAATTCAATTACTGGTATTTAGAAAAACTACTGCTTTCACTGTGCTGATTTTGTATCCTACTACTTAAGTTAAAGTATTTATGAAATGTAGTAGTTTTATGGTAAGAGAATCAGGATTTTCTGAGTGTAGGATCATGCCATCCACAAATAGGGATAATTGACGTCTTCCGTTCCTGTTAGCATCCTTATTGCTTCTTCTTCCTCTTGCTTTATTGCACTTGCTAAGACTTCAAGCACTGTGTTGGCCAGAAGTGGAAAGAATGGGCATTCTTGTCTTGTTCCTAATTAGTGGGAAATGTTTTCAGGTATTAGACAATTAGAATAATATTGTCTATTACTTGTCATACATAGCCTTTCTTCTGCTCAAATGCATTCCTGGTTTCTTTAGAGCTGTTATCATGAATGGTTGCTAAATTTTGGCAAAGATCATTTGGGCATCTCTTCGGTTATCCATGTTATGCCTGTCCCTGAGCATATGTATATGCTATTTTTATTGACTTGGACATGTTGAACCATGCTGTGTCATTCAGTTTGCAACAATGTAATTGAAAAATTTTACACCTATATTGACCATGGAAATTAGTATATATTTCTTTCCTTATTGGTGCTCTACTCCTTTTGATATCAGGGTCATTATGTCTTCACAGAATGCCTTCAACAGTGTCACTTCCCTTTGATCTGTGTGACAGTTTGAGGAACATTTTTGTTAGCATTGGTGGAGGATTCAGCAGTGACTCTAACTGGCCTTCTGTTTTACTTTATTGGAAGATTAGGGTTGTTTGCTTGTTTTGTTTCTATTTTTGTTTTCCATTGCTTTAACTTTGTTTCTTTTAAAGACATTTTGTCTCACCTTATTCTAATTTTGCTGGGTCCTATGTACTTAGAAATTTAGTCAATTTAAAAATTTCCAGAATTTTTGGAAACGTGAGTTTTTAAAGTCTCCCCTAATGATCCTTTGTATTTTAATTGAATTTTCTGTTACATGTATATCTTTTAGCTTCCTATTTTATTAGTTTGAGTCTTCTCTCTATTGGGGGGCTGGTATAGCTAAGAAATTGTGAATCTTGTTTCCTAATCGCTTAACAAAATAAGTATCTGATGATAGAAATAACCTCCAAAACCAACTTAAAATACTGAAGAAGGAAATTGAAGGCTTCTTTAGAAAGACCTTCTATACTCGTGGATTGGCAGACAATATTGTAAGGAGAGAAAGAGGGTAATGAATGAATTACTGAGTGCAGGCTACAGATTCTAATCAATCCTCATTGAAATTTCAATCACATTCTTCACAGAAGCAAGAAAACAATTCTAGAATCCATGTGGAATGGTGTTCAACACAATGCCTTGAGCAGCCAATGTAGTTGTAAGCAGAAAACAACATTGGGCACATCACGTACCTGTTGTCAAATTATACTCCAGAGTATATTAACAAGAAGTAGTACTACCATCACAAAAGCAGAAATGTAAACTGGTGAAACAGAGCCGAGCACCCAGAAATGGACCCATCCAGGTACAGACACCTATTTTTTTCAAACCATACAGAGGGCAGTGATGGTTCTCCAATAGAGATTCTGGGAAGCTGCCCATTCACACAGAAGAACACAAATTCGGCACCTCTCATCCTGCACAAACATCTATTCAAAATTGAAACAGTTCTTCCTACCATGTTGGTAGCTAGAGAGGCCTGCTGGGAACAAGACTTCTAAAGAATGTGTCTGGAAGGCTTTGTGCAAGGACAGTTTTGCTGGCTGCAGATAAGGTCTCCGGAGATAGCATATGATTCTGCTTTAAAAATTGAAGGTGCTTATGCCTGAGATGAAACGTTTCTACTCAGGGGAGAGATGTGCTTACAAAACAGAAAACAGCACAGTGACTCCTGGAGGCAAACCAAACCAAACCACAGAAATCTGGGGAAAGGTATTTAGGGCCCATAGAAAGAGTGGCACGGTTCATACCAAATTGTGAAGCAACCTCCCTGCAAAGGCCATTAGACTCAGGATTAGGGTGATTGCTGTAGCCCTCCTGGATTTAAACTAATAAAAAGCAGAGAAATAGAACTTTTTAAAAATGGATCAAAGAACTTAATAGAAGACTGAAACTTTGAGAGTGTTTGGGGGAAAATTTCAAGGAACAAGCATAAGCAAGAATCTCTGAAAATGACTCAAATATCATAGGAAAAACCCCCAAGAATTAACTAATGGCATTCCATGAAATTAAACATCTTCTGTACAACAAAAAAGTAATGATGAGAGTGAAGAGGCAGACTAAGAGTGGGGAAAAATCTTTTATAAGTGTACAGTAGAAAACGAATTAATATCTTTATTATGACTACTAAAAATTAAATACTCAGAATAAATCACCAGCCAATGAAAATACTGATAAGCTGAAGAGAAAATTATTAAGAGGAGAAATATCAAAGAGTTCAAGCTATATGATCATCAGAGAAATAAAATTAAAACTACTCTGAGATTCCACCTCACCCCAGTAGAGTAGCTAACACAGACATAACAGCTGACAACAAAGGCTACTGAGGATGTTGGGGGAATAAACCCTTATTCACGTCTGGTAACTCATGTAGTTATGGTAACTCATGAGAATCAAAACCCATGGAGCCACTATGGAAATCAATATGGAGGTTTTCCAAAAAGGCTAAAAAAGAGAATTGATTTCCATAGGATTCAGCAAAACTAGTCCTACATATATATCTGAAAGACTCTGAGTCAACATATCCGTGGGGATATTTGCACAATCAGGTATATCGATGCACTATTCAAATAACTAAGAAATCGATTTTCATGAATCGATGATAGGAAAAAAAATCTGGTGCAAATAAATACAAGCAGAATTTAATTCAGCTCTAAGAAAAATTAAGTAATCATGACACCTGCAGAGGAATGGATGTAATGAGATTGTCATGTGAAGCAAAATAAAGCAGACTCAGAGGGTGAATATTGCATCCTTTCTCATATACAGGGAGTCTGGGTTTCTGTGAGTGTGTGTGTGTGTGTGTGTGTGTGTGTGTGTGTGTGTGTGTGTGCATTTGCGTTTGTATTTGTGTGTGTGTATGTGGTACACATGTATGTTGTAAGGAGTATGGGAGGGAAGGAATAAATATTAAGAGAGGTGGAAAGAGGGAAGCCTGAGGAGGGATGCATGTGTCATGAATACAACAAAGAGGACCGTTTATGAGGAAAGAGAAACAGCAACATGGTGTGCAGAGGGGCTGCGAGGCAAGGGAGAGAAGGCAGTAGAACAAATGATAACGTTGTAAAGGAAGGAAAACGCAGAGTGAGGCCCAATACACTATAGTCTCACTTTTAAAAATTCAAAGATGTTTTTACCTAAAATATAAAGAATGAAACAAGAATTATGAGTCCAGCCACCCATTCTCTATGTATCAGCAATGCTTTCCACAAACTTCCTGAAAGCTCTCATCTCTTTCCTAAACTTTCTTTCACTTCATCTTCGTAATAAGTGTCTTTTTGTTTGTTTGTTTTGTTTTTAAGATTTGATTTAACGGAATTTAATTGCACGTATGTATATGTGTGGGATAATTAGTCTTTGTGTAGAGAACAAAGGAAGGTATTAGGTTCTCCAGATGTGGAGTTATAGGTGCTTATATCTCCTGACATGAGTGTTGGAAACCAAATTCTATTCCTCCACAAAAGCAATCAGTGCCCTTAACCTCTGAGACATCTCTCCAACCCCTCAGTTATGGCTTTTGCAACATTTTTTTGCTAGA
The DNA here is from genome assembly GCF_011064425.1 of Rattus rattus. Lineage (NCBI taxonomy): Eukaryota > Metazoa > Chordata > Mammalia > Rodentia > Muridae > Rattus > Rattus rattus. The sequence goes on along the minus strand of NC_046154.1, from coordinate 128,598,397 downwards.
GTATTTTAATTGTACAAAATAAAAGATTTCTGCATTGGGGAGATGATTCAGTAAAGTGGCTAAGGACCTTGTTCAGATTCCCAGAATTCGCATAATACACCTGGGCAGGGCAGGATGCCTATAATTCCAGTGCCAAGGAGGAACAAAGATGCAGAGATTCCTGGAATTCACTGACTGCCAAGCAGCTTCGCCGGATGCATGAACTCCAGGCACAATGAGAGAGCCGGTTTCAAGCAAGACCAAAACAGAGAATGAATAAGGAAGACATCCAAAGTCAAACTCTGGCTTTACACACACTTACGAAGACATGTACATCCCTACAATAACGTTTGCACGTACACAAAATGAATAAGTATAATTAAAAGCATTCATATGTACATGTAACATACTCTGGGCACATTTAGTTGTCCACTTAGGTTTTTGCTGTTTAAACTCTGAATACAAAATTCTGTTTAAATGTCTCCTGCTAAGGTGAGACAGACATGCTTAAACCACAAGGGAAAAAAATGCTTCAAAAAATAAGTTCTCTTCAAATACATATTAAGTGTCTGCTTCTTTCCAGGCAACTGACAGCCATGGATGAAGAATGGCAAAAGCTTGTTCTTGGCAACAAGTCCACATGTCAGAGAAACACTCTTTCAGTTGACAATTGTCCTGCAGTCATATAGAGTACTGCTGGATTGTGGGAAGGGTGGAGAGAAGACCGTGAAAGGCTGTTCTCCACACCAGAGCCTGTCCTCTGTAAAATGAGAACTCAGGAACTTAAAGCATTAACTAATGATGACTGCTTTGCTATAAGCCATTTTGTCCTGGGGATAAAAATTTTCATTTCTGCCACTGTGTGAGTCAATTAAGCTTACATTTTATTGGCTTATTTGCTGTGCAATTCTACTTTAGTAAATCAGAGAATTCTGAGCATTAACTCTGTATGTGGCTATGTTTAGAACACTCTGCCTTCTTACTCATCTCTGGGTATGGCAGTTTGAGTCTAAACTGCCCCCAAGTCTTGTTCCCTTGATTGGTCAGCCCACAGGTTGTGGCACTGTTCTGGTGATTATGGAACCTTTAGTAGACAAGGTCTGGCTAGCAGAAGTAGGTCATCAGAAGCAGACTTTTAACTGTTAGACTGGTCTCTGATCCTAGCCTGCTTCCCTGTCTTTTATCATATGTATACATCTTCTATCAAACACCCAGGGCACCATGAAATGAGCTGCTCTGATGTGTCACAGAACTGCCGCACAGTCTGAAGTCAAAATAAGTCTTTTCTTGTGTTTTTCAACAATACGGTATGGGCAAGCTTCCTTATCTGTAAAAGCAATAAAGAGGTATTATGTATACAAGGTTCAGACAAGGGAACTAGTCATTGCCAACCTCAGCAACCTTGTAAAGACAATGAATCTTCACATGAGTCTTCTCATTAGGAGGAGGAAGTAGTAGTGGTCACTGACACTCTGACGGCATTGTCTCTACTCTGGGCACTACTGAATATGCCTCTTTCTTGAATCCTGAGCCAGGGTTTTGTGTGTTTGTTCATTACAATTCTTTTTTTTCCTCAGTTTTCTTCATGGGATCCTATGGTTCTTCAAGGCTTCTAGCTGCTGTTCTCTGAATGGTTATTGTAATTTGCCTCTTGTCTTAGTTAGGGTTTCCATTTCTGAGAAGAGGCACTAGGATGCTGGCAACGCTTATAAGGAAAAACATTTCATTGGGACTGGTTTGCAGTTTCCGAGGTTTAGTCCACCATCATTATCATGGTGAGAAGCTTGGCAATGTACAGGCAGACGTGGGCTGAAGAGGGAGCTGAGAGTTCTATATGTTGATCTGCAGGCAGCTGAAGGAGACGTTGTGCCATACTGAGTATAGCTCCAGCATATGACACGTCAAAGTCACCCCCACACGGACACACCTCCTCCAACAAGGCCACACCTATTCCAACAAGACCAAAGCTCCTAGCAGTGCCACTCCCTATGGCCAAGATTTTAAACATAAGTCTATGGGGCCATTCCTAGCCATACTTCCATACCTCTCAATATTATTCTTTTCTATATGCTGATTTTACCTAACCCTACAATTTCCATGGATCTGTAGGCTGATGACTATAGATTTTTTTATTTTTGTCTGGCTGCTACACCATTCCTTATGGATATTTCTTAAACATTTTGAGCTGTTCACATCTAAAAATATCATTATTTCTCTTAATTGTACTATGTTGCGTATTTTGTTGAAGATTATCACCCTTCCTAATTTATCCAAAAGAAAAACCCATGAATAATCTTAGACTATTTCTTCTGCCCCATCATCACTCTTATCTAATCAGTTGCAAGAGTTTTCTTCAGAATCCACCTTTTCCTTTCCACCTCTATTGCTACCACTTGAGACCAAAACCTGTCACCTCTCAGGAAGAGCAAAACCTTTCCTGCCTCTGTGGTTACCCAGGCACCAATCTGGTCTCTGAATCCATCCTTAAAACTTTCCACTGAGTCAGGCTTTAAAAAAAGAAATGTAAGAATGCACACACATACTTAAAATCGCTCAGAGGATCATCAGAGTCTGCAAAACAAAGATTATCTTAGCGCATCCTCTTTGTCATTCTTCTACCTTCTTCCCAAATTCAACCTTCCAGCCACCAAGAATTTCTAGAGCCGAATTCATGGTAAAGAAAAATGGCATCCACAAGAGCTGGGCTCCGACACCAGCCTCCAAAGCATGGTAATTAGCCTCTATTCTTTTTTTAACTCCCAAATAAAAATGGGATTAGGAGCTACTGTTTGGTGTTTAGATGAGGATACAGTTAAATAGTGCATGCAAGACATTTAGCATGGTGACTTGCACAAAAATAGTGACAAAAATGTGCTACTTTATCATATGAGAAGATTCTTAAGTTTTACCTACTTCCCCACTTTCCTGGACTGTTGTCCTTTGTATTGTGGAACACACATCTTCTTTAACCAGCCTGCTAATCACTTAGACATCTCCAAGACAGTCCTCTGCCCCTACACTCCCACCAAGGTGCAGAGCAGAGCTGATCTCCAGTCTTCCAGCTTCCCACAGGTTCTATGCATTTCCATCTAGTGTCTCTTATATCTAGAGTTAAAAAATAATAGTTTAGTATCTCTCTGCCCAACTGAACTTGGGTGCAACAGAAAACAACTGAAACAGAGAACAAAAAATTTATCTTACTTCTGATTATTTTTTTGCCTCAAAAAATTATCATCTAGTTGATGGGAAGGAAATAAATTATGTGTGGGGAATTATTAGTGAAGCTCTTTGTATTAACATTAAAGCATGTACAACCATTGCCCAAACAGCATTATTTTTAGTACTCTTTTCCATCCTTATCTTTCTCTACTCAGTTTCTCCACACAATTCTACCTGTTTCATATTAGGACTTCCTGTGTTTTAAGTTGTGCTAATTGGCCCATTATCCAAGCAGCCTAGGAAAGACAAATACAGTTTCTATCATGCATAATCCCAGCTCTGTGTTCCCTGTGTTTCCAGAAATGCTTCAAACTACAGAACCTCATTGATTCCTTGAATCCAATCTGAATTTAGTTGCTTTGTCAATCTGTCCTGATGTGGGATCACCTTTGAGGAATCTGAGATGGCAATCATGACTAGAAGATTGGGTACTGGAAAAGTAACCACTGCCCTTCACTGAACTTCACTGAGCCAAACCCTGAAGCCAGAGAGTAAGGCTTTGGCAAGCAAAAGAACCATGACATTTTGGAGAAGGTCAGCTGGCTTCCCTGTAGACACATACTGCACAGTAAGTAAGTGTGATCTATGGAGTTCCTGTATTGTACACCCACAGTTTCCAGGAATTGGGCATGGGGTCCCAAAGCAACATTTGGAACCCATTGACTGTATTCCAATTTGACTTAAAAATGAATATTTAAAGGAAGATATAAGTAATTATGTAAAGAGAATGTGACTGCCTGCAGATGTGTGTATATATATCTGAGTTTGTACCTAGAGGTACGAAAGGAAGAAAATGCAAAATATTTTTATCCATTACATCTTAATGTAATATTTAAGAATAAAGCTTGTTTTCTAACATTTTATTATTTATAAAAATATGACTGTACACTATTTTGTATCTAAAATATTAGAAATTTATTTCACATAATGAGAGATGTTTGCTCATATAAGAAAAGATAATTTCCCTTTCTAAGTCCACTTGCATCTTGTCTCAAATATATATAATATATATGTATTTATATAATATATATTATATGATAAAGAGAATTTACTCTGAAGTAACAAAGCTGACACATACTTCTAGGTCTGCCCAACATTACCCACATAGCCAGTCCTTTGTCTGTGTTCGAAGTCCTCACATTAGCCCCGTCCTCTCCCTCTCTTAGACTTTTCTACTATATTCCTTCCCCAGTGCATCTAACTGCTCTTACCCTCTCCATACCCACTTGTCTTGACATTATCAATGAAGCTCATGTATCAACCCTCCCAGAAAACCTCCCCACATCTATAAACCCATTTTGCAACTTGCTATGATTCCTAAAATACCTATGCCTTTGTCAATGTCTCAATAAAGTTCCTATCATTAACTCCTGTCAGTAATCCTAAGAAGAGTTTGATTTGCCTACATAAACCATCAATAACTGTATTTGCAGTTTGAAATGTTCAAATTTATCATTTTCTGTGACAGGAACAAACCATGTTTAATGCGATGACTCAGTTGTAAACAAAGACAGTTATACAATAAAAATATATCCCTAAAATACCAAAATTAAAGAAATAAAATGACAGTGGCTTTGAAGACAGACTTTGAAGTCATGTTGGTATTAGTTTTCTGCAACTGTAAGAAAATACTGAAATAACCAACTGGTTTATAGTTTTCAGGATTTTGTTCCATTTGCTTCATGGCCGTTGGCAGCACCATGCACTGTGGGAGAAGTGTGAGTGGAGGAATGTTTTCATGACAGCCAAGAAGCAAAATGAGAGGAAGAGACCAGGACTGAACCCACCCCCACAGATTCTCTCAAGGGTATGCACCCTGGGGCCTGACTTTCCTCTCTTAGAGCCCACCTTTGAAGAATCCACCACCTTCTGATATACCAAGAGCTGCTGAATCATTCAACAAATGGACCTTTGGAGGATCATTGAAGAGGCCTATGATACCTTTTCCAAAGCAACCCTTTGTACAGTTTCCAGAGTCAAGTCCACCTCCTGCCAAGGTGCACTAAATAGAAAGGACAGCAGGTCAGAGGGGCCAGAATTTGAGAGTTGAAGACAGTAACTCTTTTCTACATTTTGGCATCTAGGAAGCACGAGGTAGCCCCTGTCAGAGGAGACCAATTTAAACAAGGGTTGAGGTAGGAGAGCAACATTGTCCAACTTGACACTTGAGTAACTCACTGGAATTGTGAAAGTGACAACAGTCCGAGACTACCCACACATACCAAATAGTGATAAAAATCAGTAGGAATTATAGTTTTACAAATGACCTCTGCCAGACACTACTCAAAGGAAATATACTTCTTAGAACTCATTGAACATTCATCCACTATGAGGTAGATATCATCATCATCATTATTATTATTATCTTCAATTTATTCACAAATTGAGAGAAATCTGAGTAATCTTCAGTTTGTGCAATGTGCAAAAGACTTGATGTCAGACAGATGACCCCAGCCACAGTGACTCTGTCATGTCTGTTGGATTCAGCATAGGTTACTGCTCTTCCCAAGCCCCTTGTCACCATCTCAGAAGCATATTAGTCTAGATATAAGAATCTTTGCCAGGGGGTTATACACACCTGTTGGAAGAGTTCCCCATATTGACAAATTCTTCTACATTTGTCTTTTTTTTTTCCAGAAAACACTCCTAAAACTTCTCCTTAGTGTACCTACATCTCTCCTGTGTAGCCTTTCCAGTCAACCCTATAGAAATTGACTCAAATTATGCAGACGTGTCAGCCAATCATTGGTTGTAGGAAATGTAATCAATGCTTCCCTGTGGCTATGGTATCATCTGAGAAGGAAGACACCACCAAACTTACTACAGCTGGACCTATAAATCCTGGTAAAGGACACCTGATCTGAACACGAGGACATGTCCCAGAGCCTCTCTCTCTCTCTCTCTCTCTCTCTCTCTCTCTCTCTCTCTCTCTCTCTCTCACACACACACTCTGTCTGTCTGTCTGTCTGTCTGTCTGTCTGTCTGTCTCTCTCTCTCGCTCTCTCTCTCTCTGCTCTCTCTCGCTCTCGCTCTTGCTCTCTCTCGCTCTGTCTCTCTCTCATACACACATACACACACATGCACACACGCATGCATACATACTTTCTCTAAGTAAATGCAAAGGTATTAAAAACTTAAACAGTCTTGCATGAAAAAGCATAGATGCACTTTCACTTACCCTTATTTGCTTAATGCACAGCTGAACATTTTATCAATAAAAAAGGTCAATTTTTTCTTTTTTTAAAAAGGTTTATTTATTCATTATATATGAGTACACTGTAGCTGTCTTCAGACACACCAGAAGAGGGCATCAGATCTCTTTATAGATGGTTGCGAGTTACCATGTGGTTGCTGGGAATTGAACTCAGAACCTCTGGAAGAGCAGTCGGGGCTCTTAACCGCTGAGCCATCTCTCCAGCCCTCAATTTTTTTCTTGAGCTCCTGGTATTTGTGTCACTCTTTAAAGGTAAAGAAAGAGAGTGGGCAGTAACTTAATTACATGTATGTTTTCTAAAGGATGACAGTTTGTGGGGAGGTAACAGCAGGGATTGCCTGTGCATAGCACAATCCATTTACTATTAACTGTTGCCTGTGCCTTGGACTACTAGCCACCAGACCCTATCTGCCCTTTGGGGTTGGAGATGAGGTGGCACAGTCAACAACACAGACTCCAGGAGCAAATGAGAAATGCCACAGCAAGCTCTGTGAAAACAGCCGCAAGTTCCTTTAATACCCTCCACCCAAGTCCCATTGGTACCAAGGAAACATCTCTTCTAAACAGCAGTTCCCAATTGGTTGCATTGTCTGCTCTAGCAATCCTTGGTCTCTCGGGCAGTCCTCAATTAGGGTCTCCTGCAGGAGATGCTTTTGTAGCTGCATAGCCTCTGGCGTTTCCACAGAGGTGGCCCCGCCATTCCTGCTATAATTATCACCAAAGCATATTCTACTGCCTAGAATCATAATACTGATTGTACAGTCAAGGCGGTTTAGCAGTAAGCATACAATGATAGGCTCCAGGGATCCTGAATTATTCCAGCTTGCATAGTATTCTACTGGAGTAAGATGTTGTTCTTCAAGATATGGTATATCCAGTGATTGGAAAATCCTTGCATGACATCGTGTGCCCAGTAAATGAAGCACATGAGTTTAGGAACTAAGGCTCAGAAGTGAAAAGAGCCCAGTAACATCCGACATAAATGATTTTCTTAGGAATTCATATTTTCCAACTTTGTAACATTAAGCTATATAGAATGATTCTAGTCCACAGATATGGAAAATTCCACCAGTAGAGTCAGTAAAATCTCACTAAATATAAACCTATTACTGCTGCCTGCTAAGTTTGGGATCATTCTAACAAAAGAAGAGACAAAAAATAGCTACTATGATCAAGAGGAACTAAGATTCATATCCAATAATGGGAACAGACATACACCTCAGCTCTGGTGAAGCCTCTATTCACACCTTCACACCCAGTTTTACTTGAAACGGTAAGAACAGTGACATAGCAGAGGCCTGGCCATAATCGGGTCTGACGCTTCAAGGATGAGGGTCTAAGTGCAACCACAGGTGAGCCAACTAGAAATGTCACAACGGAAGGTAATAATAGTGCAGGAGAGAGCAAGAGTGTGTTTCAGATGCTTTTTTTTGGATCAACGGCAATAGCAGTGTTGTAATTTGTCTCACTAATCTTCTCACTGCACGTTTGCCCACAAATTATGAATAAATCTGGTCCAGAAGAAGTTATGTGCAGGTCTTGGAAACACTAAGAAGCAGGTGCATGTGATTGGTACAGGTGAGATGCAGAAGTCTCAATTCTGTACTTAGATGCCTCTTGTCATTCCAAAGTAACTTGTTCCAGCTGCTGTAACCTTCGATGACTGCTAAGCTCTGCTAAGGAAAGAAAGCCAAGCCTCAAGCCATGCCTTGCTGTAGACAAGGTCTCTTATTGGAAGTAACTCAAGCCCAATAACGCACAGATGCAGACATATAATAGGCAATATTTATAAAGCTCTCCCATAAAAGCTCATATGTTGCAGTCTTGACTCCTGACTGATCGATTTGGTCACTGAGCTGTGACTGGATCACGAGGATTCTAATATTACCATGGATAATCCAACAATGGACTCATTATTTGGTGGAATTATTGTGAGGGGATGGGTAATGGAAGGTACGGCTTATTTGGAAGAACTTTATCACTGGTGCATGTCCATGTATCTTCTTAGCAGACCCTTCCTTGGGTGGTTTTGCCTTGTGTTTAGCATGAAGCAAGTACCTCTGTTCTGCCATACCTTTCTGCATTGCTGTTCTCCCTAGTAACAGAACCAGATGACCATAGGTTAAAATGACGAGAGCATTCTCTTTAGAAATCATTTGCACAAATGTCCCCTTGAAGACCCTGTGCCTAGGAAATGCCAACAAAGACAAGGCACAAGTCTGGTTTTCAACAAGGCTTGAAAATCAGAGCATTAGCAGCAGAAAATCTCTGTCAGTCTGGATGAGATACTTCATTCATTTTAGCTTGCTGAAACCGGAACAAGCTTAAAGACGAATGGGGAGCAGTTGCAGTGGGAAGTGTTCCTACCTTGAACAATAGAGGACGGCAAACACTGGGAGCTACATAGCAATTTCAAGGCAACCAAGTGTCTCCTTGCATGTGGAGGAACAGCCCTTAATAAGATAAATTGTGTATTTGGGTAAACGGTGTCAAGAAAGATTAGTGATCTCTTCTAAGGACATCCCACATACGCTCCACTGCATTCAGGCAGGCAGAGGCAGCCTCTTCTCCCAGGACATCAGTTCTATGATGATAGATTTCCAGTAATGACATGAAATAAACATTTGCACAATGCATGAATGAGTTCTAATATCCTCAATGTCAGCTGTGTGTATCTGAAATGCCTGGAGCCTGCTTATCACCATATATAATATTCATAAAGCATTTTCAATCCCTCGACAGAGGCTCTCTGCAGAAAGGAAACAGTTATCTCTCTCTAAAGGAAACAGTGAAGATTAATTAGTTAATTTCTTAAAGTGCTTCAGGGATGGAGGTTTCTTTGCTCAAACTAATTATGAGTATCACAATGTGTCCATGCTGTAAACCCAAACCTCTGGCACTGCACAGAACTGTATTTTTTATTGACATAAGGAATACTTAGATATGCCATTACTTTATTATGCCACCATGATTACGTTGCAGTTCAAAGTGTAGGTTTAAGAATAATGTTAGATCACCGAGGCAACTCAAATCTGGTTATACAATCAGGCAATTTGCACAAGTTCTCATTTGGGGCCCATTCAACGATGCAGGCATTGTCTATTGTCATTTCAAACATATTGAGTAGAGAAGTTAATATCCTTACACACGTACCAGCTAGAAGTCTTTACAAAAATCTCATTTAACAGGGCCCAGTCTGTGAATCTAAATCAGATAATGCACATGTAGGTTTAGCAAAGTACCTGCCTTCTTCTTCACACTCAGTTCTCATGAACAAACCTGTGTTGCATGAGATTGATCGGAAATGTGAATCGAAAATACTTTATGTTTGTCTCCCACTCTTCAAATGTTTCTTCATTCATTGAAGATGTGTTTTACTGTTCTGTTGCATAAACTGCATAACAGGCCTCTGATCTTTTCAGCTGGTTCTTGAGTCACCTATGTCACAATGTTGTCTCAATATGTCAAAGGCAACGACCACTTCTACAGCAGTGACGATGAGTGGAGATGTCATGTGCCATACCTAGAGCATAAGTATAACTTCAATGCTTGCTTTTGGAGAATAGACTTGGGCTTCACAGCACGGAACAAGACAATGTAGCCTTCTGCTACCTTCAGGTTTAGAAAAGTGTCTCCATTCACAGGAACATGGTATGTGAGGCATGGACTCTGATCTCATGGGCAAGAAATGAACCCTCCCTCACATATGAAATCTAGCCACAACCATTGAATATGGGCATTCAGGTTGGAATTGGACCTCACATTAATGAACCATACCTTTCAGCCCTCCGGAAATGTATTCTATTCCTTTAAGTACAAGAATGGTCTTCCAGGTATGGAAAGGGGCTCTTAAATTTTCAAAGCTATATAACAGGTTTTGCATTATGCAATTGTGGGACATGAATGCAACTAGAAATGTCAGACATAAAGCCTAGTCTTTCAGAGATACAACAGAGAGCAATGGCTTGGATGTGGCCATATTGAAAACCTAATCCTCAATGCTGTGTTTTTTTAGATATGGAGCTTAATAGGAGGCCACTGGAGGTGCTACCTTCTGAGCAGATTAAACTAGTTCTCACGTGAAGTAGTTTCAGTGGTAAATGTCCTGCACAGGCTCAGGTATTTTAGTATCACATTGGAGAGGCTAGAAGGCCTTGCTGCAAGGTCACTGGCAGTGGCTTGGAGAGCTTAAAACCTCCTGCCACTTCAGTTTTTCCTTTCTCTATGTTGGGGAATGGTTTTGTGGAGGAGAGGAGGAGGTGGGATGTCTGATGCCATTAAGGGGATCCCAGGTGGAAAAAGGAAGAAAATCCACTACAAGGTCACTAGGAATTGTTGCCATGAGAGGACAGTTGGAACAGGAGCAGCCAGTGCAAAATCAAGATGGCAGGTCATGTCTCATGGCTGGGAAGTGGCTGGGAAGTAGGCCAGGCCAACATAGTCAGGTTAGAATAACTCAGTATCTTCCCAGTGGTAATGCAAGAAGCTCATTAATAAATACAACAAGTCTCCATGTCATTATTTCAGAGCAAGGGTGGGCACAGAAAAGCCCTGTACTTGTAGAACTTTGATTCACTTTTGTTTTTAAAAATATGATCTCCCAACTTCATTCTCCTATGGCTATGCCTGACATATTTCTGAGCCATGGTGTCTCTCTTATCCCTCTGGAACCTTAAGGCAAAACAAACTGTCTCTTCTTTAAGTTGCCTTTGGTCATGGTGTTTTATTACTGCAATAGAAAATTGACAGTACATTATGAAATTCAAGATTCTTATTTAAAAAATTATCCCTGTTACTTTCTGCCCAAGTGATCAATCGCTCAATCTATCCACCCATCTATCCACCCATCTATCTATCTATCTATCTGTCTGTCTGTCTGTCTGTCTGTCTGTCTTCTATTTCTTTCAATGTCTCTGTGTCTCTGTCTCTGTCTCTCTGTCTCTCTGTCTCTTTCTCTCTCTCTCTCTCTCTCTCTCACACACACACACACACACACACACACACACACACACACACACAAAAAAACTGCCATTGTGCGTTGCCTTCTACTATAATATGATACATCCAAAGGGATCTTCTCCATAGTCTAGATTATGCTGTTTAAATTTCTAATTGCCAAGATAATAAACTAACTAAATCAATTTATAAATATCTAATCCATTGGAATTTCATTATACTAATTTTAAAATACAGCCTGCTGTATTGGTCAGGCTTTCATGGCATGAAGGATGGTTATACAAATATGAAATGTTACCATCATGCATAGAAGCTGACCATGACCACAGACTTAGATTGTATGAATAAGGAATTTCAACTGCCCATATGGAACACTACTCTAGAGAAACAGAACTTGACCCACCACATACGAAATCTGAAATCTGATTTTTCAAGCATAGATTTATGTCTTTCATGTTTGAATTCTGTCTTTCCCACAAGACCCATTCTTAGGAACATAGACTTGGACCTCTATCAGAACCAACTAGACCCTTTATTATGAGATTCTGTCATTCAGGTATAAGGTATTCCCCTTCTAGAAGCACTTCTTTTATGGAATGTCAATTAAATCATGAAACTTAAATCCTCAAGTATGAGACAGCCATGTGACTATAAATCAGTCATGTTCACAAACCCTCTAAAATATGATAATTGGTCTAGTAATTATAAATACTAGATCTCCATGTGAATGCTGAGTGCCTACATTCCATCCATAGAAATTGGTACCAAGAGCAGATTTTCAGTCTCCAAACATAAAACTCATAGAATGGATCTTGTAGGTAGAATAACTACCTACAAAGCTTGATTTCTCTCATAAATATTTGTTTTCACATAGGAATGTGGTCCTTCTGGCCAGGAACTTAGAACTCCATACATGAAAAATCACTATCAAGGAGCAAAATATTGCCTATAAATATAGGGCTGTGAAGATAGCATTTCATGACTGAAATTCCAATTTCCAAACATGCAGCTTAGGTCTATAAAGTAGAAAATTGGTTGCTTCAGGTGTGGGTAACAAACATTAAACATGGTCAGTCATGTCTGAAACCAGAGATTTCAGACACGCAACTGGCTTATTAGTCACAGGTATTTGTTTTCTGCAGCATGTGAACTATTAAACAATGCTACCCACATACCAAATGCTGGGACTAAACTGTGACCTCTTTAAATTCATTTATGGAAGACCCAATCCCAGTTTGACTAAATTTGAACACAATGGCTTTAAGGATATCCTTAAAGGATGTTATGAAGGTGGGGCCCTAATCTGTTCTAGATCAGGATCCTCATTAGAAGAAACAGAGATACCAACTGCTTTTCTCTAGTTTACACAGAGAAAGAGTGTTAGTAGGGAACAGCAAGAAAAGGGCTTTCTGAAAACTAGGTTAGGTGAGCGTGGCACTAGTAATCTCAGCACTCTAGTCACATGCAGGAATAACACAAGTTCAAGACTTGTCTCAAAGGAAGAAGCTCTGAAAATGTATTTTAGTGGAAGAAAAATTATATGATACTAGGTTCTATTCCCACTTCTTTGTGATGGGGAGAAACCATCTCAGATCCTGAATTTGCTAGTACCTTGATCTTGGATTGTAACCTGAAACTATGACAAAATTAATTTCTCTTTGCTGAGATATTATATATCATACTGTGGCATCCCTTAAAGACTACTATGGTACATAAGAAATTAAATATCCAAGCATTCATTTAAGTCACAGAAGCTGTCTTTCCCAGACATGCAACCTGATCAAACTGGTTTCCATGTATGAAATCTATCCCTTTAATCATGAAAATATTCTCACAGCCTTGGCTACTAAACCAAGTATGAATATGGTCTTAAAAGTGTCCTACCTTGATGGCATGAAAACAAACCTAACTAGATGATGTATTAACTTCAGCTCTCACTACTACAACAAAATGCCAAATAATATGCAATGTAATGCAGGGATATTTATTTGGGCTTACAGTTCGAGGACATAAGTCCATTATGGCAGGAAGGCAGGGTAGCCAGGGTCTTCATGGCAACATGAACACACTAAGCCTTGCTCACATCTCAGTGGAAAGGAAGGAGAGCAATTCCTCTGGTACAGGAGCTGTGCTATAGTCCATAAGAACCACCTTCTAGTGAGCCATCTCCTTGAGGTAGGCAATACATCCTGAAGACTTCCCAACACAGTACTACAGGGTCGGGAGCAGATGTTGAAACACTTGGGCTTGGGGGAAGACAGTTTACATCCAAACTGTAAATACATGGAAATTTTCTTTCTATAGCAGTATATACTTGGGGAGATCATTAAATTAATAAGCATAAGTAAGAATAACTATGCAAGTATTTTTAGAGAAGTTGTGACTACAATGTATGAAAAATGTATGAAATTTTACAAGTATGAAAATGTAATAATGAAGCCCATCACCTTGCATGATAGCTGAAAAATAAAATAAAAAATTTTAAACAGATTATCTAAGTTAATCTTTATAATGCCTTTGGAGCAAGTCTATTTTAGGATAAGCATTTAAGAAGTACTAGACAATGGCATTTTAGTTTAGCACACATGGTGAGGAATCCAGCATACATTTGTTCTTTCATTAAACAAAAATCCTCATCAACTAATATACACAAAGTTTCTAATGACTTTTAATAAGAATATGTTTTTCAAATTTTGTGTCTACCCATAAAGATGAGAATCATGTATGAAAAATTCTTAGCAGATTATATTTTATAGATATAGTTTATCAGGGCACGATGTTTTAGATAGGATTTGGTAGTGTATCCAGTGGAGACTCATGGTGAACACCTGATCCTGCATGTGCCCACACACTAGGTGGTGTGGCTCTTTAAGGGATGCTGCCTACCAGGTGATGCTCAGCTCACTGTTAGCGCTGCCTCCACAACTCAGAGCAGCTGTTAACGTAGTCAAGGGCAAGCTGTTAGGAGCATAAGTCAACTCCCAAATCCTTCGTGCTTCCTGTCTGGTGATGAGCCATCTCTCATCTGTTCCTCTGCCATCCTGCAAGAGGCCCTCATCAGTGTCTAGATGACGTTGGGCCATTGAATTTGAATCTCCAGAATTAGGAGCTAGTGAGTCCACTTTTACTTAGAGGGTTAATCTGTGTGGGGGTTTGTTAGGCTAATTTAATAAGTGGACTAATATCCAGGGTACAGGGTATGGTGCAGGACTGATGCAGAGGTTGAGCAAGCTTGGCCTTCGCATACTAATGAAAGAAACTAAACGAGAGTTTCATAGAGGGATATTTAATAATACTTGAAAAAGAATAAAAAACCATGACTTTTAAACCCATTTGTTTCTAGAATAAGTTCTAGAAAATTTAGATGAGGAAGATGAACAAATGCAGGTAAGCAGGAGATTATCTACTTGTCTGTCTGTCTGTCTATCCATCCATCTCCCCCCCACTCTCTCTCTCCACACACACACACACACACACACACACACACACACACACACACACACACACACACATGTTTCTTAGGAACTTTGTACATCAGTAAAACAATGTACAGAGTTTATTTAAATAAGGGAGTAATGAAGTTAATTATGTATACATAGTACAATGGAGCACTTCTCTGCCACTCTATGGGTATATGAAATCATTTTAACTGAAATGTCCATTACATGTTCCTAAATGAGAATAGTACTTGGTATAGAAGTTTATAGTTGATATTACTAGATAAAGTATGGAGATATAAGCACCATTATATTTGCTCTGTTTTCAATGAACTGTAAGATTTGAATAGTTTTACATTTTGTTTTGCACATGGTTGTTACTTTTTAAAAAATTATTGTGTTGCTTTAAATGAAGAAGAGATTCTTACTTACATATTTAAATATATGTTTATTTTCCTAGACTAAAGGAAAATTGCATAATGTCAATCCAGGTTTACAATACAATGCTTCAAGAAAGCTCACAGTCATTGAGAATAATTTCCCATTGCTATAACTCTTATGCCACCTTCTGGTCTAAATATAATTCACCTAACTGAAACTGTCTAGCATTGCCTGACTGTGCTTCAATGCTATTTCCAGCAGGCTTGCTTTTCTCTTTATGAGCCAAGTACTTCTTTGCATTTCAAATGCAGCATAAAACTTAAACTGTAAATGTACACTTCATGATCATGTAAAAACAATTATAGCTTAGCAGAATAGAGCATTGGCAAATCTCGCCAAACGTACCATAATGGAGAGTATCCTTTAATGAGTAAACTCAGACGTCTACCAGACAATATTAATGTGGTTCTAAACTGACTTAAATACATTATAGATAGGCAAAGGACTTAGAATCAGCCTAGACTGGGATGCCAGACTAGTGAGTGACTAATTTACTCTTGTTCTTCCTTAGCCAGTTTATCTTGTCATTCACCTTTTATTATCACTACTCAATGAAAACTCTGACCTCTGCTGCGCCAGCTACCCCACGCCTTCTCTTCTCCTTGCTTTTGAATGTTTAAAGCTCTATAAAAATTGGTATACATCATTGGCTGTGCACTAAGAGTATGGGGACATAGTTTAGTGGAAGATGAGCTAATGTTCCTTCTAAGAAAGAATATAATATAATTATTTAGCCATTTCATAAGTTATAATCCATATTCTGCAATATTTTCAAACAAAATACATTATTCTTGTACATATACTCTAACGTGCAAGATGAGAGCTCGAATGGCGACGTTGTCTTATCTGGCACGCATGTAAAGGCATTGTAGATCCATGACACACAGTGCTTTGAATGTGGCAAGATTGCGTGAGAGATATTGTGGGAGTTTAAGATGATAAAATATTGAACTTTGGTTTCTCTAATCAAAACAATGGATCAGTCTTATTTCCTGGTGATAGTTTTCAAAATCAAAGCTTATGCACACAAAAGCTATCATCTCATCATTTCATCTCGGCTGCTCAAACAAAACCTAGATACTTGCTCAGTGATTCATCTCTCTCTGCACCTACATTCTGACTCCCCCAAAATGCTGAAGGAATTTATGCCTGTTGCTAGCGTTCCCTCCTGACGGCAACAGCAGAGTTCTGATGGAATACTTGTGGTTCTATTTTAATTTTGCAATGTATTTTTGAATTCGTTAATATCTTCTCACCAGCTTAAACACCACCAGCTTTTCTTTTCCATTATTTCATTTGTTTCTTTTTAAATTTTATTGATTTGTGTATTTTTTAAAATGTAGGAGTATTCTGCCTGCATGTACACCTGCATGGCAAAAAAGGCATCAGAGCCATTTTATAGATGTTTGTGAGCCACCATGTGGATGCTGGGAATTGAACCCAGGACCTCTAGAAAAGCAGCCAGTGTTTTAAACCTCTGAGTCATCTCTCCATACCCTATTAGCTCTTCTTACTATCAGAACAGATATCGATTATTGACTGGTACCCAGAAGCTACCACAATGTTCCTAACATAGTATGTGTTCAGCCAATACTTTATAATCAATGACTTAATGAATATAAAGAATAAAGTTAATCAGAGGTTTAGTAGGTTTAAGTAAAACAGGTATCTAAATCCATTTTAATTATTACAATGAACACCTTAAACTGAGTACTTATACACAAGGGATTTAAAGAGCTCACCATTTGGGAGGCCTGAAGTCCCAAACAGCAGATGTCTCTAGAAAGAGCCCTTGGGTTACATTACTTTTTGGTGGAAAGCATCTTGGGATGTGATGAAAAGATTATGTGGGAGAAAGGAAACCAGGATGAAAGGAGGGAGGGGGGAGAGAAGAAGAGAGACAGAGAGACACAGAGAGAGACAGAGACAGAGAGAGATAAAGAGGAAAGACAGAGAAACAGAGACAGAGACAAAGAGAGGGACACACACAGAGAAACAAAGAAGGAGAGATGGGGGAGGGGGAGAGAGAGAGAGAGAAAGAAGAGAAGAGAAGAGAAGAGAAGAGAAGAGAAGAGAAGAGAAGAGAAGAGAAGAGAAGGAGAAAGAGAGAAAGAGAGCGAGAACCCTCCTGCTTTTTTCTACTGGGAAGTCTGGGAGAAGGTTAGCTGAGCTCCCCACACATGAGCACTTGGAGGATACACTCTTGTCTTTCTGGGAGTCCCGATACTATAAATGTCTTGCACTCTTCTTTTGTTAAAAAAGATTTAAGGGGCTGGAGAGATGGCTCAGTGGTTAAGAACACTGACTGCTCTTCCTAGAGGTCCTGAGTTCAATTCCCAGCAACCACATGGTGGCTCACAACCATCTATAATGAGATCTGATGCCCTCTTCTGGTGTGTCTGAAGACAGCTACAGTGTATTCATATATAATAAATACATTTTTTAAAAAAAGATTTAAAAACCCAAAAAAGCAAAAAAACTTCCTTGGGGAGGATTAAAATAAATCATTATTTTAAAAAATGCAACAGTATCACCCTGAAGAATTATGTTCCAAAATATTTCCATATTCCCACTATGTTCCTTGCACGTGCTCTTCAGAAATCAGCAGTGTATAAACAGAGCATTCTTTTTCTTTCTCAAATATCTCAGAAATACTTAATTATAAAATAATAATAACAATTATTATTATTAACTAAACCTAAGAAAATCTACTTTAGATCTATATTGTCCGTTGATGACTTATGCTTCTGCTCCGGTGGGTTAAATCACAAGTCCTGTCATGCTGACAGCACCCAATAGTCAGGAAAGACTGGGACCTATATAATGCCTCCTATGGGGAAAAAAGAACTGTGTAAAGAGCGTTTGTAGGATAGTATGTAGGGATGTTCAAACGTAGCCTTATTTTACCTAAAGGCTGTCTGGGAGAGATTCTCAACTGTAACAGATAGAAGCGCATGAAGCCCCATGTATGGATCACCCGGGTTAAGAAGAAAGACGGCTCACACTCCAGCCCTCCATTCACCTCCTGTAAGATTCCTACCTGTCTTCTTAGGCCCTCATTCTCTCTATTTGTGAAGTAAAACTGAGTCGTTACATTGAAAATAATTCCAGCCATGTTGGAATTATTTGATAAATAATAAATTTGATCCTTATTCTTTTTACTGATGAATGCAAATGTTCTTTAACTTTTATGACACTCTAGTCATGAACTTCTAATTCAGGACTTTTGGGACGTAGGCGTCTCCAGCTGTGAGATGTCCTATCAACAAAAATTTAAAAATGTACTATTTACCCCACTCTTATTTACATAATGGAATCACTCACTGTGGCCTATTTTACACCCTTGACTTCTGCTAGATGTTTTCTTTTTCATATATTTTGCTTTGTTCCTAAGTTTATTTGGTGTTTTCTCCTGTTAAATCTGTCTGGCAGACCCTTGATAGGTTTCACTTTCTGTAGCGACCATTCCTCAGGGTACCACATCCATCGATCAACTCCAATCTACTCATACATTTACCTTATTAACAGTTTGCACACTTTTAGGTGGATTGCTCCAAATATGAGCCCTACCAGCACTGAAAAACCTCATAAGATTCACAAGACAGCAGTTGCCCCCCTGGTATTCCAGAGAAAATGATACTCATTGATAAATAATCCAGTAATATAAATCTGTAAAAATAGTTACATTGTACTTCAGAGTCCTCTATCTATCTGTAGAAAACTGTATAAACACATGTTATACATTTGCTTTCCTAACATTTCCCTGTAAAAATATAATTTTTCAGTTATATCTTACTTCCTAAACTAAAAACTACACTTTGAATTACCTTAAAATCTGTATTTTAGGTGAAGTATAGGTACTCATTATTTGCTAAACAGGGAAGTAAATGAGCTAATTGGACCAAGATTTTAATGCTGTTTTTCACTAATCAAAATATATGAGCTGTGTGTGTGTGTTTGTGTGTGTGTGTGTGTGTCTGTGTGTGTGTGTGTGTCTGTGTGTGTCTGTGTGTGTCTGTGTGTGTGCCTGTGTGCAAATTCAACTGCAAGAATGTGTGAGACGTTTCCTAGGGAAATGTGAACAAATGTTTGTTTGCCCAGATGTATAACCAAGGACAGATTGGTACAACCTGAAGACCCAATGATGTAATGGGGTTACTTGCAGCAGTAAGGGTTGCGGTTACTTCCAAGGGCACGGTTGACTCAAATACAAGTGAATAATTAAAACACCACCCCAGCGTGGATCCCAACTTGTGAAGCATGAATTTCCAATCCTGGAATTTATGGAGAACTTCCAGGCAGGTCAGCATGCTGGAGAATCTCTTCCGGGCATCTGGGCTGATTAGAAAAACTTCCCAACACTTAATTACTGCTTCTGTTACCCTGGGGAGGGTGCTTGGAAACTTATATCAGCTTTCACATACTCAGTACTCTGTGTGCTTCCTGGGTCTCATGAAGCTGCCTCTTCTCCTTGGTTCAACTCTATTGATTGGACGTTTCGTTAGCTCCGCACACTCATGATGAGTCTACTCACATAGGGTAACATCTGACCATTGGCAGGGAGTGGAACCATATTACATTGGCATTCACACAGCACACTGTCCTTTATTCTGTGCCCTCCACTTAGCATTCTATGTTGAAATGGTCTGCTAATTATACATTCCTTCACAAACGCTGCATAATATGACATATTATCCCATGCTACAAAAAGGGCTGCAATTATTTTGCATCTAGTTCAGAATTGTAGGGGGGTCACTAGATAGTTTTTTTCAAGAAACAAAACAAGTCATATATGCTACTCTTATCTCAACTATCTGTCAGTTTTATTTTTTGGAACCTTTAGCAAATAGTCAAAAAGTCCAAGAAAATATTTTAGCTTTGTAGAATATTTTTCAACAAATTCTAGCGAATAAAAAAAATAGAAATACATTTTCCTCTGGCCACACATCCCCTAGACTTTCTCTTTAAGGTCTCTTCTATCATTGACTGATTTATATTGACCACTGAAATTTATGTTTAGGCTTTTGCTGTCTCTCCCAGCCCAAGTTCATCTTGTCATTAGTGAAACACCATGGTGATAGTTCCTATTTCTCTGATCCAGATTGTTAGGTCTGAAACCCGAGACAAGTGGCTAACTGGGGTGCCTATTAACATATCAAAGCAGTTAGTTCTTCCAACTTCTTTCAGTACTTGTTAGCGTCATCCTGTCTGGCTACCCACCCTCTACACTACCTATTCTCTAGCCCAGAGACTGTGCTGGGCTGCCTTTCCCCCAGCTGCTCTTCCCTATATAACCCAGCCATTTTGGCTATGCTAGTTCTTTTTGGTCTCTTTGCCTCTTGACTGATGCTCTTGGCTCCTGGCGTTCCCTTTCTCCATACCTGACTACACCACCACCGAACATATTTCTTCTCTCCCCTTTAATTTTATAAACCACAACAAACACTTTATAATTCAATGTCCTAAAATGATCTTTCTAAAACACAACCAATTTTATCGTCATGTCAGTCATGGGAGAGCTCCCACTAGCTATATGGTGCCATCTAAGTGGAACATCATTTGGTTGTGGTCGTTATAGTCTTGTCTACCATTCCTTTCCACTCTGCACGTCCTCATCTGGTTATTTCTGGGCCTCCTTCCTTCTGTGCTCAGTCCTCCTGGAACCCTGGAGAACTTTATTTATGTGCTAAGACTGCTTAATTTTCACATTCCTTGGAAAAAAGCTGGGTCACTTCCTCTCACATGAATCCATCTGTGTAATTCTGTTATGATTTCACACTACTGGAAGATTACTTGTGTATTTCTCACCAGATCAGTAATATTTAGCTTCACTTGCTTCCTGGCTTAGAGCATCTGCTCAATAAAAACCTAAAAATTAGACATGTGACTGTCTGTGGGGTCCATTTTGTCACTTACTTTCTGTACCACAGGTGTCTGGTTGCTCTTCCTCCAGAATAAATCAGTGTTATTTTTATATAAACATTCATGTCTGAATGAGGACGAATAGTAGATATTTTTTCTGATTTGTTCATCTCCTAAAATGTTGGTTTTCTTGGTGAATTAAACATGACTGTGATACTGTGAACTCTGAAACTGATGTGACTTCCCTCTTTGCTTTGACACTAAGAAAATTGTGTCTAGTACATGAATGCCTCTAAATAGTTCTCAGAGACGGCATCAAGGATTTTTTATGTGAATCTTTAAATTTTATTTCATTTTTGCCTTTGCCTTTTATCAGAGATATTCTGTAAGCGAAGGGTCTGAAGGTACCTGGAAGAGAATGGGGGACAAGGGATGCGAAGAAGGATGCCAAGACAAGAGTCTGATCAAGGCGACAATTTTATTTTTTTCCCAAGGGGCTGGAGAGATGGCTCAGCCGTTAAAGGCTAGGCTCACAACCAAAAATATAAGAGTTTGGTTCCCAGCACCCACGGCTGTCTCCCAAGGCCTTTTTATTTTTCCCCAAGGCTGAATTTATACCATAACATGGGTAACAGAGGGAGGGGGGAAGTAAGAAATATTTACGCAGGCCAAGGACACAATATTCGTGTGGTCAGGGAGTAGGCTGATGTTGACAGGTTGTCAGAAAGGTCACAGGTTTGTCCTATCTATTAGTCAGCAGGATGTCTTTATCATATTATTATTTTTCTTGACCATCAGATTTGGATTAGTCTTCTGCAGCTGGCTGGGGATTTTCCATGAACCCAGTCATACTTAATTTTAACATCAACAATGGAGGGCTTCAAGGGCATCACTCCCAACAATATTCTAATCAATTTATCTTTTCCAGATGGTGCTTATTTAAAGTATATATTAAATATATAAATTTAATGAGTGATATTTACTTCTCAAATACCTCAAAATGGTTCATGTTTAATATGCAAACCGTCTTATCTTAATACTTGTGGGAAAATGTTGTGAGTAATACAATAATGTTTTTCATTTCTTTGAATTATTCATAATGTGTGCTTACTTTAAACCTTGAACAGTTAATTAATTTCTGAACATTCGTATTTTTCTCCCCCTTTAAAAGATTTATATTATATTATACTTGGAGTTAATAAATAAATGTCTTGAGATGTTTGTATGTAATACTAATAGCCTTCAATTTATGCTTGTCTACCATAGAAATCAAGAGTTCTGTATTCCACTGGGCAACAAAAATCATTTTTGAGAATATTGATAAAATCTCTGAATATTTTTCTTTGAATTATTTATCTTATTGACCATTGTCGTGAACAGTCAATGTATAATAATTTGTTGACCCTATGTCTTAGTTTGCTTTCCATTATTGTGACAAAACACCGTGATCAAAAGTAGATTGAAAGGTAAAGGTTTATTTCATCTTATTTTCCACAAAATAGTTTATCACTGAGGTAACTCAAAACAGAAACATGGAGGCAGAAACCGAGGCAGGGACCTGGGAAATGCTTTGATGCAGGTCTGCCCACATTCAGCTACCTTGGTTATGCATCCCAGAACCCAGGGATGGCAGCACCCACGGTGGCCAGACTTTCCCGCATCAATCACTCATCAAGAAACTACCCCTGCTGCCTTGACTACAAGCCAGCCTAATGGTGGCATTTTCTCAGCTCAGATTCTTCTCCCCAGATAACTCCAGCTGTGTCAAATTGATAAAAACAAACAAACAAAACCCAAAAAACTAATCAGGACATTAACTATGCATGGTGTTTATATATTTGAAAACTAGAACACAAATTAAACTCATAATTCTATAAGTCTGAGCAGATATAAAATTAATTTTAAATTTAACCTAAGAAGACACATAATCCAGTTTTAAATGATAAAAAGATGTGTTTTGAGCTGGGCGATGGTGGCAGAAGCCTTTAATCCTAGCACTTGGGAGGCAGAGGTAGGAAGATCTCTGTGAGTTTAAGGTCAACCTGTTTTGAGGTAAGTTCTTGGACGCCCAAGGCTACAGTTTAGAGAGACTGTGTCTCAAAAAACAAATCAAACAAAATAAAAAAGAAGGGAAGGAAAAAACAAAAGACAGACAGACAGGCAAAAAGGAAGGAAGAAAGAAAGAAAGAGAGAGAGAGAGAGAGAGAAAGAAAGAAAGAAAGAAAGAAAGAAAGAAAACATGCATTTTGCTTTGTCAATTAGGTTATTTGAGCAAAGGTTCAGAGGCTGAGGAGGTAAACTGAGCTCTCGGCAGCAATTCACATATATTTAAACACTGGCTTACAGGGCCACAGAGTCAACTAAGGAGAAGTGGCCTGGAATTCCCTAAGTTTTATATTGAAGCTCCCATTATTGGAGAGTTAGGATGAATAGAAAAAGCCCAGGCCTTATCTGGACTAAGGCTTCTTCTTAAATCACCTCAGCACTTAATTGGATTAAGGTTAGCTTTCGCCTCAGCTATCTGCCAGACACAAATATAAATTTTATTTTGGAAAAAGATAATTTTATTTTAGACCTTAAATTGCCTCGATAATTTTTCAAATGCAGCGACTGGCACTGAATTTAAAAGATTAAGTACACAGAGAGACCAAAAAATAAAAAAGAAAAGAAAAAATGTTATGAAAACCAGTAATGAAACAACAGACAATTTAACATGCAGCCAGTGATATTTTATACATAAGCTACTTAAAGCATAAAGGATAGCAATGCCATATACAATCTCATCACATATAAAGTTAAAAATGCAACAATTGTTAGGTTTTGTGGTAGGAGTACCTTGGAGGGTTGGAGCCAAGATATGCTGCAAAAGTCACACCATGCAAGGCCACCTCGAAGTGGAACCAGGGAGACAGAAACAGACAGGGAGACCTGAAGACAGAGAGCTGGCTCTGATAACAGAGCCCTTTTAAAGGATGTGAGTGTTCCATTTTGGTGGCTGGTGACGACTTAGCTGCTGGTTCAAGGTTGATGAAGGCAGGATGGGGCGAACACTTCTCTTTTAGGAAAGAATGATTAGTGAGTCAGGGATGGGGGCACCATATTCTTTAGACTGCGTCCTGCTGTCCGGGTCTAATATCTTTAGGGATCTAAGAGAGCTTGGGACGTTGGCCACATCCTGGAAGAGTTGGCTGTTTTACCCACTGTCCAGACTCTGCAGGACCATCTAAGGACATGGAGGCAGCAGTCGGAGCAGACCGTGAGGCTGGACCACCAGAGACCAGCCACTTTGAAGCTTTCCAGGATGCAGATTTTGAGGAAACACTGGAACCTGACTGGTTGATGAAACAGTTATATATTAGGGACCAAAGATAAAGTTAGGGAGCTTAGGGGAATTTCTTTTTCCTTAGGTGTACATTTGAAACGTTTAGGCTCATAGTCGTGATAACTGCTGATAACTGCGGGAGGGGATTCACAGTACATGGCGAAGGGGAATCCCACCCTCGGGAATAAGTGGAATAGGCAAGTGGGGAAACAGGCTATTGGTTGACAGTACTTATCTGGAGTCCATTTGACACGTGAGAGGTAGATTCGAGTTGGTTTCCTGAAGCTTACGAGGAATGTTTTAAGTTTACAAGAAGAGGCAAGTTTTAGATATGTTAGCTTTACCATTGTTTGTAGCCTGTACTGCAATCCACATTGTTTAAGAGTCAGTGGACTCAAGCCCTACACGCAACACTTAACCACCGAGTTTCTAGTCCAAGCGTCCAGTCTTCTATCTTCCTCCAAAAGCCCAACAGGGCCGAGTTATTTACAACAGCAACCTACTTTCTAGTGCCAACATCAGCATGAGTTACTTTTCCGTTGGTGTGACTAAGCACCAGGACTAAGCAGCTTCCAGAAGGAAGAGTTTACGTAGGTTTTCAATTCCAAAAGGATAGAGTCTGTCGTGTCAGAGAGGAATGTCAACAGGGAACAGGTATGGTGGCAAGCCCACAAAGCTAAGAGTTCATCTTTAAATGAAAACGTGAAGTGGGAGAGAAAACAGGAAGTGGGCTGAGGCCATTTGATCTCAAAGCCTGCTCCAAGTGATGCATTTCCTCTAGCAAAACTGGACCCCTAAACCTCTCCATTGCTGTGCATCATCCACGGGGAAGTCCGAGATGGGCGTGTCTCATTCACACAACTATAGCGTTACCACATTGTGAGCTATCCTACCTCTTTATTTTATTGGATATTTTATGTATTTACATTTCAAATATTATTCCCTTTCCCAGTTTCCCCTCCAGAAACCCCTACCCTATCCTCTCTCCCCCTGCTTCTATGAGGGTACGCCATGCAGTCCCACGTCAAGAACCTGAAATTCCGCTACACTGGCTTTCACAGGACCAAGGTTCTCTCCTCCCACTGGTGCCAAATAAGGCCATCCTCTGCTACATATGCTGCTGTAGCCACGGGTTCTTCCTTTCTCTAACTCTTCCATTGGGGTCCCTGACCTCAGTCCAACGGTTGTCTGTGAGCATCTGCCTCTGTATTTGTCATGCTCTGGCAGAGCCTCCCCGGAGACAGTTATAACATGTTCCTGTCATCAAGCACTTCCTGCAATAGTATCTGGGTTTGGTGTCTATATATGGGATGGTTCCCCCTTTTTTGACCTCTAATGTTCCTTTTCTGCTTGAAATGGTGTTTGCTACTCTGTTGCTTTCCATTCACTGAATCTCATAGAGGTAACTCATAACCCTTCATGTTACCTAGAAGTCCATGTAATTTTTTTTGGAAACAGAAAGAAATTGGCCTGCAGTAGAGAAATTGCAACAAAGCTGCACATGAAAAATTTTGATAAAATTTTTAGCCTTGGATTCAAGCTAAATTCCACATATAGGAATTTAAACTAACAAAATAAATCCATAAGGGTGGATGCCAATAGCCCCACTGTATAATAATAGAAATAACTGAATAAGCAGATCATCTAATAAGTGTATATTTTTAAACATAAATTACAGCATGTATAAACACTAAACAGAATATACCAAAAAAGTCACTTACTTGATTGAGAAATAGACATAATTTATTTTAGGATTAACAAAGTTAGATTATTAAATGTCTCAACAAACCTATACCTAAATGCAAATACAGTTTATAGAATCATGGATAGCCTTTCTTTCCTTTTATTTAGCCTATATTTTTCAACTTTTTTTCTTGCTCTTTAAATTGTTTTGTTTCTTTCAAATTATGAAAAAGATTTTTTTTTCTAAAATGTGTTATGTTGCCATTCGGACAGGAATGTTAAGAATTAAATGCAACAGTTAAATAATATTTACGTGGAAACCAAAAGTTTACAGAAAAGATATCTTACTAAATACAAGTTGGTAAAATAGCAGTCATTTTATGAGCTCAGAGAAAATCGTAGATTTCAAGGTTTGAGGCAAAAGTCATAATGATTTTCAGGTTCTGGTGTTTGGAAACACATGTAAGGCCTCATATATTGTTCCTTAGTCAGTCTTCTGATTTCCACCGCCTGTGCTACAAATCTCAAAACATCCTCTCCCCCTTCATTTCGATGAACATGTCTATTAGGTATGGTCCATCAATAATTAGGCACAAGTCACCTGACTTGTCCCCTCCTAACATTTTCCCCAGGCTTCTTGTTTTCAACCTCCTCCAGATGGTAGGATTCTTCTTCACTTTGAAAGCCTTCCCCCCCTTTGTTTTCTTTTTTGCCATTCTCCACAGCGAGATCCAACTTGCTTATTGGATGCCATTTACTCCTGGGCCTATCCTTGTCTTCTCCTCTAACCAATGCTCATCACCAAGGTGCACAGGAAGTTCAGCTCTTTAGACCTGCTCCTTCCTCCTCCTCCTCCTCCTCCTCCTTCTCCTCCTCCTTTCCTCCTCCCCCTCCTCCTCCTTCTCCTCCTCCTTTCCAGGCTGTCCCAGTCCATACTCTGTGCCACCAGGAAGACATTTGGTTTTTGTTCTCAGATTTATGAAGGCAAGACAACAATAAAGAGTGATCTTTAATTAATGTGACAATAAAAACTGCTTTAAGTGTTTGGTATAATGCAAAGTTAATTTGCATTTTAATGATAGGACTTGAGTTAGTAATGGAATTTTGTTTAATGAATATGACTTTTCTGTATTCCTAAAGTTCATGGTACTATAATGGGAATATATTAGCGACAAGTATATGTTTGGGAGAGATGTAAATGCTTTATATGAAATGATTAAACTCTCATAGGAATGAGGGAAAGCTTCATAGTTTTAAGAACGCTATCAGTCAAATTGTGTCAAGGGACTAGAATGGTTATTTTCAGTCTTAGTATTGTAAGCTTAGTATTTTCAAATACTTCCTCATTTAATTTTATGACTGATTGTTAGCATGGTGGGTTTTCTTTTGATATATTATGAAGAAGAATGAAAGGCAGAGATGCTGATTGGCTGGACAAAGCTCACAGAGAAGTGAACAGCAAAACCAGCCCACAGACCTGGCCTACCTCACTGCAGTGTTTGCTCTGCCTCCTCATATTCCTTATTTTCTCATAGACTCAATGAAAAAGAAAAAGGAATTTTCCTTTCCTAAACAAGAAATAAAGCATAGGTACCGAGAACCCAACGGGAGAGAGCTGGCCTCCCAGGAGTGCTGACACACACGAGAACACAGGGAAGACCACCACTTCTGCTCAGAGGGACCCAAATGAAGCACTCAGGACACAGGAACCAAGGAGCACTCTGGGAGAGGATCCTCACAGTTTCTGACTGGGCCCTGAGCTGACCTTATGCCACAGCTCTCTGTACCACATCTGGCCAGAATGAAGCTAGTCTCCCAAAATGGCTGACACACAGGCTTACAGGAAGGTCAAGCCACAGCAAGACCAGCTAACCCAGAGATAACCAGATGGCATGAGGCAAGTACAAGAAGTTAAGCAACAGAAACCAAGGACACTTGGCATTATCAGGAACCAGTTCTCCCACCACAGCAAGTCCTGGGTACCAGAAAAGCAAGATGCCGATTTAAAATCACAACTCATGATGATGTTAGAAGACTTTAAGAAGGACATAAATAACTCCCTTAAAGAAATACAGGACAACACAGGTAAACAGGTAGAAACACCTAAAGAGGAAACAAATTAAAAGAAAAAAAACCCTTAAAGAATTATAGGAAAATAAAGCCAAACAATTCAATTTACAATTCACACAGTTGAAGGAATTGAACATAACTATCTGGGATCTAAAAGTGTAAATAGAAACAATAAAGAAATCACAAAGGGAAACAACTCCGGAGATAGAAAACCTAGGAAAGAGGTCAGGAACCATAGATGAAAACATCACCAACAGAATACAAGAGATAGAAGAGAGAATCTCAGGGGCAGAAGTTACTGTAGAAAACATAGACACAACCGTCCAAAAAAAAAAACATAAAACACAAAAAGCTCCTAGCTCAAAACGTCCAGGAAATATAAAATACAAGATAAAACCTAAGAATAATAGGTATAGATGAGAGCAAAGATTATGAACTTAAAGAGCCAGTAAATAACTTCAACAAAAGTATAGAAGAAAACATCCTTAACCTAAAGAAAGAGATGTCTATAAACACACAGGAAGTCTACAGAACTCCAAATAGATTGGACCAGAAAAGAAATTCCTCCTGTCACATAATACTCAAAACACCAAATGCACAAAACAAAGAAAGAATATTAAAAGCAATAAGGGAAAAAGGTCAAGTAACATATAAAGGAAGATCTATCAGAACTATACCAGACTTCTCAACAGAGACTATGAAAGCTAGAAGATACTGGGCAGATGTCATACAGGCCCTAAGGGAACACAAATGCCAGGCCAGGCTACTATATCCAGCAAAATTTTCTATTGCCATAGATGGAGAAACAAAGATATTCCATGACAAACCAAATTTACCCAATATCTTTCTACAAATACAGCACTACAAAGGATAATAGATGAAAGACTCCAACACACGGAGGTAAACTAAACCCTAGGAAAAGAAAGTATCTTCTTTCAGCTAACCCAAAAGAAGATAGCTACACAAACATAATTCCACCTCAAACAAAAAAAAAAAATAGAAAACAACAGTCATTAGATCTTAATATCTCTCAACATCAATGGGCTCAATTCCACAATAAAAAGACATACAGACTGGATACATAAAGAGGACACAGAATTTTGCTGAACATAGGAAACACACATCAGTGACAAAGACACTTAGAGTAGAAGGCTGTAAAAAAAATTCCAAGCAAAGATCCCAAGAAGCAAACTGGAGTAGTCATTCTGTATTGAATACAATAGACTTTCAAACAAAAGTTATCAAAAAAGATAAAAGAGGACACTTCATATTCATCAAAGGAAAAATCCACAAAGACGAACTCTCACTTCTGAATATCTATGCTCCAAATGCAAGGGCACCCACATTCATAAAAGAAACCTTACTAAAGCACACATTGCACCTCACACAATAATAGTGGGAAACTTCAACACCCCATTCTCATCAATGGACAGATCATGGAAACGGAAACTAAACAAAGACACAGAGAAACTAACAGAAGTTATCAACCAAATGAATTTAACACATCTATGGAAAATTTCATCCTAAAAGAAAAGAATGTACATTCTTCTCAGCACCTAACTGTACCTTCCCCAAAATTAACCATATAATTGGTCAAACAACAGGCCTCAACAGATACAAGAAAATAGAAATAATCCCATGCATCCTATCAGATCACCATGGACTAAGGCTGGCCTTCAATAAAAACAAAAATAACAGAAAATCCACACACAAATGGAAGCTTAACAACGTTAACTTAGACAAGGAAGAAATAAAGGAATTAAAGACTTTTTAGAATTTAGGGAAAATGAAGGCACAACATTCCCAAACATATGGGACACAATGAAAGCAGTGCTAAGAGGAAAAATCATAACTCTGAGTCCCTCCAAAAAGAAACTGAAGAGAGCATAAAATAGCAGCTTGACAGCACATCTGAAAGCTCTAGAACAAAAAGAAGCAAATACACCCAAGAGGAGTAGAAGGGGGGAAATAATCAAATTCAGGACTGAAATCAACCAAATACAAACAAAAAGAACTATACAAAAAATTAACAAAATAAGGAGTTGGTTCTTTGAGAAAATCAACAAGATAGATAAACCCTTAACAAGACTAACCAGAGGGCACAGAGTATCCAAATTAACAAAATCAGAAATGAAAAGGGAGACATAACAAGAGAAACTGAGGAAATAAAAAAATCATCAGATCAGATCATACTACAAAAACTTATACACAACAAAACTGAAAAATCTGGAGGAATGGGACAATTTTCTAGACAGATACCAGATACCAAAGTTAAATGAGGATCACATAAACAATCTAAACAATCCCGTAACACCTAACGAAAAAGAAGTAGTCATTAAAGTCTCCCAACCAAAAAAAAAGCCCAGGACCAGATGGTTTTAGTGCAGAATTCTATTAGACCTTCTTAGAAGACCTAATACCAATATTGTAAGAACTATTCCATGAAAAAGAAACAGAAGGAATACTACCCAATTTGCTCTATGAAGTCATAATTACGCTTATACAAAGACCCCACAAAGAAAGAGAACTTCAGACCAATTTCCCTTATGAATATCAATTCCAAAATATTCAATAAAATTCTCAGAAACCGAAATTCAAGTACACATCAAAATGATCATCCATCATGATCAAGTAGGTTTCATCCCAGAGATGCAGGGATGGTCCAATAAATGGAAATCCATCAACATTATCCACTATGCAAACAAATTCAAAGAAAAGACCACATGATCATCTCATTAGATGCTAAGAAAGCATTTGACAAAATTCAACACCCTTTCATGATAAAAGTCTTGGACAAATCGGGAATTCAAGACCCATACCTAAACATAGTAAAAGCAATATACAGCAAACCAATAGCCAGCATCAAACTTAATAGAGAGAAACTTGAAGTAATCCCACTTAAATCAGGGACTAGACAAGGCTGCCCACTCTCTCTCTACCTATTCAGTATAGTACTTGAAGTCCTAATCAGAGTAATCAGACAACAAAAGGAGGTCAAAAGGATACAAATTGGAAAGGAAGAAATCAAAATATCACTACTTGCAGATGATGCGATAGTACACTTAAGTGACCCCAAAAATTCCACCAGAGAACTAAACCTGATAAACGATTTCAGCAAAGTGGCTGGGTATAAAATTAACTCAAACAAATCAGTGGCCTTCCTCTACTCAAAAGATAAACAGGCTGAGAAAGATATTAGGGAAACAATGTCCTTCACACCAATCACAAATAATATAAAATACCTCGGTGTGACTCTAACCAAGCAAGTGAAAGATCTGTATGACAAGAACTTCAAGTCTCTGAAGAAAGAAATTGAAGAAGATCTCAGAAGATGGAAAGATTTCCCATGCTCATGGATTGGCAGGGTTAATATTGTAAAAATGGCAATTTTGCCAAAAGTAATCTACAGATTCAATGCCAACCCCATAAAAATTCCAACTCAATTCTTCATAGAGTTAGGAAGAGCAATTTGCAGATTCATTTGGAATAACGAAAATCACAGGATACCAAAAACTATTCTCAACAATAAAAGAACTTCTGGGGAAATCACAATCCCTAACCTCCAGCTGTATCACAGAGCAATAGTGATTAAAAACTGCATGGTATTGATACAGACAGATATTTCAATGGGATAGAATTGAAGACCCAGAAATGAACCCAAACACATATGGTCACTTGATCTTTGAAAAAGGAGCTAAAATCATCCAGTGGAAAAAATCCACCATTTTCAAGAAATGGTCCTGGTTCACCTGGAGGTTAGCATGTAGAAGAATGCAAATCAATCCATTCTTATTGCCTTGTACAAAGTCAAGTCCAAGTAGATCAAGGAACTCCACATAAAACTAGTTATACTGAAATTAATAGAAGAAAAGTGGGGTAGAGTCTTGATCACATGGGCACTGGGGGAAATTTCCTGAACAGAGCACCAATGGCTCATGCTCTAAGATCAAGAATGGACAAATGGGACATCATAAAATTGCAAAGCTTACTTAAGGCAAAGGACGCTGCCAATAGCACAAAACAGCATACAACAGATTGGGAAAAAACTCTTTACCAACCCTACATCTTATTGAGGGTTAATATACAGTACATACAAAGAACTCAATAAGGTAGATCCAGAAAATCAAGTATCCCTTTTAAATAATGGTGTACAGTGCTAAACAAAGAATTCTCAACTCAGGAATATCAAATGTCTGAGAAACACCTAAAGAAATGTTCAACATCCTTAGTCATCAGGGAAATGCAAATCAAAACAACCCTGAGATTCCACATCACATCAGTCAAAATGACTGAAATCAAAAACTCAGGTGACAGCAGATAGTGGTAATGATGTGAAAAAAGAGGAAGACTCCTTCGTTGTTGATGGGATTGGAAATCTGTCTGGTGGTTCCTCAGAAAATTGGACATAGTACTACCTGAGGACCAGGCTCTACCACTCCTGGGCCCATACCCAAAATATGCTCCAAGGTATAACAATGACACATGCCCCACTATGTTCATAGCACCCTTATTTATAATAGCCAGAATCCAGATGCCCTTCAACAGAGGAATGGATACAGAAAATGTGGTACACCTACACAATGAAGTATACTCAGCTATTAAAAACAATGACTCCATGAAATTCAAAGGCAAATGGATGGAAATAGAAAATCTCATCCTGAGTCAGGTAACACAATCACGAAGGAACATATATGGCATGCACTCACTGATAAGTCGATATTAGCCCAAAATCTCGGATTCCCAAGATATAATACACAGACCCCATGCAGCTTAAGGAGACCAAAGTGTGGATGCTTCAGTCTTTCTTAGAAAGGTAAACAAAATACACACAGGAAGAAATATGGAGACAAAGTATAGAGCAAAGCTTGAAGGAAAGGCCATCTAGAGCCTGCAACCACCTGCGAATCCAGCCCATATACAGACAACAAACCCAGACAATATTGCAGGTGCCAAGAAGTGCATGCTGAGAGGAACCTGATATAGCTGACCCTGGGCTCCAACCTCAAAGGTAGCAATGAATAGCCTAGTAAGGGCACCAGTGGAAGGGGAAGCCCTTGGTCCTGCCAAGACTGAACCCCCAGTGAACGTGATTGTTGGGGGGAGGGCAGTAAGGGGGGGAGGATGGGGAGAGGAACACCCATAAAGAAGGGGAGGGGGAGGGGTTGGGAGATGTTGGCCCGGAAACGGAAACCGGGAAAGGGAATAACAATCGAAATGCAAATAAGAAGTACCCAAGTTAATAAAGATGAAAAAAAAAAAATCAGAAGCAGGAGGACCAAGATCATGGCCAGCCTAAGATACTTGGTGAAATCCTGTCTTTTCAAAAAAGAAAAAACAACAACAACAACAACAACAACAACAACAACAACAAAAACATAAAATATATTCTAAGAATAACAAAACTATTTTTCTCTCAAAAGAAAAAAAAAGTAATCAAAACACACTGAGTTGTTCCTTGCTCTGCTGTTTCTTTCCCGGATTGACTAATGTTCACCATCCTGAGTTGCTCAGACCTAACATTCTCCCTGAGCCTGATGTACAATGGGTGTCCCCACTCAACACTGAAGTAGAAAGGAGTGATGGCTGCCTGTAGTCATTGACTCCTTTTCTCTGCATTTCTCTTCTCTCAGAAACTGCATTCATGACTTCCACTGTATGTCTCAGCCTCTGAACCCTTAGAGTTCCTAAAATCCTCAAACTGCATTAAGTGTGCAGAATCCCCCAAACCTAGATGGTTGGTAGGAAATGGGTTTGATGATATAGCATTTGCCATTAAACTTTCTAAATGACTCCTCAGGGTAATTCTCCAATTGGTAAGGTTGTTGCTTAAGTTAGCCTCCTTATTTAGAAGTCCTCTAAACGGGGTGTGTAGGCATCCCTTCTCTTTAATGATACCACATTTCTAAATATAGAGTAGGTGGACATTGCTCAATTTTCTTTTCTACTAAATTGCGAGTTATCAAAATACAATCCACAGGTTTAATCTATCTGGTCACCTTCTATTTGTAAACTTTCCTTAGAACAGAGCCTCTATTATAGATTTCATGTTGTTTAGGACTGTTGCTAGTAGGACAATGATGTAGTTGAAGAATTGTGAAAGCCATGGACTGGTATACACAGCCCCAACTATTTCTATGTGACCCTTTATAGTTGTTGGATGCACATCAAAGCCCCACTTGTTTCTAAACCTGGAGCCCTCATGGTGCCTCTTACAAGAGACGGTACTGTTGATGCCTTCAAGCCTGCCAAAGCCATTCACGTTCATCTTTGTATATCTACTTTTATACAAGGGCTTGTGAAACTCGAGGGCAGGCTCATACCAACTTTGGCAGCTTTCACCCAGAGGGCGAAACATGCTCTAAGCTGCAGGTGTTCACCTGTGAGAGCTCAGAGGCCAAAGACAGATATCAAGCCGTCTGGAGGGGAGCAGCTCAGAGTAGCCAACCACCAATCAGTAACTTACTCGCTTTGCTACCTGTTTTCTCTGTCTTAATTTTCTCACAGCAAGCCTAGCCATCCAACTAACCACTTTGTTTCGATCAGATTTGGGTTGCTCCCAAGTAGCAAAGATCTCCCAAACAAGAGTGCTGTAACCAAAAAAAAAAAAAAGACTTTCCTCAAATTTATGTTCCAAATAAGCTATGGAAAAAGGTGAAGATCTGCTTCCAGAATCAAGGCTGAGCACAGTTTCTCTTTGATAGATGTCACTCTATAAACAAGTCAAAACTAGACAGTAGCTCTTACATCTCTACTCAGGTATGTCAAATATGTCTCAGTCATATTCAAATAACCAAAACATGTCACTGGACTTGCCCTGATAAAACTGGAATGGGGATGTGTAACCTCCCTTAGAGAAAACATCTGTGAAAGTCCCTTGCGATAACAGGATTATATTTTTACAGGGAGCATTGTAAAGGTTTTGGAACGATAGCATGATTTTATTACATTAACTTGTTTATGTCTTTTCCATTCCTTCATATGTCTTCTTGTCGGGACCAGGAACTTCTTCTGGCCTCTGAAACCCTTCAATCCATAAATCCAATTTGGACATAGTCTGTGATGATAGATGTGGCCTGGGGCCTTTCCCACATTAGAAGGGTTTTTCCACGCTGTATCTATTTCTCTCTGATCAGTTGGAAGCAAATGAACTCTGAAGCCACACACATTTGCAGAAGTTACTGTTCCAAGGCCAGGTAGCACAAGTCCCTGATCAGAATCATTACCCCAAATAGAACACCGT
This sequence comes from Rattus rattus, assembly GCF_011064425.1. Taxonomy (NCBI): domain Eukaryota; kingdom Metazoa; phylum Chordata; class Mammalia; order Rodentia; family Muridae; genus Rattus; species Rattus rattus. The sequence continues at coordinate 128,562,974 of NC_046154.1, read as the reverse complement.
GGGCTTTGCCTTTAATCATTCTCAAAGATTTATTTTTATAAAGTGGATAATTGTTCCAAGTTCCGATGAAAAAAATTGAAAATGCTGTTTTCATATCCGCATGCACCCCCATGAAACTTGTATTATTGATGACTTTTAAGCAAGTGTTTTTTTTTTAAACCATCCTGGGAACTTGTTTCAGAAAGGATGTATAAACAGTTTTTTTGATACTCGTGGAAAAATAACCGTATAACCTTTTGTTCAAAATTTGGATAGAATTGTATCTTAACCTAAATTCAGTAGTTGCATGTAAATCCTAGAAGTATACTGCCACTCTACAGTCTTCTCCCCACCCACACAAATTGCTAGAATAATAGGTATTACAGTGGTTTGGAAGGAATGGCCTCATAGACTCATGTTTGAATGCTTGGCCAATACTGAGTGGCAGTATTAGGAGGTGTGATCTTCTTGTTGGAGAAACTGTGACACTGTGGGGCAGGCTTTGAGGTCTCATGTGCTCAGGCTATGCTTAGTGTGCACACAGTCTCCCCCGGCTTCCATCAGATCAAGAGGCAGAACTCTGAGGTCGTTCTTCAGCACCGTGTCTATTTGGATGCTGCCATGTTTCTCATCATGATGATAATGGACTAAACCTCTGAAACTGTAAGCCAGCCCCAAGTCAATGTTTTCCGCTATAAGAGACACCATATCTTATTGTCTCTTCACAACGACAAAACTAACTATGAAACACGATGTATCGAATGTGGTATATAGTACCTGAAACAAAACATTGAAATGACTGAAAAAAAGATAGAATAGCAGAAACTGAAGATGGTATATACTAGCTACTCAGGCCTCTCAGTTGGGAAGTGCTAACTCCAGGCCTCACATCTAAAGTTTTTGTTAGCATCTGGTTCCAGCAACACTTCACTAATCACAAGCAATGATCAGAAATCCTGATAAGGTAAAGGTCCCAGGAAAGTGGTGAACCTTCTCCAATTCCTAGTTACTATAATTCTCTGCAAAATTAACAATTCCTTGAATAAGTCTCTATTTGTGAATTACAAGAAGACTCCTGTAATTTAGAAATTACAGGAAACAGTCCAAATGACTGTTTTCTTCAGTGTCTTTAGAAAGGGCATTTCTAATATGATATATTGAGAGAAGATCATGTAATAAAAGGAATTTTCTATGATTAAATTAGGAAGTTTCGTTAGTTGGTATGGTGTTTGGTAAACAGAGTATATGATATGTATTATCTGAACAGGCAGATTTTCAGCGATGAGATAATACACATTCAGGTGGAGGTCAGAGTTGATTATTTGTCATAAACTAAGATATTTTGGTGCTCAAAGCAGAGTAAACAATCTTCTGAAAGCAAACAAGATATCATCCTCAGGGGAAAATGGCAGGGTAATAAAGACATACAGGATAGCACAGCTGGAGAAGTGCACGGGGCTTTTCATTGCTGATTCCTTACTTCCTCATTCCCAGATTCAACTGAGTTTTGTCTACACCTGAATGTGAACACCAAGTATCTGTCATTGTTAATCTCTACATCTGTGTAAACATGTGGGTGTTGGGAGAATTGGAAACTTTCCATGATTCATCCACTGCAGTGAAACCTACTGAATGCATTCCTCAAAAGACTGCCAAGACCTATGTCTGCCCTTGACTGCAGCATTTCTTCAAGTGTCACCTAAGGCTAACCTGCACCAGAGTCATCCAAGGTAGAACGTTTATGGAAAACTGTGGCCCCTAACCTATATATATATCTAAAAGAAAAATATTGGAGGGTGGACCCTGGGAATTTGTTTTAATTCACAGGCTGAATGGTTCCTATCGCACACATGTTTGAAAAGTACATCCAGGCACATTTAGGCAAATTATTCCTCAAGAGTTACAATTTATAAATGGATTTGCTTTTCTAGGAAAAGCGTTGAACTTCTCTACCAGTTCTGCAATGATACCTAAACCTCAAAAAGGCTGCTACCACCTAGCAGAATTGTATGCCCTTCATAAAAGTGATTAGCAGCATAATTTCAGTTCTGCAAAGACCAAGCTATAAAAGCCAGAGTCGATCTTAATAAGGCAAATTAATTAGTTGAATTGTTATCTTTTCTAGCAGAGAAAAACGTGTTTATGAAGTAGAATTGGAAGAGTCAAAACAACAATCAAGGTTAACGTTCAAAAAGGACATAGACTCCCACTGGCAGATCGCTAAAATACATAGGAGACAAATTTTGAATTGATTTTTTTAAGGTACTAGGTAAAAGAAAAATTATAATATGCCATTAAAAACTGATGTCTTTCAGTTTTCCTGTTCTCTGAGTATTGCTTTCCAGGAACTTTACTGTCAGCTGTCTAATGTGTGGAATAAAAAAGTACCTTTAACAACATGAATATTCACAAAGGGCCATTATATTAAAGACAATACTACACTAGGTAAAATCATTTCCTGACTGATGAGGAGACAACTTTTTCTTTCTTTTTTTTTTTTTTCCGGAGCTGGGGACGAACCCAGGGCCTTGCACTTACTTCAAGCAGGCAAGCGGCTCTACCACTGAGCTAAATCCCAACCCCTAGGAGACAACTTTTATAAAAAAAAAAAAAAATTCATTGGGGCTGGCCTAGAGTTTTAGATGTATAGTCCATTGTCAGCATGGTAATAAGCATGACGGCATGGAGACTTCTAGAACTTCATGTAGAACTGAGAGTTCTCCATCCTGATCCAAAGGTAGCAGAAGGAGACTGTGCTACACACTGGGCAGATCTTGAGCATAAGAGACCTCAAAGCCTGACCACACAGTGACACATTTCCTCCAACAAGGTCACACCTCTAATAGTGCCAATCCCTATGGGTCAAGCCTTCAGGCACATGAGTCTATGGGGGCTATACCTATCAAAACACTACAGGTCAAATTGGACCACCTTGCTATTTTGTACAAAACAGGCATGGGTTCTAGTAGTCCCATGAACAAAATAATGTGAAAGAGATCAGTAAAACACAGCTGATTCTATTTCTTAAAATTCTCTATAAATAAATTATACAAAAGGCGTCAAATTATTTAACAAATAAAATTGGTAAACTTGAAATTGAAACAAATAAAATTGGTAAACTCACATCCAAGAATTCACTTATGGGATCCTACATAATGGGTCTTCATAAAAACACAGTGAAAACCACAGATAGCTATGAACCTATGAATTCTGATACAACTCTGTAGACCCTGAACCAGAGTCAAAAGTAGGTCCCTTCTGCCACTGAGATATGGACTCGATTTTAACATTGTTTTGTGCCATACCAAATTATACAGAGAAATAAACCCAAATTATTCTATTTATCCACAGAAATAAGAGTAGCAAGAAGAGGACCAAAATGTTCACAGGAAGAAGAGATTTTAAGACAGGACACAAAAGAGCCATTTTCAGTTAAACGGTATTTTAAAAATTTGTGATTGTCACAGGGTAATTTCAAATTTCTCAGTTCAGCATTTTATCATTTAAGGAACAATGTATACAAACATCTTCCTAGATGAGCATAGTCCCCTGGAAGAGCAGCCACAGTATGCTACATATCCCTTGGCTGAATATCCTGAATAGCTACATATCCCTGAATAGCTTGGCTCACAATTATCTTCATATCCCATTCATGTTCATTGTCCAGTCTCAGCTTTCCTTACTCTCAGAAGCATTTTCTAAACTGTTTAGGAAAGATCTTTCTTCCCCTCCAAAATATGTAGAATTGGTTTTGCTAGGGAAGTTAACTGTCAAACTGTTCTAGAATTATGTCCAGTTTGTTTGTTTATTATCTTTAGCTGTGTCTGTAATAGTAAAAATTACACATTCCTCTCAACCCAAACCCCTGTTCTCAACTTTGTTGTTTGTTCCTAATGTTCAGATACAATGTGCATGTTTGTCATGAGAACGACCAGAACTTGGAGTCAGATCACTCAGTATGGAGTTTAGTTTTAATGCATTAACTCCATTTTCCTCTGTAACAAGCTTTAGTGAGTGCATTCTCTAAGAAGTGAAATGTGAAATTCATGAATGTGGGGTACATGGACCATGCCACGTATGGGCATAAGAACTGGTGAGGTGGAACCAGCTTAAACCTGGGAAATCTGAGAGACCTGAGCCGTGGAGCCTGCTTACACTCTGGAAATCGCTGAGATCTGAGATGGTGGGGTTGGAAATACTCTCTCCCTGCCTCTGTGCCTGCTCTGGTGCATGTAACCGTGACACTCGGCTAAGGTGACAACAGGCCGACTGTCACATAACAGTTCTTGCAATGCCTCTCCATGCTAATGAGACATCTCAATGGCCTTAGCCTTCGGTCAATGACCTTCCTTTCCTGGATATTCTCACACCCTTTGGCAAAATTAAATAATTCATGGTTCTCCCTGAATAAAGCATATGCATCACAGTCACCTCCTATAAATAAAAACGAACAAGCTAATGTCATCTCAAAGAGCTGCTTCATCAAATATCACCACTGGGAAGGCCTTCACCTAAATGAATCCTGACACTAAGTCTCCCAAAAAAGGCCTCTCTCTATTCTCTCACCCCTCCGGCACCTCACATGTGCTCCCAATGGATACTCCTTGTCTTGGGCCCCACTCTTTCCCTCTGGCCTGGGGTACAAGCCCTGATGCCCCAAGGGAAATGTGAGCCACGTCCCCCTCACCTCTCCCTCCCACCCCTGTACCTGACCTACTCTACAAACAGTATACCTGCAGTACCCAGGGACCCCGAGAAAAGACCTGAAACTCCAGCATTTGTCCCCTTCCAGTCTGGTGTGAAGCAGCACTCTGAGGACAGAAAAGGAAACATAGACTGCAGACCAGTTTCCAGACTTTTCCTTGTCCTCTTTGGCTGAGGGCTTAGAGTACCTCCAACGCCTCATTAGCATGGGGAAACATTTTGGGAATCTTGGGTGCTGGCTCAAGAGGTTTTAACAGGAGAAAAGATATTGTTCCTGTACTAATTGAGGCTATGTGACATTCTCCAGGTAGAGGCCTATGTGGGGATTTAGAATTCACCAGACAAGTTTGGAGAAGGAGAAGCCCTGCTAATGAAGGGAGTCGCCCATAGTGGACTGAGCCCAGAGGCTATCGGGTCAAGGTGTAAGGCTTGAAGTGCATCTTAACTACTGGGAGACCCCCCAAGTGAGACATGAGAACGGAGTTCGATGCAAACACAAGAGGTTTATTCTCCAGCGTGTCAGGGTCGACCTTCAATCAGCCCCTTGTGGAGACCGACTGGAAGGCAACCCCGAATGGCTGTAACAAGCAGTTTTTATACTTTTAGAGATACAGGTTACATCAGCAAGTTTACAGTTTAAACTTATATGATGTACCTTTGAGCTCTATCTGGGACCAGAGGGTCAGGTGACTATCAGTCAGTACATTATATGGATTTTCAAGAATGTCCCTGCTCTTGTGGGTGGAGAATGGAACTTGGCCTAGCCTTGACCCAAGGCAGGAAGCTGGTACTTGGCCTAATCTTGACCTGAGGCGGTGGGTGTAAAGCTGGCAAAAACCCTTAGGGTCCTCATAACCTACCGATAGGCCAAGCCTCCTAATAGCTCTTATGCTTCAGTAAGAACTAGGGTCCTTCAAAGGTGGACTTCAACCTTAATTCCCAGAGTTTCCCCACAACTTCGTGTCATTTTTGATATATTTCTGACGTTCGTCACCTACAGATAAAAACATTATGATGCGACAGTAGAGAGGGAGCAGCCTAAACTGCAGACTCCTCTCCTTCAACCACTCCACCCTGGGCTCCTGTCCTGTCCACAATATTTTAGTATTATTTGGTGTATCAGTAACTTCCTTCTCTTTCTTTCATTTCCAAAATCCTACATACCAAAGCTCTTTCCAAAGCAGTCCACTCAGCTGTTAACAGCTGCTGCTGGTGTCTCCTGACCACCAGCTGAACAAACACGTCGATGATGTAACAGAGTCCAACCTGAACTCATGCTGTCCCCTCGTTAAACTTGTTCTTGGAACTATGTCCTATTATTCTAAGGTCTCATTTTCCCCAGCACCTGTTAGCTTCTTGGGTAATCAGTCAGCTTGTAGGCTAGTATCTTCCATATAAATCAATGTTGCAAATAGCTTGGTATGTGACCTTAGACACAGTCTCGAAGGACAAATCGTTAAGAGTGAACTGAACATGGCCAGAAAGGGAATATAGGGGTCACAGGACCAGGCCAGAACAAAGAAGAGGGGTACCTAGCCTTTTCCCGTATGCCTGGTGGAGAGGGGAGAGTATTTTCCATTCAGTCTTCTCAGCTCTGCGATCTCAGGGTTCAGCAACAGTGCATGGCTGTGTATGTGCCTCAGTGCTGGTTTGCAATGGTTTTGTCTGGCTAGTTGTGGAATGCAGACAAATGTGGAGTTTTATATAGCGGGTTATGGAAGAGAGGGGCAGGAATTTTATTAACACACACACAGCTGGGAAGATTTTTCTGGAAGAGAAGAGTTATTTGATAGATTCCAAAGGAGTAGAATCTTAGAGAGAGAGAGAGAGAGAGAGAGAGAGAGAGAGAGAGAGAGAGAGAGAGAGACAGAGAGAGACAGAGAGACAGAGAGAGAGAGAGAGAGGAGGAGGAGAGAAGGGGAGGGGAGAATGGAGGGGAGGGGGAGAGGGAGGGGGAGGGGGAATGGTGAGGGAAAGGGGGAGGGGGAGGGGGAGAGTTCTCATGAAGTTTTGCTGTGTGTTATGTGACTGCACTCAAGCCTCTATTGCTCCTTCTCCCTGAGCACTCCAGAGCTCTTACCATGTGAAGGGGAAAGGAAATAGGAGGCCACTGTTAGCTAAGAAAGAGCCACATAAGAACTGTGTTGCTTAAAGAATAATTATATCATTCTTCCACTTAAAATTACGATTTAATTTTTTCTTTGTTGTAAAAGACGTCTGAGTTGCTAACAAAAAGTCTTAGAGTACCGTATGGTTTCAAACCAATTTCCCAGGTGCATGGCTCAGATAGTTCATCTAAATGTAAGGATGGATTATCTATCAAACAGTTCACTATTCATAATTTTTAAATGTAATATTTATCTGTGTCGTTTCGCATATCTTTATTTTCTGGGATCAAAATGTCTAGTGGTGTTTGAACATAAAGTAAAATTCAGGGCAAAACTCTGATTTTTACAAATTATTTCTCATTTGTGTCATTGCTAGGCATGCAGTTATTGGGCTCAGGGAACATTTTTAAAGTCTCTTTTGGTTTCCCTTACAGGCAGTGTATTTCGAAATCACTCCCCAGTCTATCTTGGCCACCTGTTTTGAGCTCTGTGAAAACAGAGCATGTTCCACTGCTAATCTTAGCACCACAGAATTACTGACTCCTTTACACTACCAAGTGAAATTCTAAGGTTTTAAAACCACGAAGCTGGAGTTTCCACTAATACTCCCTAGGTCACATGAACATTTGAGACTCCACAATATTCACATTCAAAATGTCTTTGGCCTCATACTTATTTGAGAAGAATTAATATCTAAATCTGGCCAATAATAAAAAAGAGAAATAAATCGAAAGGAGAGAATCTGAAGAAGCCAGAATAAGAAGCTAATTATGTTCCTGTTCTTTTCATTTTCTTAGAGGCTTTTGATGGGGAAGCAGCTTTCTGTTCCTAGAATGGTCTCTTGATGGCTATGCTGTGGTCAATCCCTCCCCCAGACTGTGAGGGTCACAAAACCTCCTTGGTTCCTATTTCCTGTTTCAGGTCTCCCCTACATCCTGACCAGGGCAAAAAGCTGTAGCTATATTATTATTATTATTATTATTATTATTATTATTATTATTATTATTATTATTATTATAAAAAATCCAACAAGCCTTTCATTATTGTTAGAAATGTTATCCCTGCCCCCTAACTCTAAATGACTCCTGACTGCTCTTTGCTCCACACTTAAATAACCTCTCCAGAGAATTGGCACCCTTTCATTCCACCTCTGGACTTTCTATTCAAAAGTGTTTAGGACTTTCCATTTCTTCATTTCCTTCAGTATATTTCTTATATTGTTCTTTATATGCAGAGTCCTCTCCTCTCATAACTTTTCAGTCTTTAAAGATCCCAATTCAAATCTAAAAATTGCTCTTACCATGTATCTTTGTTTCCACAGGAGGTTAACCCTAAATAACCTAGTCGATTTGAACATATGCACGCCCTGCTGTCCTTCATGCTTTTGACTCCCAGGAAATATTTGATTCACTTGTCATTTGTTCATTCATTCATTTATTAATAATATTTTGCACCCCAGATTGGGAACAAACATGCATGCCTTGATGGTCACAAGTATGGGCATGGTTCTGGATCCTAGCTCTACCCTTTGTCAAATATGTGACTAGTACTAATAACTTCTTCTAGCTCACTTTTCCCATGAGTCACACCGACATGAAAATAGTAACCCCCTAATTTATTGTGAGAATTTAAAAAAAAAATCTATGCAATGTGCTTTAGCCTGGTGACTGGCTTATGTCAAATATTTGTTATGATCTAGAGATATTGTCATGTTGGTCAGCATGAACTGGATATGTTATTATTCTAATTCTTGTATTTGGCATTAAGTTCATTCTTTGGAGTTAGGGTACTGTGACTGGGCTCCACTCTCCTGTGTCTTCAAGGTAATGAACCCAATTGGCAATATGTTCATAGATCTTATATAATAAAAGCACAAGCTTCCCAGAAGCAGGTCCATTCTGATAGAAGGATCCCAGGTCTAGGAATGCCATCATGATGGGTTAAGGGGCTCTCTGATGCATTAGAGGATTCCAAAGCAGTTAGAGGATCCATGTATGAAGAAACTGCTTTGACCAACGGTGTGCTCAGATAGAATCCTACCTTTTAGCCATGAAGTGCATGTTGAAAGGAATCAATGATATTTTAAAAGTCCCCTTACGATGGCTGACATCGTCCATCAGCATGGCTACTGTGTCTCAACAAATGAATGTCATGATGCTGAACATGAAGCCAGAAGAAAAAGAAAAAGAATGAGAGGGAAAGCTTGAGAGTAGGGGTGCTCGTCTTCTCCTCTTTTATCCACAGTACCTTTGCTAAGCAGGTCTGTGTGTGAGTGGACGGAGGCAGGGACTTGATAAGTCTTTTTTCCTTTGCAGTAAGAAGCTCACTAGGCTAGTCAGAGTCCATTTATGGCCATGTCAATTTCAAAAATCAGGATCCTAATCACTTTGAATATGTTATTATACAGAACAAGCTGCCACAACACTTAAAATAGACACTCCCAAAGGAAGGAAATAGAATAGAGTCCTCATATTAGTTAAAAATAGAGATTTGTTTGAGGGGGTAGAGAACCAGACGAAAACCACACCAGTGATCAAATTTAGCTCCTTCTTTGTTTAGTTGTTGCCTAATGAGAGCTTTCTTGTTCAAACTGAAACAAAAGGTTGTTTTCAACTGCCCTTTCAGAAGCAGTTAAACATAGGACATGGGGGCAAACCAACCACCCCTGGCTCCTCAGTTCAAAAACATGTAGAATAAGCGTAAAGGAAATGATTACATAGAAATCAAATATTATACAAATAGTTCTATTCTGATTAACCATTCTACCACAGAAGAAAAAAAGAATTGAATGTCTGACATTACATAGTAGTTTTAATCAATTATAGCATACAAATAGAATAATATGTAGCCTTTTATTATAAAAGCGTAACTGTAGGAATATTGAGAACTCAAAATTAAATAATGAGAATTGAAAATAGCAAAATATTGTCAATAGACACAGAAATATAAAGGGAGATGTGTACAGAGTAGGAATTTTAGGACAGAAATAAATGTTGCTCATCTGCTCACTGAAACAGTACATAAAACAGCTCACTGTGTGTGTTGAAAACTCTCACAAAGTCTGTAAGCTAAAAGAAAGAAAAAGTACCTAATTTTCTCAACCTAAACTTGTTGGACCTATGACTTGTCTCCTCCTATTCCCAGACTCTTTTAAAAGCTTATTTTGAAAAACAGAGAATTCCCAATCTGGAAAGTTTATGAGACAGAATTTTGCTTTTGCAATATATATCCCTGTCTTTGTCTATGAATTACCACATTCTACTCCTGTTTTTTTTTATGTAATACAGCTGAAGGTCCCAATAGAGGCAGAAGCCATGTCTTCTCTTACTGTATTGACCAGTAGAAGCCAAAGTTTAGTCACCAGCATTGTATAGAATGTTTCTTCTAGGGTTTCATTATTCCCCTCTAACATTTCTCTATTGTAAATTCTGATCCCATGCTTCTGAAATGCAGTTCATAGGTTATTGCAAAATTTGTTTAGAAGCTGAATTGATTCCTTTGATTAGCTGTGCCCCCTTTTTCCTTTCTTTGGAAATAGAAAAGTCATAAATATTTGTTGTTTTGATGTTAAATACACTGAAATACAATAAAAAGGCATTATGAAGAAACAAGGTGTTTTAAATGCTATTTCAATGATTAGCCCTGTCACATTTCTGTCTTCCTCCTCTCAGGTTCAGGTTCTCATTTCTAGAAAAAGGTGAATTCTGAGCACAAAATGATGCTCTATAGCAAACAGGTAGCTGCAACATGAAAAGACTTTTCTGTTTAATGACCTGAAATTATAAGTATCTTTTATTGTCCTGGCTGGTTTCATTTGCGTTTATGTTCTCTAAGGGAAAGCTATATTTGCTAAATGGTTGGAATGTTCCTCTCCGGAGCTCGGCACAGGATGATCTAAAGTAGAAAAGCCCTGGAAGTCATAATAGGAAATCCGATGATGCTACCAAGAGGTACTGAGTATGACTGGAGGGACCAGTCAGCACTCTCTAGAGTGTGCTGGTGAAGGATGAAGAAATGTAAATTAGTAGACAACACCTACTAGACAGGACCAAAGGTGTAACCGTTAATAGTCTTTTAAATACAGTGGCTTCTAGCTTATCCATTTTATTTGAGTTACAAAAGACTATTACTTGGTATTCCAATGAAAGCACAAAGACATTTTGATATGATCACTATGCCCAAACATTCAGAGCTTTCCTAAAATTTGAATTAATTTGACTGGGACTCTGTTCTTCCCTTTCAACAAAATCAGAAAGAAAAATAACTGGAATTCTTTTTCTATCTTGGCAAGATACTAAAGCTCAATTTGTAATTATTTTCTGTTTTCCCCAATCATTATACTACAAAAACCACTCAGAAACAGTCATATAAACATATTCCTATTTTATTTTTCTAAATGAATTCCCATCTCAAGGCTTGTAAAGTGAGCTCCCCATTCTTCCTTTTCACTCTATTTGAAACTACTTTGTCCTCCTTTTTGAAGTCCCTGTACCAAGTCTCCATATACTATGGAACTTACTTGTCCCCACACAATACTTGTTTGCACAAAACAAAACAAAAAAGTATAGAATCACCTAAACTTGACAGGTGAGGAGGACATTTGGAGTCAACCTAATAGTGATGACCCAAAACTTTGACATGAAAGTAATTCAAGAGGTAACTCTTTTTCTTGCTTCCCTTAAATATTCATAGAAGAGATCTCATCGCCTCACCTAGCATCCTAGTTTCCATAAACAAGAACCACTGTGGATGTATTCTAAGGTTTTCTACTTCTCATGCATGGTTATAACGTTGTGAAGTATGGTGTAGTTCATATGAGTGATTGCTTATCTCTTTCTCCTAGACTTTTTGTGACACACTATTATAGGCATTAATGATGCCTAAATTGCTTGGAGATTATTATTACCATATAATCTAGCAACTGCATTCCTTGGTATATACCCAAAGGTGATGAAATATGTTCCTACAAAAACCTGTACATATATATATTATATATATAATATATATAGTATATAATATCTAATATATATACTTCACAATTGTCAATTACAAAATTTTGAAGCAACAGAGATATCTTTTCCAGGTGAATGGATAAGTAAATTTAGATAATGAAATATTTTGAGTGCTAAAATGATATGTAGTATCGACTTTGAAAAGAATATGAAAACTTAAACACATGCTACTAAGTAAGAGAAACCAATCTGGAGTGAAAAGGTTCCATACTATAGGAATGACTCTTTACTGTGGCGGTTTAGAAAAAGCAAAACTACGGGGTTACATAAGGAAGGATATGACTGGATGATAGTAAAAATGACACTTAATGGTGGGTATGTGCCATTGCACACATGCACATAGAACATACAACACTTAGGGCAAGTCCAACAGTAGACTATAAACAGTGGATATTGTCTGCCTATGCAGGTTTGTGAACTAGGTGCACTTCCCTCGTGAAGGACATCAGTCATGGCAGGCTGTAAACATCTGGCCATATACGGAATTCCACACAATACTTTAAATTCCTGTCAGGACAAAATTGCTCTAATAAAAAAAAAAAAAAAAGGCAAGTCTTCAGGAGAGGCCAGAACATTTGCCCCAACACCCAGAGTAACTGGGACTCCAGGGATCCAAGGACATAGGATCCCTACCCAGTCATCAGCACTGGTTCCTTCTGGTTTGAATCTGTGCCTGGAGCAGACCTGGGGCAGTGGCTCTGCACCCACTCCTACAACACCCAGAGGAAACTCTACTCCCAGGTACTCTGACATACCCAGGATCACAGTGGAAGCTTGACTCCCAGGAGTTTAGACACACTCAGGATCACTGGGGCTCTGACACACCCAAGATCATAGTTGAGGCCACAATGCCTGCCCCAACATCTGGCTTAACTGGGACCCTCACAGGAACCAAGGAAGCACAAACACCCACCCAGACAGAGGCATGGATTCCTTCCGGCTTACACCTGTTCCTGGAGCAGACACAGGCCTCTGGTTCCCCACCCACTCCTGCAACACCCAGAGGCAGCTTGACTCCCAGGAGCCCTGACATAATCAGGATCACAGGAGGGACAGGCTCAAGTCAGAGAAGGAGAAGGATGGTTATCATTTGCAAGCACAAGAACATAAGCCACAGAAACAAATGCTACTTGACAACATCAGAACACAGTTCTCACAACACACCAAACCTAAAATACCCTAACTTGAAAAGCAAGATTCAGATCTAAAATCCTATCTCATGAATATGAAAGAGGAATTGATAAAGTACATAAATAACTCACTTAAAGAAATACAGAAAAACACAGGTAAACAAGTGGAAGCCCTTAAAGAAGAAACAAATAAATCTCTTAAAGAAATACAGGAAAGCACAATCAAACAGGTGAAGGAATAGGACAAAATCATCCAGGACCTAAAAGTAGAAATATAAACATTAAAGAAAACACAAAGGGAGACAACCCTGGAGATGCAAAACCCAAGAAAGAGATCAGGAATCACAAATGAAAGCATCGCCAACAGAATACAAGGGATAGAAGAGAGAATCTCAGGCATAGAAGATACCCTAGAAGACATTGACACAACTGTCAAAGAAAATACAAAGAGGAAAAGCTCCTAATTCAAAACATTAAAGAAACCCAGGACACGAGACCAAACCTAAGAATAATAGATATAGAAGAGAGTCAAGATTCCCAACTCAAAGGGCCAGCAAACATCTTCAACAAAATTATAGAAGAAAACTTCCCTAACCTAAAGAAGGTAATGCCCATAAACATACAAGAAGCCTACAGAACACCAAACAGATGGAACCAGAAAATAAAATCATCTGGTCACATATAATTAAAGTAGCAAATGAACAGGAAAAAAAAAAAGCAATGTTGAAAATAGTAAAGGAAAAAGGTCAAGTAACATAAAAGGGGAGACTCATCAAAATTACACCAGACTTCTCAACAAAGACTCTAAAAGCCAGAAGATCTTGGGCAGATGTCATACTGACCCTAAGAGAACAAAAATGTCAGCCTAGGTTACTGTACCCAGCAAAACTCTCAATTGCCATAGAGGGAGAAGCCAAGATATTCCATGACAAAACCAAATTTAAAAAATATCTTTCCACCAAACCAGCTCTATACATGATAATAGAAGGAAAAGTCCAACACAAGGAAGGAAACTATACCCTAGAAAAAGCAAAAAATCTAATCTTCTCACAACAAACCCAAAAGAAGAGAACCACACAAGCATAAATCCACCTCTAACAATAAAAATAACAAGAAACAATAATCATTGGTCCATAATATCTTGAACAACAATGGACTCAATTCCCCAATAAAAATGCATAGATTAACAGGCTGGATATGTAAACAGGACCCACCGTTTTCCTGCATACAGGAAACACACCTCAATGACAAAGACAGACACTGCCACAAAGTAAAAGCCTGGAAAAATTATGGTCCACAGAAACAAGCTGAAGTTGCAATTCTGGTGGCCAATAAAATAGACTTTCAACCAAAAGTTATCAAAAAAGATGGGAAAGGACACTCCATACTCATCAAAGGAAAAATCCACCAAGAGGAACAATCCATTCTGAACATCTATGCCCCAAACGCAAGAGCACCCACATTTGTAAAAGAAACATTGCTGAAGCTCAGAGTACACATTGAACCTCACACAATAATAGTAGGAGATTTTTAACATCATACTATCATCAATGGACAGATCATGGGAACAGAAACTAAATAGAGACACAGTGAAACTAACAGAAGTTACAAACTGAATGGACTTAACAGATATTTACAGAACATTTCACCCTAAAGCAAAAAAATATACCTTCTAAGCACCTCAGGGTACCTTCTCCAAAATTGACCATATAACCTGATACAAAACAAGTCTCAACCAATACAACATGATTAAAATAATTCCATGCATCCTATCAGATCACCACAGACTGAGGCTTGTCTTCAACAACAAAAACAAAAGAAAGCCCATATACACATGAAAGCTGAATAATTCTCAATGATAATTTGGACAGGAAAGAAATAAAGAAATTAAAGACTTTTTAGAATTTAATAAAAATGAAGGCACAACATATTCACATTTTGGAACACAATGAGAGCAATGCTAAGAGGAAAACTCATAGCTCTGAGTGCCTCTAAAAAGAAACTGGAGAAAGCATACAATTACACCTTGACAGCACACCTAAAAGCTCTAGAACAAAAGGAAACAAATACACCCACGAGGAGTAGATGGCAGGAAATAATCTAACTCAGGACTGAAATCAACCAAGTAGACATATAAAGAACTATACAAAGAATCAACAAAACCAAAAGCTGGTCTTTGAGAAATTCAACAAGATAGATAAACCTTTAGCCAGACTAACCAGAGGGTAGAGAGACAGTATTTGAATTAACAAAATTAAAAATGAAAAGGGAGAGATAACAACAGAAACTGAAGAAATTCAAAAAATTAACAGATCCTACTACAAAAGTCTGTACTCAACAAAACCGGAAAATCTACATGAAATGGATGATTTTCTAGCCAGATACTAAGTACTAAAGTCAAATCAGGATCAGATAAACTGTCTAAACAGTTCCCAAACACCTAAGGAAATAGAAGCTGTCATTAAAAGTCTCCTGACCAAAAATAGCCCAGGACCAGATCATTTTAGTGCAAAGTTCTGCCAGACCTTCAAAGAAGACCTAATAACATTACTCTTCAAACTATTCCATAAAATAGAAACAGAAGGAACACTGCCCAATACACTCTATGAAGTCATAGTTACACTGATACCTATACCACATAAAAACCCAACAAAGAAAGAGAATTTCAGACAAATTTCTCTCATAAATATCGATGCAAAATTACTCAATAAAATTCTTGCAAACCAAACGCAAGAACATATCCACACAATCATTCACCATGATCAAGTAGGCTTCATCCCAGGGATGCAGAGATCGTTCAATATACAGAGATTCATCAACATAATCTACTATATGAGCAAACTCAAAGAAAAAAAACCCACATCATCATCTCATTATATGCTGAGAAAACATTTGACAAAATTCAACACCCCTTCATGCTAAGTCTTGGAAAAATCAGGAATTCAAGGCCCATAGTAAAAGCAATATACAGCAAACTGGTAGCCAACATCAAACTAAATGGAAAGAAACTTGAAGCAATCCCACTAAAATCGGGGAGAAAACAAGGCTGTCCAATCTCCCTCCCCCTATCTATTCAATATAGTACTTGAAATTATATCCAGAGCAATTAGGCAACCAAAGGAGATCCAAGGGATACAAATCGGAAAATAGAATGAATATATCACTATTTGCAGATAGTATGATAGTATACATAAGTGACGCAAAAATCCACTAGAGAACCCCTACAGGTGGTAAGCAACTTTGGCAAAGTGGCTGGATATGAAATTAACTCAAGTGAATCAGTAGTCTTCCTCTACTTCAAAGATAAACAGGTTAAGAAACAAATTAGGGAAACAACACCCTTCATAATAATCACAAATAATATAAAATATCTTGATGTGACTCTAACCAAGCAAGTGAAAGATCTCTATAACAAGAACTTCAAATCCCTGAAGAAATAAAGTGAAGAAGATCTCAGAAGATGGAAAGATCTCCCATGCTCATGGATTGGCAGGATTAGTGTTAGTAAAAATAGTCATCTTGCCAAAAGCAATCTACAGATTCAATGTAATCCCCATCAAAATTCCAACTCAGTTCTTCGCAGAGCTAAAAAGAGATATTCTCAAATTTATCTGGACTAACAAAAATCCCAGGGTAGTAAAAGCCATTCTCAACAATAAAAGAACCTCTGAAGGAATCACTAGCCCTGACCTCAATTTGTACTATCTGTAGTACAAATAGTGATTTAAAAAAAAAAAAAGCAGCATGGTATTGGTACAGAGACAGAAAGGTAGATCAATGGAATTATAGACCCAGAAATTATCTCAAACACCTATTGTCACTTGATCTTTGACAAAGAAGCAAGAACCATCCAATGGAAATAAGACAGCATTTCCAACAAATGGTGCTTGTTCCACTGGCAGTTTGTATTCTCTTTTTTTGAGATCCATTCTCTTTTTTTAAAAGTAAATGTTTTATTTGATATATGAAAATATGATATATATTTTGATATTTATGACAATTCTATCTATGATTCCAATATTAATAACTTACCACTCATATTTCAACCTTTTTATTTTTTAATAAGCCATTAAAATAGTGGCAAGACTTTTTCTATTTTTTTTATTTTTTCCCTTTTTTTATCGGATATTTTATGTGTTTACAGTTCAAATGTTATCCTTTTTTTTTAGTTCCCTTCTCTCCCATCTTCCTTCCCCCTGCTTTTATGAAGATGCTCCCCATTCCACACAGCCACTCCCACCTCAATGTCTCTCAATTCCCCTATGCTGGGGAATCGAGCCTTGACAGGACCCAAGAGCTTCTTCTCCTATTGATGCCAGACAGTGCCATTCCCTGCTACATATGCTGCTGGAGCCATGGGTCCCTCTATGTATACTCTTTGGATGGTGTCCCTGACATTGATCCATTCTTATCTTTTTGTACAAAGTTCAAGTCTGAGTGGATCAAGGACCTCCACATGAAGAAGATAAGCTGAATCTAATAGACAAGAAAGTGAGAAAGAACCTTGAACACATTGGCTGAAGGGAAAATTTCCTGAACAGAACACCAATGGCTTATGCTTTAAGATCAAGAATCGACAAATGGGATCTCATAAAACTGCAAATCTTCTGTAAGGCAACAGACACTGTCATTAGGACAAAACTGCAACCAATAAATTGGGAAAAGATGTTTACCAATCCTACATCTGATAGAGGGCTAATATCCAATATGTACAAAGAACTCAGGAAGTTAGACACCAGAGAATGAAATAACCTGATTAAAAAATGGGATACAGAGATAAACAAAAAATTCTCAACTGAGGAATATCAAATGGCTAAGCAGGACCAAAGAAATGTTCAATATCCTTAGTTATCAGGGAAATGCAAATCAAAACAGCCCTGAAATTCTACTTCACACCAGTCAGAAAGGCTGAGATCAAAACCTCAGGTGACAACAGATGTGGAGAAAGAGGAACACTCCTCCCTTGTTGGTGGGATTACAAGCTGGTACAACCACTCTGGAAATGAGTCTGGAGGTTCCTCAGAAAATTGGACATTACACTACCTGAGGACCCAGCTATACCCCTCTTGGGTATATACCCAAAAGATGCCCCAACATATAACAAGGACAAATGCTTCACTATGTTCATACAAGCCTTGTTTATAATAACCAGAAACTGAAAAGAATCCAGCTTTCCCTCAACACAGGCATGCATACAGAAAATGTAGTACATTTACACAATGGAGTACTTACTGCTCAGCTATTAAAAATTATGCCTTTATGAAATTCAGAGGCAAATGGATGGAACTAGAAAATATCATCTTGAGTGAGATAATCCAGTCAGAAAAAGACCACACAGGGTATGCACTCACTGATAAGTGTATATTAGTCCAAAATCTCAGATTACACAAGATACAATCCACAGACTACATGAAGCTCAAGAAGGATGACCAAAGTGCAGATGCTTCAGTCCTTCTTAGAAGAGGGAACAAAAATATTCATAGGAGAAAATACGGAGATGAAGTTTGGAGCAGAGACTGAAGGAAAGCCCATCCAGAGACTGCCCCATCTGGGAATCCCATATACATACAGCCACCAAACCAAGACACTATTGCTGATTCCAAGAAGTGCATGCTGACAGGAGGCTGATATAGCTGTCTTCTGAGAGGCTCTGCCAGAGTGTGATGCTAGCAGCCAATCATTAACTGAGAACGGGGTCCACAATAGAGGAGTTAGAGAAAGGATTGAAAGAGCTGAAGGGGTTTGCAACCCCACACCAACGAGAATTTCCAGGGACTAAACTACCATCCAAAGGATACACATGGACAGATCCATGGCTCCAACTGCATTTGAAATGTAAAGAAGATATATCCAATTAAAAAAAAAAAAAAGGAACACTCCATCTAGGAATCCATCCTACCTGCAGACACTAAACCCAGACATTATTGCTGATGTTAAGAAGCACGTACCTATAAGAGCCTGGTAGAGCTGTCCCCTGAGAGGCTCTGCCAGAGCCAGACCAATACTGATATGGATGTAGGCAGCCAAACATTGGACTGAGTGCGGGGACTGTAATGGAGAAATTAGGGCAAGGACTCTAGGAGCTGAAAGAGTTTGCAACTTCTTAGGAAGAACAATATCAACCAACCAGACTCACCTCAGAGCTCCGAGGGACTAAATTACCAGCCAAAGAATACACATGGAGAGAGCCATGGCTCCAACTGATTATGAAGCAGAGGATGGTCTTATCTAGCATAAATGGGAGGGGAGCCCTTTGGTCCTGTGGAGGCTCCTTGACCCAGGGTAGGGGAAGTCTAGGGAGCTGAGGCAGGAGTTGGCGTGTGGGTCACAGAGCACTCTCATAGAGGTAGGGGGAAGGGGAGGGGATAGAGGCTTATGGAGGGGAAACTGTGAAGGGGATAACATTTGAAATGTAAATAAATAAAATAACCAATAAAAAAATGAAAAAAGTTAGCTCCAAAGGGATTGATTATTCAAATCAATCAGGAAGGAAGGAATGAAAGGAGGGAGGGAAGGATCAATACCAAATAAGTAGTTACAGCTTATTAATATAAAATTAAAATGTGATTTGCATTTTAAAAAAAAAAGCAAGTCTTAATAAATGAACAAATCCGCAGACTAAGTAGCATGAAGTTTCCTGTTGGTTTCATCTTTTTATTTAAAACCTAGGATATTGTTTTGACTTTTATTTCCTCAATAACTCAAAATCTTATTATCTCATTTTAATTACAGTCTCCATGATTCATGTCTCATTCCGAGGTTATCTGTGAAGGAGCCTGGGCTTGGTAATGAGATTGGGATCTTAAATGTCTCCAAAGGCTGTCTGCTGGAGGGCTTAGTCACTATCTGACAGTGCTATTAGGTGGTGGTGGAACTTGTAGGAGGCAGTGGTTCTAATGTGAATGGCCCCCATAGGCTCATATGTTTGAATTCTTGGTTCTCAGTTAGTGGACATGTTTTGGAAGGATTAGCAGGTATGGCCTTGTTGGAGGAAGTGTATCATTAGGATGGGCTTTGGGTTTTAGAAGTTTATGCCGGGTCTAGCTAGTTCTTTCTGCTTGCTTGTGGATCAGTTGTAAGATCTAAGTTACCTTTCCAGTGGCGTGCAGACCCCTCTGCTGCCATGATCGTTGCCATGACAGCTATGGACTGAATCTATGAAACCGTAAGCTCCCAATAAACTCTTCTATAAGCTGCCTCTTGGTTATGGTGTCTCTTTGCAGCAATAGAAATGTAAATAGGACAGAGCCTTATTTAAAAGAAGTTAAATTATTAAACGTGTACTGTACCTTTCCTTTCTCTGCTTCTTGGCAAGCATAGGGTAAGCAACTTTTCTTTAATATATACCTTCCACCATGACCTTCTGCCTTACCATAAACCCAAAGTTAAAAGGCTGTGTGACTGTTAACTGAAAACCTTGAAACCATCCAGAAGAAAATTTTCGTTTTAATAAGTTGATTTACCTGGGGCCTTTTGTCATGGTGATAGAGGTTTAACACAAATGATTTTTAAGAACACACTTTTTGATAGTATTCAGCAGTTTTAGTTTAGGGTAGAAGAAAAGATTGATGTAGTAATTAGGCCTGGGGGAGAAAGGATCTGCAATTGTGTTTCTGGGTATAAATCGCCAGTCTGTCACTCAGATTATGTGTGCTTCTGTGACAGGTATGGAAAATGTCTTCTGTTGGGACATCAAACGAGGCCATGCTTACAAATATTTCTAAGCACAACAACTGCTGAACAGTGAGTTTTCGCCAGTGAGGTGAATTAGAGACTTTTTCTGACTTTTAACCTAAGCAGAAGGAGAGCCTTAAGATAGGACAACTGTAAGACAGTGCTTCTTGAATGGACGGGAATGTGTGCTCCAGCAACTGGCTCTCTTAGGCCTGTTGTTTGGTGCCATGATCTCAGAGAGGAAGTCAAATGATACTTGTATTTCCCAGATTGCATTCCACTGCTTCCCAGCCCCAAGCTGCCTTGTCTGTATTTCCAAACGCATATATACCAAGGAATTCTGTCATTCTTCCCTCTCATTCTTGGAAAGCCACAATCATCAGTTCTTTATGCTGGAAAGGTGTGAGGGCATTGGTGCCTCCACGTCCAGCACTGAGTACTTGTGGCAGAGAAGATAAGAGACAGGGGTAGGTAGAACATTTGAAGTCTCACTCCTAGTCACCTACTTTCATTATCCAGGCCTCAACCTTTAAAACAGTGTCACTTAGTGAGAACAAAGGATTCAAATTAGCCTGTGAGTAACATTTCAGGTTGAAACACTAGCTACAAGTATCTGTGTTCTCTTGGCTTATTAAGCAAGACCGTAGGATGCTGTGGGAGAAAGTCATACAATGGTATAGATTACATCACTGTGTTCTTATATCTGTTCACGTCACCTGGACACTTGAGCCCTTTCAGTAATTCTTTCATGTGTGGGAAGCTGTCTCTTCAGTTCTAGACAGACCCATTTCAGTAGCACATTCTTCTGCAACCCTGACACTTCTCTATTGTCCTCATTTGTCACTGGTAACTTTGCCTCCGAGTGCATGCATGCAGACCAACACACACACATGCACATGCACACGGACACACACACACACACACACATATTCTGGAGCTACCAAATCAAAATTTCAGTTAAATTTATGTAGCTTCCCATGTGTGACATTGCCTGACCGCAGATATAAGACAGTGATCCCTTAAGGTTACTGATTTGGTTTGGTGAAGATAGGATGGGAATTCTTTTCAAATTCCTGGGCAGAGTCTCCATCTTCCTCAGTGGCCCACCCTGATACTGCTGTAACATTGTCAGTAGGAGGGATCAGAGCCAAGTCACAGAAGATGTAACGTGTAAGGAGAGGAGACTAAATCCCCTGGGGAAAAACCACTAACTATCCACTTTGGAACACTCTTAAACATGTTTGCCTGCTTCAGTTACTCATCTACTCTAGTTTTCTGGTACTTCGTTTCCTTGCTAATCACTTGCCAGTTTTGTTATCTCTTCTCTTCAAGCACACTGGATCAGCTAATATCTAGGAGCTGGCATATCCTTACCACTAGATTCCTTGGGAAGATCATACAGCTGTCAAAGTCTCTGTCAAGATGGCTTAGAATATTGGCTGAGATTCGCAGCAACTTGGAAGCACCAATCCAAAATCACCAGCCAGTATTTGACTTTGATTGACTAAAGCATAGTTATTCGTTTCACTGACCAAGCTCCCATCGGCAAGCCCATGTGCTTGAGGGTCCCCGTTCTTGGTGGCTGAGCTGAGCCAAGAAGTTCACTTTCTAACAACAAAGGCATGTCTGGAGCAGCCAGGGGCTGTGTCGGAGCTTGAGAGTGAAGGAATGTTCTGGCTAATGAGTTCCAGATGAAAGAAAATCTTTGATGTTTTAATGTGGTCTTTTAGTTTCCGCTACTATATTTGTTTTCTGCGGCTGATTAGGTAGGGGAAGCTTGTTTTCAAAATCTCCAAATTGTTCAAAAAACGTCTAAGTCCTTGTGAGGCAACTTTATCATGCCATTCATGTTTGTAATGGCAGCCCCTCATGTCTGGAGCAAAATCCAAAGCCATTATTTAGATTTTCACAAGGACTTATCTCATGTGACTATTGCCGTCTAAGTTCACTTCCCATGCTACGCCCCCCCCCCTCCAACCCACTGTGCAACCAGGCTCTGGGAACTCTAAACATGCCAAGTGCACTGTGACTTTAAGACTTTTATGTTCTTTCCTCTTGAATGGCCTGAAAATCTTGCTCTGTTAAACTGTCTCGATAATTTAATAACTGGATGAATTAGAGCAAGCCGGGGTTATTTGGCACCCCTGAGCCCCTCTAGCTTACCACCCTTGTAACGTTCTAATAAATATGCCTTTGGTAGTCAAATTTTTATATGCCAGCTAGCACCATTCATTTTATCTAAGAAATAGTATATTACCTGTGCCTTGCAACAAATCTAGTGTTCAAGTTGAAACGTTTAGTTAGTGAAATTCATTGACCTGTTAGAACTACAGTATTGACTACTTAAAGCCAAGATAACCTGATCTTGGTTTCTTAGAGACTGTACTTCTGTAATAAGGAGCCTCAAGGCTACAGGGGCTTCAGTAACTGAAGAGGTCTCTGTCATGTATAGCACAGGTAGCCCACAGTCCCCTGAGTTCTCCATGAGGACTTTTGGTGATTCAGATTCCATCCCTGTCTCTGCTCCAGACACCCCTGGAATGTCGTCCTCCACTGCATACCCAAGCTAACATCTACGATGTCATACACAAGGGCAAGGAAAGTAACTTCCTTGGAAGGCAGTGAGGTGGAATTTTCACTTATCACTTGTCATTTCCTGGTTCAATGGGGCTCCTGACTAATCCCTATATGAGCATCAATATCTGTGTGGATCTCGGAACCTTCCCTGCTTATGGAATCAATGCTATATTTGAATGAATAATTAATATACATAATGACATTCATTCCCCTCTCTCATCTTGTGTGGATCTAATGGAGAAACAAACGAATGACAGAAAGAAACCAAAGCTTCATCTCTATCAGTAATACTAGCCCGGATAGAGGGGCTATGTCTGTTTGTCCCCCAAACAGCATAAGACAGGCATAGTCAAATTCACGGCAGCATTGGACCAATGTAAACCTTTCTGTGTGGGTGGACAGACATTGCCCATGGAGGAACAGCAGATTGTTCCCAAAAGGAGGTTTGACTGAAACTTAGCCAGCTACACTCGGCCAGTTACACTCAGACATTTTAATCTAATCTACAAAGCATGCCATTTGTTTCATTTCTCCTGAGGTGATGGACGTGAAGCAGCAGGGACAGCCTGGCACACCCTCCCTCCTAAGGGAAAGAATGAGGACACCAAATATTTGCCTGAAATCACTCCAGCAGATGCCATCATATCTCCAGCAGTCCTTTCTTTGGGTCTAAAGATAATCCCTTCGCCAATCTTTTTGTCTCTCCACTTGTACTAATCTCTACTGCTTCCCTTTTCCCCACGTCTCTTATCTGGAAGACTTTGGCTATTGATTTCCACAAGTAAATGTGCCTGTATCTTTCCTATCTTAAAGAAATCCTGACTCCTTTAGCCTCGACTCTTGCTTTCTACAGCACAGTTTCTGCCCTTTGTTTGGAAGCCAGATTCTTGAAAGTGACACAAGAATGTATGTTTTCTATTCTTCAGCCCACTGCTCTAGGCCTCTACCATCTCCATTATCTGAAAATGTTCTTGCTAATTCAAAAGTTAAGTGATTATTCAAAAGCCCATTTCTTTCCTCAGCCCTCAGCAGTGGATAATACTCTCCCCTACTCTCTACATTATTTTAAATCTTCTTTCTCTGGAGTTTCTATGACAACCTTCTCTGGTTTAGTTCCTTAAGAAGTGTCTTCATCTCTTAGTCCATAAATACTGTTCTTCTCACTAAATTCATCCCTGATTCTCTTTTTATATATAAATACTCCTTGAAAAAGCATTTAAATTACCAATTACCAATTTGATGATTCTCAAATTACAATTCTAACATAAACCTTTACCTAAGCATGATATTTGCCTTGGTATATGTTCAGTATCTTTGTATAGATGGACCAGTTATTGAAAACTAAATTAATTATCTCCCTCCTCAAACTTGGATATTAATATGCCCAGTCACCATAGTTCACATACTGGAAATTACCTTTTATTTTCTCTATCTCTTCAAACCTCTCCTTTAATTCTATATGAAATGATATTCAATCCCTTTAGTAGAATTCCATCTACACCTCATGCACACTTCCTTTACTCTTATCCCTCTGCTCTCATGAGGTCAGCATCTCGCATGCCACTGATACAATGGGTGTTCTGAATTTAAGGAACTAGGGCAGGTGACCTCAATGACACTAGTGAGAAGTCATGCAGCAATCACTCATGATACTTTGGTTTGGCCGTTTGTTTTTGGTTCTTTTAAGGACACTGTTGAATCAAAAGTCAACCTTTAGAAAACTCTCCTGCTGTACTTGAAAACTGCTTACAAATTCTGGGGGATAATCATGCAACGTGTGGCATGACAATTTTCAAAATTCCTAATTTGGAGTCCTTATCTGTCTTTACCTGTCACTGACAGAATCCAAAACACTGAGCACAATGTTCCAGCCATGAAACAGTGTATATAAAGAAGGGGTCAGGAAAAAAATCCAACCTTTAAGGCACACACCCCACTTAGTGACCTACTTCCTCAGACTTAACCCTACCTCCTAAAGTTTATATTAATTATTATTAGCCTATTAAACTATAATTCATTAATGGATCTGTCTTTTATGATTCAAATACCTCCCAGAAATTCTATCTTTAAACAATACTATATTAGAAGCCAAGACTTGGGTCTGGGGCATATTTCATATCCAAACCATAAAAAATACTTAATTAGACATCAGGATTTTTGTCCAAGTCTCTAGTAGATTGCAAATAAAAACTGTACAGAGAACATTTTTGTTCACCACAAAATCTGGTTTCCTTCGTATGACATAAAATATACTTCATGATTTTGCTCCTGGCTCTGCCTGTCCCAGGGTATTTACTTCTGATAATCTGCCAAATTGAAACGTTAAATGAAGTCTCTTCTAGTAGTTGTTGCATAGACTCTTTGCCCAGTTGAAATACTAATTTATCTGACAGCGGAATGACACTTTTGAAGTATCCAGAACTTTGGATCCAAAGTAGCCACCTTGATTGTTCACATAAGCAGAGGTGACTTTGCAGTAAGTAATTAGTGCTACAATTAACCTGCAGTAACACTGTTCTTTTCTTTATGTAGTTCATGCAGTACTTCAGAGTCTAAACCAAGTCAGGAGCTATATGGAGGAAGTTACTACTTAACTACATTCTAAACCCAGAACTTAAATTTTAAATTCATAGCTTCCCACCCTTTTGCATTTTTCTAAGATATGAACTATGAAATGTTAACTCTGGAAGAATTTATGCATCGACTTTTAAATAAAATATAAGCACATCAATATTTGCTTCATTATGCAGTTTTGCAACGGAAATATATTTTATTATAAATACAATTGTCTTAATCTGTTTTTATGCTGTTAGAACATAATTATCTGAGGCCAGTTTATAAAGAATGGGGACTTATTCTTCCAATTCTTGAAGCTGCAAAGTCCAAGGTTGAAGACTCACTTCTGACCAGGACCCCCTACATATGTCACAACTGGCAAAGACAAAGGTGTAAGAACATACAGAGAGAGGTCAAGACAGGGCCAACTTCCTTTCAGAGTAACCTACTTTGGACAGGATTAGTCCACTCCTATGATAATGCTAGGAATCATAAGGGTGCTTATAACATGTTCTTCTTCTGTTGATCCTTCTCTTCCAGTACTGAAGCTCTAGGGATCAAGTCTCCAACACATAAGGAGGTACATTAATATCATGCCAATAACCTACACCAGTTTTTTTTTTCCTTTTTTTCTTTATTAACTTGAGTATTTCTTATTTACATTTTGATTGTTATTCCCTTTTCCGGTTTCCGGCCAACATCCCCCTAACCCTCCCTCCCTTCTTATGGGTGTTCCCCTCCCATCCTCCCCCATTACCACCCTCCCCCAACAATCACGTTCACTGGGGTTCAGTCTTAGCAGGACCAAGGGCTTCCCCTTCCACTGGTGCTCTTACTAGTCTGTTCATTGCTACCTATGAGGTTGGAGCCCAGGGTCAGTCCATGTATATAGTCTTTGGGTAGCCTACACCAGTTTTTAAAAGTGATCTGTGGTGATTTGAATATGTATGACCCCCACTGGCTCATGTGTGTGAATGCTTGGCTCATGGGAAGCAGGCTCTATCAGTAGGTTTGGTCTTGTTGGAGTTGGTATGATAGGAGTGTTTCCTTGTGGGGTTGGGATTTGAGGTTTTCTATGCTCAAATTCTGCCCAGTGTGAACCATAGTCTATTCCCGACTGCCTGTAGATCAGGATGTAGAATCTTGGGCTCCTCTAGCTCCATGTTTGCCAGCCTGCCACTGTGCTTCCTGCCATGATAATGGACTAAACCTCAGAAACCATGAGCCAGTTCCAATTACATTTTTTTTCTTTTATATGAGTTGCCTTGGTCAACTTCTCCACAGTAGTCTCTTCACAGCAACAAAGCAATAGCACAAGGTTCTGAGACTACGTCCTAACATCTGATAGTGAGAACGTGAGATAGTTTTTGAAGTGTTTTGCAGACACCAGAGACCGTGGCTATCTGCCTTCTCTGGATGTCTCTGTTATAGGAACTAATCATCTATGCATCTCCAGTGTGGGAAGTCTGAGCCACAGTGAAAACCCATGGGGTTTCCAGAGTTAATGTAGGAATCTTAATCATGTAATTAGCACTTTAAAGTCAAGAGCTACATACTGTGGCCCATGTGACTAAAATGGTGTAGCAAGACTATTTCAGTCATACCTTAGTTTTTCACCTTCTGTCTTTGGTTCTTTGTAAAATGTACTAATTTGTGTCTGTATTTTCTCTCCTCTATCTGTCGGCTCTACTCCATAGAGAGCGGCTCTGTTATGGAAATAAATTCTGTTTAGATGCTTATTGGAAAAGTTGAAACTTAACTTGGTATTTATATTAATAAACTTTTCCCAGAACAATTCGAATTTGGGTTGCTTTGACGTCCAAAGAGCTTATGAATTTGGTATCGTCCATTCAACAATAACATGAACAGGGAAGACGTATTAGAAGAGACACTTAAGTTGTATTTTAACAATTTTCTATTCTCTCCATCTTTTCTCATTCAGAAAAGAAAGGTGTGTCCCATATCAGTTGGAAAGGACTAACAAATAAAGCCTCATCTTTCTAGAGTTAGTGCTGGATAAACAGCATGGTTTAGGAGCATTGAAGGTGCTCTCTCTCCAAAAGCTACCACACCAAGGCAAGATGATACAGCATCCAAGTAGAAAAATCTACCAAGTTAAGTCCTAAACAATATAGGCATGCTTTGGCTTGTGCAAACCTGCCCATCTGGGAAGGAAGCAGCTATTGAAGAGTAGTAAACTGTGATGCATAGCTAAAGGAGGAAACCCAGAGTACTGAGGAAGGCCACAGTGAGGAGGCTAAGCTGCTGGGCTGTTGGCCTTAGGACCCAGACAGTACAGAGTGCTGACTTTGGCACCATGGAGCCTTTGCAAGAATCTTGATTTGGCTGTACTTTATCTCACCCCATGGTTTCTGTATTAAAACGGTCCCTGTGTCCCCAACGAAGTTATGTCAAATGTTCTAAGACTGTGACGTGTCAATTGTCAGCCTAAAGGAGAATGAATTTTTGCTAATCATATCTTTGGAAGGTTTCCTTTTTAATCCTTGACCTCGCGTCCCTTCCAGGTAGTATGAAAGCAGCGAGCTTCGAAAAGCAAAAACAAGAATGCAGGCTTACGGTAGAGGGGTCAAGGGGTTTGCTTTGCTTGCATCCTGGCTTTGGGCCAAGGGCAGAGAAGGAGCCTTGGAGAGCTCTGGGAGACAGCTGAACCGGCTAGGGCTCTGCTTCAGTGCCAGGGGCCTGCTGTGAAGATGTGTGCACAGGTCAACTTTTCACTGCCCCCCCTCCCAAATCAAAACATTGACTGGTTCTTAAGAACTTGAAGACCTCAACAAAGCCTTCTTCCCACCGACATATGAAAAAAATCAGATACCCAGCAGAAAGAAAACAAGATCTATGTTTTCTTTTGGAAATGGACTCAAATATTTGAAATATTTTGATGCTCTTTTATCCATAGAACCCACATTCATACATTCCACCAATCTAGGGAATATGCACATTAGCATGGACTCCTTTTAGCTTCATGGTCAAGACCAGGCTATGCCCTGCTCTAAGTTATTCTAATTTCTCAAGACAGTATTTTATCATGCTACGCCTTGCCTTAGGAGACACTCTGTTTTAAAAGCAGGTTTGACTTTATTTTTCAGAGAGAAGGATGACTACAGCTCCTAGGGGGGGACCCAGGAACTGCACCATCTGCTGGGCACCACCTGTCCAGCCCATAAGACTGATCCTTTGGAAAAGAAAACCTTCTTCTACATTAATTGGTGAGAATTGACATTTTAGAGGCACACAGAGTGCTAAAATCCTATCAGAGAAACCAGGCCAAAGAACTTATCAGACACCCAGACCAAGGAAAGTGTATCGCACCTTTTTCTGGACCCCAGAAAATAATGGAAACCTAACACAGCAATGGCATGGTCCCTCCCCAACCTATCATCTGACACAGGATTTGTCCAGTAAGGATTGAGAACCTTGGTCTTGAGCCATGTTCCTCACTAATAACGTAGCCCTTCAATTGCTTATCTGCCCACCTGTGTACCTGTCCCATGTCCTGCTCTGACTGGCTCCAAACTTTTCATGGCACAGCTGAATTTCGCAGCTATGTTCTCAAAGTACCTCTGAAACCTCTTGAACTTCGGTACACGCTTTCTAACTTGTATTCATTCCATGACCTATTTATATGTCTTTAGATATGTTGGCTGTGTGCTCCGTGAGGGGTGATATGAAGACATTAGTAACTAAGATTGGAATAAAGAACTTGCATTTGCCTTGGCCAAGCCACCAAGGTTTGTAGATTTTATAGCAAATTGCTAAGACCCTGTGAGTTTATTGTTATTCAACTAATTCTGACAATGTGGAAAGACAAACTGTGTACTATGTTTCTGGCATAGCATGATCGCACTGTCACAGAGGTTAATTAGGCTACAGTTTATAGGGTCAAAGCTTTATCTGGGTCAAAGCATAGGTCAACACAGGTTTGCTTCCTCCCCTGCTTCCCAGCAACCAAGTGGTAGGATGGCATGGGGGTACAGCGTGGGATAAAATGAGCTCCCTTCCTTCCCAGCCCCTTGCTGAGTTTGGAGCACAACCTTGGCCTCTTCAGCCAAACACAGGCAAGAACTAAAGAGGTTTCCCCTGATGGACTTTTCTTTGCATTTCTAAAAGGGTCTTCTGGAGAGAAAAACTAAATAAAGGATTCTAAAGGTTACCACTTAGCCTGAGGCAACTTATGCCAAAAGGCTCAACATAAATAAGCCGTTCGCGTGATTGGCCAGTTTAACTAGAGCTCTGTACTGTGGCTGGAAGCCAAGTCCCAACTAATAAAGTTTTTACGGTTGCTGCTTAGTTCTTCCTTCCTCAGTTGTTTTGTGAGTGTACCTCTCAGAAGTATTAAGGGAGTAAACAGGTACTTGTCGAAAGTAGGGAGATATTCTTAATACTCTGGGGAAAACACTACTCAATAGTATTTTAGTCTTTAGAAGTTTAAAAATAGTTTACAAAAAAAAAAAGCATGAAAATTTAGGATTAAAGGATTAGAAGGGGGCTGGGGAGATGGCTCAGTGGTTAAGAGCACTGACTGCTCCTCCAGAGGTCCTGAGTTCACATCGCAGCAACCACATGGTGGCTCACAACCATCTGTAATGGGATCTGATGCCCTCTTCTGCTGTATCTGAAAACAGCTATAGTGTACTTATATATAATAAATAAATAAATAAATCTTTTTTTAAAAAGGGATTAGAAGAAGTTGAGGGTGTGGCTCTGTTGGCTAGGTGTTTGAGTTCGATACCCTAGAACCCATGAAAAAGCTGCACATGGCAGCTTGCACTTGTAATCCTAGCACTAAGGAGGCAGAGACTGCCAATTATCTAAAGCTGACCAGCCAGCCTACCCTACTTGATGAGCTCCAGGATAGTGAGGGAAGCTTGTCTCAAAAACAAAGGTAGCAATGAGAAACAATATTGAATTTTGTTCTCTGACCAACGCGCACGCGCACGCACACGCACACACACACACACACACACACATGGAGAGAGATGTTTAAAGTGAAAGAGATGTTTAAAGCAATGCTTAAAATGCTATTTTATTTTAGGATGTATTTTACTAAAACCCTTACCTTCCCTGTAAACGATACAGTACACAGCAGAATAAGATACTTATAAAAGAGCTGCAATGGTGGGGTTGGATTTAGCTCAGTGGTAGAGCGCTTGCCTAGGAAGCGCAAGGCCCTGGGTTCGGTCCCCAGCTCCGAAAAAAAAAAAAAAAAAAAAAAAAAAAAAAAAGAGCTGCAATGGATAAAACAACCTGACCATGGACCGAAGACCAAAGACCACCTTGAACAAACGCTACCCCTGGTTCTGCTGCTGCTCACCTGACTTACTAGGCTTCTAATTACAGAAAACTCAACACTGAGACGAAGTGACATGGTCACTGGTAGACACAACCATCTGCCACAAATCACACCGTAGTCATGGCCCTCAAGCTGTGCCATGGATGGCAATATACCAGGTGGTAATAAACACAAAAAAATTCCCACTGTACACATCTTGATATAGTATCTCCTTCTAGAGAATTGTATAAATTCTGGTTTTCTGGGTCTCAGAGATCTCCACCTCTACAGCGTTATTCAGCAGTCTGAACCACACTGTGAGCTGGGAGGACCAGCAGTGGGTCCTCCCTTCATTCACCTGGTGCTCTTTCTTATTCATTAGAGGGATACACTATGCATGGTGTACAGTACATTCTCGTGTTGCTTGACATCTGGCTTACACAGCAGTGTTAGACGATTAAGTCTGTCTCTAACATTTTGTCCTTGCACAAACCTAAATGGTATCGTGCTCAGTGTGACCTCTTGACATGATTAGGAGACGTAGTGTAAGGAGTGCAGTCCTGAGTGGATGTGTGTTGTTGCCATGGGCACAGCCATGTCAAGGAACCTGGTACCTCCGACTCATGGGAATGGCAAAACCATCCCCAATGAAGGCTCAAAGGGATGGCAAAACCTCTGCTGTGTCCAGTGTGAATGCTGACCGTAAAGAAAAGGTTCACCATGGCTTTTCCTCCTCCCAGATGTTTACAGTCTGAAGACTGCTCCCCACAGATCCCGCTCCTGATGAACTTAGGTAAGCCTGCACCCTTGACATCTGTATATAGCAACCTCACCTCCCTGTTCAACTGTGTATGATAAACATGCGGAACATCTGAGTTTCTGAAGCTTCTCCACTGGAGAGCTCAGACTGTGATCAAAGCGTTTCTGTGTCTGTGTGTCTCTCCCTGTCCATGCTTTCTTCATTCCCTTCTCACATCACCTTGAGTCAAGGTTCTAGGATCCAGGTCATGCAAAGACATGGCAAGGCAGGAAACAGGAGATGAAGCAGCTTCATACTGCTTTACAGAAAGCGTTTATTAGCAGACGGAACGAACACCTGTGAAGATGATGACTGAAAAGTATAGGAAAGGAAGTACGGCAGCTGGTAACATTGTTATTTATCATTACCAAGTGTTGGGTACGGTAATAATGATGTGTGCTCCACTTCAATTACTGTCTATGCTGAAGCTATGTTGTCACAAGCATCAGCACAGACACATGAATCATTAGTTGTTCAACACAGACACTTGGAGACAAAACTATGTCTGCTTCTCTAACATCTTGGGAAGCCACTGCTACCTAGATGGTCTACCATTGATAAAATATTATGCTAAACATGACTAGAAAATGAAAACAAAATTTTTGATTTTTGACTATGGACTAGGGCTTCTTTGTGTGAATCCTTTTCAACCAAGAAACATTTATATGACCATGGGGATAAACATATAAACTAGATGTGTAAATCAAACATTTATTGGTTCAAAAGACATAGAGAATTTTATTTTAAAGCAATTCTTTGATACATACATATAATTTAACAATTATTAGCAATAGAAGAATATTTACATACTAATAAATGTTCCTGTTTATTTTTGCATAAATGATTAAGCTATGCCAGAATATTTGATACTGTAGGACATAGATCTCTTTCAACATTTCTCAGAGTTAATTGATATTTGTATGGTCATCATCAATGTGAGAATATTACCTTGTACAAGTTTGCTTTGCAAAATGTGACAGCTATGTTTAACATTTCAGAAATCATCTTGATTCTAACCCAAAATTCATTTCACAATTATTTTGCCCAATTGAGCAACTCAAATTAAAATGAAATAGTCTAACATAACACAATCCAAAGATACACTTCCTTGATATACACTCAAGAATGGTGGTAGAAAAATTGTAGTCTTTGTCTTTTATAGTTAAATCACTATGTTTCTCTAAAACCAACCAACCAACCAACCAAACAAACAAACAAACAAACAAAACCAACCAGAAAACCTTTGTATGTACAGGAAAAAACACTGACATTCTTAATGTGCAATAGTCTTAAACCTAGTCTAGGCTCCAACCAGTGTTTGCTGGCATTGCATGATTTGCGGGCATGTGCAGTGTTAGTGTTTATTGTATGTTCAGAGTGAAGGCTGCAGAGGAGTCACACAGTGCAACATGGAATGAGTTGAGGGAGGGAGAGAAGGGAGAGAGACACACATACAGAAGCAGACGCTGCAATGAAGATGCTGAAGTTAAAAATTTCCACAATGATGGGGAGGGGAGAAGGTACTGTGCTTTTTCCAGAGCATGGTCTGTAGAAATCTGGTAAAAATGCTGACTCGTGTTTGTCTCCCTCATAGCAGAGATGATACTGTGGACCTTGTGTGTACAGGGCAAGTACACTATCAATAAGCCTGTGTTCCTTTTCCCTAGAAATGCTCATCTGCTGCCATGGGTTAGTGAATCATTAAAACACCGGAACTCTCTAAATTTGATCTTAGGCTGAAAGTCTCTCTCACCTTCTGACTGGCATGTTTGTTTACCTAGGAAGTCCTTGAAAAATACCTCAGCTCTGCTGGCCTTGTGCAGCACGAATGGAGCTGATAAGGACTGTCTTCAGCCGCATCTATAAACAGGCTAAAAGGAGGGCAAGCTATGTAGGGAGCAAAAGCAGATGGCCCCCTCAAGTTTGTGTGTTAAAACTCTTTCCTTTTACTCTTTGTAACACATTTTCTATATCTGTGATTTGTTAATACATTTCGTTTTAATTCCAAATTATTTTATCCTTTAACACCTACCCAAAGTCTATCAACCCTGGGACGATCTCAGAAGACAAGCACGAGCCACGAGTGGCTTGATCTATGGCTCACATTAACCCTTCCACAGTTGGAATGTCTACACCAACCAAGCAGGACCTGGGTTTATCTGTGAATCTGCTAATCTGTAAATGTTTATATAATATTTGCAAGGTGGGTTGGTAAGAGCAAACATTACCTGAGAACTTTATAATACAAATAGCCATCATCCCGACTTTTGACTAACAGTCAAAAGGTGAATGTAACATGGAAACAGAATTCCCGTGAAAAATAAAAGGCAATGGATTCTGGTCATTCCAGACTTACTCTTCGTCCTGTTGCATGCAGCCTGCCTGCCTGTAAGAACTTCCTTCCCACTTCTATTTCCGGGAACTTCACCTCTTGGTGCAGACTCAGAATTGTCCCAGCTCTTTCCTACAGACTCTCTTCAGCCTTCACTTCTAGCCCAACTCAATTCTTTTGTGTCAGCCCCTAATCCAAAGGAACATATTCTCCTAGGGACCCCCCACCCAGTAGCCACACTCAGCTGAAAGGCAAGGACCTTCATCCACCATACTTGCCTATAATTCAGAGTGGACAACAGCAACCAAAGAGCAGAACACCCAGCCAACAACAATGAGACCAGATATCTACACCAGGAAACAACCCAAACCTCTTAATTCCAGATGCTACACCCCTTTGCCAAAACAAACAAGAACTGCCAAGCTAATACACTTCTTCCAGAAGCCAGGAAAAGGCCATGAGAAAAACTGGTGAAGCACAAGACAGAGACTTCAAAAGAGCTATTAAGAATAAATTCAAGGACCTTAAACAAAGACATAAAATCACTAAAGAAAACCCTAAACTGAGATAAAAACCCAATGTGAAAGATTTAGGACATCAAACAAAAGCTTCAGAAGTACATCTCACCAAAGAGTATGGGACTTGAAAGAGGGAATCTCAAGTTGAAGATAAAGTAGAAGAAATGGATAAATCAGTCAAAGAAAATTATATATATATATATATATATATATATATATATATATATATATATACAGGCACAAAATATTCAGGAATTCTGGGAAACTATGAAAAACAAAACAAATGTATTTATAATAGGACTAGAGGAAAAAGAAGATAACTAAGAGTTCAAAGGCATAGAAAATGTTTTCAAGAAAATCATAGAAGAAAATTTCCCCAATCTAAAGAAAGTGATGCCTATCAAGGTACAAGAAGTGCTAAGTCCAACATGGCCCTGGTAAGGACAGAATGGCATAATTTCTCCCCATGGGACATGGCCAGCAGGCATGGACCTCCATGAGTGTCAATGGCTGCTATGGACATAAGGCTTGTTTGTATACTAATGTACATATTTCACATTCCTCTGAGAAATGTCCTCCCTGTCCACGTTAATGATAATTAAAACAACATGAGTTCAGGAGTCAAGGGTGTCTCTATGTCTTTTGCAAAATGGTAAATGCTAGGACCTTCAGGACAATACTTAAGGCTGTGGAAAAGAACTCTAAAAACATGAGTTTGAAAATACATAATTTCTCAAGTATGCAAAAACAAAAGAATACAATATGAATTGTATAAGGAGCTTCACGAATCTAAAGGAACAAAGGCAGCTGCACTAATGAACCAACTTGTCAGAAAGATACAAAGGCAGTCAGATTCCTGAATTCAAGGTCATTCTGGGACACAGCAAAGTGAGGCCCAGGCGTGGTAGAAATGGTAATTTCAGGACAAGGTCCCAACCAGCTAGATTAGTATCTGTGTTTGGCAGAGGCAGGCAGATCTCTGAATTCTTTTGCGATGTTTAAAAAAATATGTTTGCTGTCTCCTAACAATCAAACTGCTGGGGTCATGGAATGCTAACTCACACAATAATCAAAAGCGAACCTGGAATAAACAACTGAATTGACATGTAAATTTAAAAACTGCTCTTTCTGCCTGAGATGAGCTAGCAGAAACTGATAGCAGTTCTTTAGAATTTTTTCTAGCAAGAGCTGAGCTGTCTGAAAATCTCTAGAGAGCAAGCACAGCTTTTAAAGAATTTTTTTTCTAACAGGATTTCTGGTCAGAAATCCCAAGAATTCCTTAGAGAGCTGTCACAGATCTTTTGGAATGTTTTCTAGCACCTACCTGGAGAAGCTATCTGAAGAGTGAACATACACAGCTCTTTCAATTTTTTTTTCTGGCTTTCTGATTTTGATTAGAAATCCCAAGAATTACTATTACAATTTTCCTAACAGGATTTCTGACTTAGTTGGAAGATCCAAGAATTTTTTAATAGCAGCTTTTCTGACTTTGGTCAGAAAACCCATGAGCTCTCCAGGGAGCTTTCTTGGTAAGGCTTTATTGATAAGGACAACACTTACAACATTGAACATAGATAAACGAAACTTCTACTGACTAGCCTTCAGGGTACTGTAAGGTAGTCTGCGTGTTACTACAGGAGAAAACTAATCAGCAATGTCGCTCAGCTACAAACCCTGTGGATTACATCAACCTGCCTACAAGATACACTGGTTGCAATAGTGACACAAATGTTATGAGAGAAACCAACCACTCTTTTGAAATTGGCTGTGAGGCCCACTCCATGAAACAGACCTCTTACTTGACACTGCATAAGTAGCCAAGAACCTGAAACTAGATAGGGGATAGGCCTAGAGGAAAAACTGCTAATTTGCTAAATGGATACAGCAATAAAATGACTCCTAATGTCGTATTGCTAATGTCTTCACAACACAACAGGAACTGACACACACTTGTACTCACAGAGACGGTGGCAGCATAGACAAGATATGTGGTAGTTCAAGCCAAACAGGTTCTGACACTGAGAGGAGCAAATGGACACAGGATCTCACCCCTAATCAAGAAGCTATTTACAATTTGTGGCCCCTGGCAAAATTATAATCAGCTTTAAGCAATGCTGCATGACTGGATAAATCAACCTCAGTTTAGGGTAGGCCCCATGTCTAGGAGTAGTTGGTCAACACCAAATGAATCCAGTATTAATTTTGTGAACTTTTAGTTTTACTTTGTTTTGGAATTTCTTGTCTTATTGATCTTTTGCCTTTCTTTTGATTTTTGTGCATTGTTTTTGTTTCTCTTATTGAGAGAGAAAGACACAGACAGACAGACGACAGACAGAGAGGAGGGGGAGGGAAGCTGGGTAGGTAGGGAGGTAGGAGGTTTCAGGAAAAGTTGTGGGAAGAGGAAAACAAGATAAAAAAAATATAAGACAAGAAGTTGAGTTAGAACTTTATGCAAATTTTATCAAAAGAATTTTGATAGAAATGTAGACTTGTATAATCCCACACAATTAACATCTAACATCTTAAACATCTTGCATAAATTTGGCAGAAATATTTTTGCCCAGGGAGCTATGTTTTCCAGGATTATTTCTGAGGGCTTTTGAAGAATGTATCACATAATAGTAAACATTATTTCATTAAGGAAGAAAAATTTTCACTTGTTAGAAAATATGTTTATTAATGGATGACTTAAAAAGCATTGACTGCAACTCTATTCCATATCTTCTTTCACATATATGCATGTGTATCTGTATGTATATTGTGTCTGTGTGTGTGTGTGAACATATATATATATATATATATATATATATATATATATATATATATGTATGCGTGTATATATGTGTGAATGTGCACACTACTGTCAGAGCCTCCTGGGTCCCCTATATTGTCTCACCCCCTTGTCAGACCCTTCTAGGTCCCTTACAGGGTTTGACCCTGCTGCGCTCTGCTGATGTATGTGGAAGCCTTTTGTTCCTAACAAAAGAGCAGTCTGGCCCGGTACACACCCGGGTGATGGTCAATTCATTCCTGCCTTTTGTTTTTTTCCCAGTCTTTTGTTCCTGGGATTTAGGCTGGTCTTCTTGGATTTCTCCCCAGTAAATTTGGGGCTTAAGGCGAGGTTTCCCACTGTGCTTCCCGGATTTTTCCACCAGGTCAACTTGGGGTATATATTCCTTAAATAAAGTTACAGATTTGGCTTTTCTTTCTTAACACGGATAATCTGTGTGTTTGTGTGTGTGTGTGTGTGTGTGTGTGTGTGTGTGTGTGTGTGTGTGTCTTTTAATCCCGCAGGTTTATGTCCAGTTTTCGGTGCCATGTCGGTGCAGGCATCGACAAATGGAGGTCCCACGGAGATCGGGAAAGATGTCTCCTGATGTGACATCCCGGGAAGCTGGCCGGAGAAGGAGGAGGAACATATTGGGGTAAGATGGGCTAGAAAAGGACACGGTGATTTGGGCTAGCGTGAGTAAAATTTGTAATAAAAGAGGGACAAGGTAATGGTAAAATATTTTTGCGTATGTGTTCTTTTAGAGTTATGTTTTAGTCTTTGGACCCTGACTAGAGATAGTTTACACCCTAGACATGAGAGAGTATGGGTTTGGGAAAAACAGTCTTCCTGGACTCTCCGCGGATGCTTTGCAGAAAGAGAAAAACTTTCAGAGCTCTCCTAGGAACAGAAGGAAGGCAAGAGACGTCCTACCTCTCTGCTGGCTCCTTTTGGAGAAATGCTTATTTCTGGTCCTGGGTTCCATAGGTAGGATATCTGGGTCCCTTTGGTGGGACACCATCTAGTTTTTTCCCTCTGTGTCTATTGTCTGTCCTTGGTGCACCAAGCTGTTCATGTCTGTCAGTTTATGTCTGTGGTCTTTGTTTCTTGTTGCTTAAGTGTTTTATGTTTCATGTTCAAAAGAAAAAATGGTAAAAAGTTTATCTGCTGGTCTTCACACCTTGATTTGGTTTTAACTCACTTCAATAAAGGAACAAATGAATAAAAAGCAGTTTTAATCGGCCTTTGGAGCCCTGCACCTGTAGCTAGGAGCCTAGGTCAGCTGGAGAAGCTGCCCGGGGGCCAAGGGTCTGCACTAGCTGATCTTAAAGACGCCAGTAACTCCTCAGCTTCTATGGTAAGGGAGCTGATGGCTGTTTCTCTTACAAAAATCCCTGACTTATTATTGGACTTAGCAGGTGACAAGGTGCTTCTCTTAAAATTACAGCTAGAAAAGTAAAAATGGTGTTTGGTCTAAATATTAAAAATATGCGTAGCCACTTCATTTTTGTTTCTGATTGGTTTCAAATGTATACATGTCTTGGTTATAGACTATTGGCTTTTAAGTTATTGGATATGGTTAAAAAATTGTAACATTGGTAACAGAAAGTTGGCTTAAAACTGGTAATTTGGAGTCATTCTAGACAATATGTGGCATGAGCCAACCCAGGGAAACAGGTCTAAATTGGGATAATATTTTTATGGAATTCTTATCCTAGAAGCCAGGCTTCTAAAAGAATTTAGGGCAATGTCTCTTTGTTGAGGTATTGGAGACCACACCGCACCGTCGTGCGTTCATATGTAGGAATTGGCAGTCAAACCTTGTAGCATGAAGGACAGACTCGGTGTTTTGGAGCCTGGATTTTGGAGACTAAATTGTTTGTTGGAGGTTGAGTTTTGCTTTCCGAAGTTATGGCTGTGCTCTGGTGTTACAAGGAGAACTTAAAGATTGTGGTTAAAGATTGCCAGTGTTACATTGACCAACTCAAACTTATTTGTTTAAAAAAAAAAATCAAACAGATAGAGATTGTTTTGGAACTTGTGAGAGCATTACAGCCTGTTTGTTTACTCCAACTGCCATTTCAAGATAGATTTAGAGGACTGTTTTCATGCTGTTTCTTTGTTTCTTTACATCCTGTTGATTGTGAAAGGTTTTCATTTCATGAGCTTGCTTATAATTTTAGAGAGGCCATGAAGTGTTATCATTGAAAAGTTTTACAAAAGAATGGCTAATAGCCCTATATTATGCAATTTTGTCGATGCTTCAATGTAAGAAGTTAGGACTTTGAATCTTTCAGTGTATATGGAAATTTTTACTACAAACTTTTACTCTCACAATGAGCTTTGATATTTGGGGAGTAGTTGTTGTTCCAGAAAAGATTCAATATTTTTTTTCAATATTTGAAACTAATTTTGAGCTTGTAAGGATATGCTAATTGGCTAAGCACCTCACCTTAGCAGAGGACTTAAGCCTTTGTTTGATATCCTCAGGGGAGATAAAGCTGTTGTTGTGCTAATACAGAATTGTAAGATAGAGTCATGGAAGTATTTTAAAAAGAAACCTGGTGAAACATACCTTATTCCAAATAGCAATTAAATTGGTTGTTACAAAATACTGATATTTGGCCTATTACATATACAAATTTTACTCTATGCATGCAAAATTGATTTTACTCTATGCATGCTTTTGTATTTCTTGTAAATTTGTGCATACAACCCATAGAAAATGCGCTTACTATATTTATAGATGGGTCATCTAACGAAAAGGCAACATATATAATTGTATCACATGTTTATTCTCTTGAGTTTCCCTTGCTTCAGCATGGATTATTGAATTACGTGCTTTAGCTGCTGTTTTTTAAATGTTGAAAAATCAAGCTTTCGGTTCATATACTGATAGCCAATGTGTGGCTTGTGGTTTGCAATTGATTAAAAAATTTCCCCTTTTTAGATACTGCTAACCCTCAAAATTTTACAGTTACTTATGCTTTTTCAGAGGCAAGTTTTCTACATGAAATCAGTGAGTGATGATTTCAGTGTGAA
Source organism: Rattus rattus (assembly GCF_011064425.1). Classification (NCBI taxonomy): domain Eukaryota; kingdom Metazoa; phylum Chordata; class Mammalia; order Rodentia; family Muridae; genus Rattus; species Rattus rattus. Next base: position 128,522,483 of record NC_046154.1, on the reverse strand, counting down.
TGTCTGACAACTCGCTGTCCTTTCAGTGCTCTGGCTCAGACATCTAAACAAAACTATAGACTCATACCTAGCTCTTTGGAAATGGCAATGGAGTTGGTAGCACACCCTTACTTTCAACTCCCAGCCTTGCCTTGCCAGATCAGGGATTTCTAAGTAAGGCTAAATCTAGACAATATTTACAGGATTTGGCATTTCCAATTAATGCTCAATGTTTAGGTAAGTAAAGCTCGTGAAGGGCTGGAGAGATGGCTCAGCAGTTAAGAGAGCACTAACTGTTCTTCCAGAAAATGTGCTGTTCCTTTATAGGCCATTTAAGAACTCAAACTGGATTGCCTGGACCCCATAGCAAGGGAGGGCAATGAATAGGCCTTACATAGGAACAATTAGTCAAACAATCTCATTCTTTTGTCACCAGAACAATAATGCTGGAGACAATAATTTGGTATACAAGTCAAATTATAAATACAAGTCCTCAGTGTCCTCAATTTCTTCCTGTATCACATAATAGTGTCAATTCTTGAGGACTTATAAACAATCCTAATAAATAAAAAGGGGGAGTTATATCCCTGTATGCTATACAGTTATCTAAATAATGCTCTTTTATTTTAAATTTTAAAATGTGGATGCCAAGGAACTCTCTGAGTGTTTACGGCACCCTACAACGAGGCATACTTCTACCTAGGTGAAATGGAAGAATCCACATATTGGCATATGGCATGATCCTGTTCTGGTATTTTATATGGGGAAGAGGGCATGTTGGTGGTTTTCCTACAGGATGCTGCAGGAGTGTGCCAGCTGCCAGAGTGGCTGGTGAGACATGTTGATGCTGGAAGAATGAAGATTCAACTCTCTTGGTTCGGGTCCCTGGAGTCATTCCTGTGCCCTTGGATGAAGATGGAGGATTCTTCCTCCCTTTATGCCATTGCGAAGATTTTGGCATTGCTGCAGTCATTGTTACTGCTGCTGCGCGTCCTGTCCCACCACGGCCTGCACTCCCATCCTCCGTGCACCATAGCATGCCATAGAAGACCGGACTCCAGCCGTTACCTCTGGCCCTCCTTATTTCCCCGGTGGCTGTTGCCGCTGTGACTGGTGTTGCCATTTCGCAGTCTCTGGCTTCACAGGAATGCCATCTGCGTGAGGCTGCTGGAGACCAGGAACTCTGCCCTGGTTATGTGGATCTCAGGCATGGTTCCATTGCCTGCCAGTTCTTCGAGAGAAGGTCGGCTGATCCTGAACTGTCTTGGGAAAGACTTTGGCATCTTCGCTGCTATTGTAGCAGCCATTGCTGCTGCAGCCACTGTGTCTGCAGTGTCTGGAATTGCCCTCCCCCAATCTGATGTTAAGGCAAGCACAGTGGGTAAAAGTTCTGTAGTAGTTGCTAATGATTGGGAATTCTAAATTTTAATACAGGAACATCTTGACAATGGCCCTCGGTGTTATGGCCCTCCACATTTTGGCCCTAGGGTGCCGCAGTAGTTGGCTTTGTGCTTCTCTTCACATGTGCAAACAGCACTCCCAGTCCTGGGCAGCAACTAAGCAGGCACTGCTCTCCTTGGTAGGAGACAATCCCTCTACCCAAATTGGGCTCAGCCTTCACGAGAAGCAGTTAGCCAAGGAGGGACAACTCTTTGGGACCAAGCCTCTCCTAAGACAGGAAATTCTGAGACTGGCAGAATTTTTCCAGAGACGGGAAAGAGGCTTGATATCTCAAAGTGACCTAAGACAGGCGCTGCTTAAAAAATAATAGGGGAACTTGCTTAATTAAAAAAATAAAATAAAATAGGGAGACTTGTCAGAGCCTCCTGGGTCCCCTACAGTGTTTCACCCCCTTGTCAGACCCTTCTAGGTCCCTTGCAGGGTTTGACCCCTGCTGAGCCCTGCTGATGCATGTGGAAGCCTTTTGTTCCTAACAAAGGAACAGCCTGACCCTGGTAGTGACACACCTGGGTGATGGTCAATTCGTTCCTGCCTTTTCTTCCCAGCCTTTTGTTCCTGGGATTTAGGCTGGTCTTCCTTGATTTCTCCCCAGTAAATTTGGGGCACGTATTCGATCTTTTGTTACCGAAGCCTTAAGGCAAGGTTTCCCACTGTGCTTCCCAGATTTTTCCACCTGGTCAACTTGAGTTATATATTCTGTAAATAAAGCTACAGAATTGGCTTTTCTTTCTTAACATGAATAACGTGTGTGTGTGTGTGTGTGTGTGTGTCTTTTAATCCCGCAGGCTTATGCCAGGTTCTCGGTGCCACGTGGGTGTGGGCATCGACACACTACAGGTGTGCATGTGTTTGTGTGTTGTAGTCATAGTAATAGTAGTAGTAGTAGTTGTAGTAGTAGTTGTAGTAGTAGTAGGCTGAATGAGTTTATTTCTCTCTTATATTACAGTCTAGCCAGGGTAGAGTAGAAGACCAACTCAGCCACGTCAGTATCCCAGCTCAGTAAAGAGAAAGACAGCAAACAAGAAGACAGTTTTTGTTTTTGTTTTTTTCAAACATGGCAGGTTGGAGTTGCACACAGCACTTCAGCGGCATCATTATTTCTGGGAGAACAAATTTGCACAGTGCCCTCGGCTACGGGTGAGACTGGGCGGTAGCTCTAGCTGGGTGAATACAGCTTTAAATGCTACTAGTATGCCAGAAGGAAGATTAGATTGGAACAGAAATAACAGTGCATGCTAACTTCCTAAAACCTGAGTGCTCCTTTAATAGCGTTTGAAGAATAAGTGCAGCATTGGCAGAGGCAGTATCAACTGTGCATTTGATTATAGCTGTGCTCACCTTCAAAGACTGGAGAACATTCCCTTGAATTTCAAAATTGTATGTTTTGTTTGATATTCCCTACCTTTAAAGGAAGAAATTCTTTTTCTGTACAGTCTAGGTTACTACTGCAGTGCTGAAACACCATGACAAAAAGCAAGTTGGGAAGAAGGAAGTTATTTGGCTTTCGTATCCCCAATCACAGTCAGCTGAGGGAAGACAAATCTAGTCTTATTTTTCCTCAAATGGCTCAGATCCATTTACTGTCTCTCCTGAACATGTGGAATAATCCACCAGGCAGTTTCCTCCCCTGTCTTCACGAGTGTCCGGCAAATTTTCTAAATTCAAATTGGTTCATTTATTTCCCAGTTGCAAAATGTCCTTGTAGTACTGAATACTGTAGGATAAAAATCCAGAAGCTCTGAAGTGCTCCTTAAACTGTGGTTCCAAGACCAGCTGCATACACATCCCTAGGGAATGTATGAGCAATGCAAATTCTTACCCACTTTCCCCAGCCACAGACCTGCAGAATCAAGGTCTCTGGGGATGAGGCCCAGTGAAATGTGCCTGTAAAAGCTCCCCAGGGAATTGTGATGCAAACTCAAGTTTGAAAACTCCTGCAAGGGAAATGTACACTGACGCTGCCCCTGTCCTCCAGGCTTACAGTTGTACTCGGCATCCACCCTCAGAACATCCCCTCACCTCTCAAGCCTATCTTGCTGTTTGGTGCCAACTTGGCATTTTCTATACCCAAAAATTTTATTCTACTTCTCTATGGTGTGTGGTCAGACCCCACAGAAAACCTTAAATCCATATGCGGGATAGAATACAATGGTGAATGCATGGCAGAGGCCCATCTTGGGATCGTAATAGGTACTCTGTTTTTTATTTTTACATATTCTCCCCCTCCCTTTTCCCCTCCCCCCCACCTTTTTTTTCTTTCCAAAGGAAGAAATTTAAAATGTTAAGATATGTATAATTCTCTTTCCGTAAGTGTGGCTAGAAAGTGATGTGTCTGCCGAGATGGCTCGGTGTAAAGGCATTCTCCCCAAAGACCAGTGATCAGAGATCCATCCCTGGAGCCCACATAGAAGTGGCAGGAGAAAATGAAGACCATGCAGTTCTCTGATCTCTGTACTTGTGCTATCAAAAGTCATATGTTTGTCATGAGGAAGTTTTATACATCAAGTTTTTTATACTAGGAAACAAAGTCACAATGGTAATAAGACATTCTGAGTTTTCACTTTTTGTACACCTTCATCTTTCTTCTTAATATGAACTACAGAGTCAGTGTGGTGGCTAAGCCAAGCAGCGCCTTGTATGAATATGATCTTGTACAACAACGGAAATGAAATAATTGAAAGACTTGGCATTTTCATTCATTATTTTTCTCTTTGGAATCTTGGAATACCTTTCCCTCAGAGCTGAGACTACAGAATCTGCTAATATCAGATCATATGATCAATCTGGACTAGAAGTTACATCCATAGAGTCAAACCTGTATGTTTTCATTTTCTTGTTGTGAATAACAATTAGGTAAGCATTTTCATGACACATGTGACTCTGACCCCTCCACCAGATTCTCCTTCTGGGTCAAATATGTAGGGAGGTGGAGCGTATGGGTTGTAAGAGGCTGGAGATACCCAGGAAGTTGGGTGCTTAGTTAACTATGGACAGACATGAGTGTAACACATCAAGCCTGGGTAATATGACAGGAATAAAACAGTTGAAGACTGGATGGTTGATAATGGCAGGCATACAGAGGATGTCCTGAGGGGCACGTGTTTCAAATAGTGTTCTTAATTCTGTTCCATGGTCACCCTTAACTGCAAACTGAAGGCTTTCTTCAGCACTTGAGCTGACTAGGAAAACATCCGGCCTTCAGTTGTTTTATTCCTGTAGTTAGAATCACTGCCATATTACCCGGGGTCCAGGTATATCTGTACTGATTTAAATTGTATAGCTGCAAGTAAGCCTGAAAAGAAACACGCAGAAACTATTTTCCTTACTAGCACGTGAGGCACTGAAGAAAAGGACTGTCATTCCAAGGCCACTGTGTGTGTGTGTGTGTGTGTGTGTGTGTGTGTGTGTGTGTGTGTTTATCCATGTATCCCAGGCTGACTACATACTTACTACCTAGTTAATGATGACCCTTAAACTTCTGCCTCTATCCACCAAGTGCTGGGATTATATCCGTGCACTGACAGCCCTAGTTAATAATATGCCAGGGGTTAAGCCAGTGCCCCATGCATGTTAGACAAGCATCCTTATCAACTAAGCACTATCCCCAATCCACAAGGCCACCAGCTGATGACAAGCTTCATGTTCCTCTCACTGAAGTCTTGTCTGGTATATATACATGTTAACTTAATACAAAAATGAGCTACGAATTAAGTCTTCTGGAATATTTTAATAAAATAAACTCAGTCCTAATCTGAGTCTAGCATCCTAAAATCTCCCCAAACCAAATATTTGAAAGGGCAGCGAAGGAAGGCAAATACACCTCAGATCATTGTGCCAATGCAAAGCTACACGTGATCCTGTTTGAGAGATGATTTGCTGAGTAAGCAAACATCAGTAAACAGATCTGAACAGTTTCAATATCCACGTATCAGAATTATGGATTTACCTACCCTTGTGGTCCTATATAGAAAGTGGAGCACATAGAAAACCATAGTTACACTGTAGAAACTTTGGAATTTGGAGACCGATTTGCCATTGCATTGTTTTTAATAGCACCCTCGCTTTGGCATTTCAAACAGGATTAGTTGACAGGGTTCTTCTATCTACATTACAAGGAACTTGAAACCTTTGCCCTGCTGTGTGGCTGACATGTAAAAAAAACGCTGGGAGGATGAATCATCTTCCCTTAATGTTCATGAAAATTCATGAAAATGCTGCCCCAGGCTACCCAAAGGAGAGACAAAAACTATCTGCATTCTCCCAACCGTAGGCAAATAAAACTTCAAATGGCAGACCCCTTGGTGTTAGATATAAGCATAGAAAAATAGTAGAAATATCTCTCCTTTAGGGAATGCCTTGTCTCCTGTAGCTAATCTTCCCCTCAAATCCTAATCCCCCCTTCTCTAGTCTCCGGCTGAGCGTGACTCATCCCTTACTTCCTCTCTTAACCTAAAATTATAAACACATTGGAGTCTTTTAATAATATCCTTACATTCTCAATCCTGTACTAACGTCTAGCCCTCCTTCCTTCCATTCTGTAAAGATTATGAAAGTGATTAAGACTCATTCCATCATGCTCCCTTTTACTCTCACACTTAAGAACTTGAGGGATCCTCCTTAGTGTTTCTCACCCTGATTGTTTGTGACCTTGAGCAACGCTGACCTTCCCTCCTTCCTTTCTCAGCTCCTCTTTTTCTTGTATTTCTGCTATACAAAAGACCTTTTGATTCCTCTTAATCCTTGAATTTATTTTTAATTTGAAATCTGATTCTACCACGTTGCCTGTGTGGCCTTGGGTAGCTTACATTAAAAAACAAGTGCTGATTGTGCTGAACTGGCCAGGCTCTGATTTGCCTCTCTGTCAATCCGGCTTTCTGCCTGCAACAGAGGCAATGGTGCAGTTTTACAGTTGATTCTGCCGGGTTGACTGGGTGGAATGATGTCTAGAGAAATAGTGAGGCACATTTTTGGGGTATGTGGGAGACAGAAGTGAGGAGGATTCACCCATGCAGGTGGAAGGAAAGACTGAAGAAAAGCAAACTTCTGGGTTGGAGAGATGGCTCAGTGGTTAAGAGCACTGACTGCTCTTCCAGAGGTCCTGAGTTCAATTCCCAGCAACCACATGGTGGCTCACAACCATCTGTAATGAGATCTGATTCAGTGTGTGTGAAGACAGCTACAGTGTACTCATTGTGTGTGTGTGTGTGTGTGTGTGTGTGTGTGTGTGTGTGTTTCTGTGTGTATAGTAAATAAATAAAAGTCTTTTTTTTAGAAAAAAGGAAAGAAAAGCAAACTTCTGCTGGTTCACTGTCTGCTCTTGGGGACATTGGTTTTGTTTTGGCTTGGTTTGTTCTTAATGCTGCCCTTCCTTGAGGACATGCGTAGCTGACCTTTGCTACTCTATGGGCTCTTCTTTTTCCCACCCTTTATATCTCCACTTGCTTTACTCCCTGTGAGTAGATAGGAGAGAAATAAGTATGAGGGGAGGGAGGAAGAGAGGGAGACAGACAGACAGACACAAAGATCCCTGAATATAATTTGTAGCAGTAGATAATTAATCTGTTCTAATCTTCCCGATGGCAGTGTGAGTTCCTCGCTACCTGCCCCAATGTTCTGGAATCCTGAAAGACACACACACACACACACACACACACACACACACACACACACACACACACACAGCCTTATATTTAATATGCCTTAATCAGCTCAATAGCTGGGCCACTCCCAAACTTCCATGTTGCTAACACCTCTCATCTGATACTCCTGAGTTATTACTTTCTAAAATCTATATTCCAGCCTTGCTACCCTAGACTCAATTTGTGCGTGGGGGGGGGTGTGTTCTTACATGATTGCTACTCTGTCTTCTACAGTTCTCAAGCCTGAATCTTATTCCTTTCCTGGCATCAGGAATGTATATCCTCCTTCTTCTCTTAGTCCCCTTGCCTGGAAATCCTAAAGTCCCACCTCTGTCTCCTTGTCCAGTCATTGGGCACCAGCAACTTTATTTACTAATCAGAACCAACTGGGGACAGGAACCCTCAGTGTCTTACAGGTGGTTTCTCGTGCCATTTTGGAAACTCAATTAGCATAATACAAGTGTTAAACCAAATCCAGAACACTAATTTATTTCTTTTGTTTCTTCTTTGAGTGTGACTACTGTAACCAATCTCCCTGAATGACCAGCCGCCATCAACCCTGCCTATAGTGACCTAACATTTATATACCCTCTGAAAAGCTTCCAGAATTCCAAACATCATACAGTTGGAGAAACTATCTGCAGCTGGAAAAGCCACGCCTCTGTTAAAGCATGAGGCATATCACAGTCAGTTGCAGTGAAGCAGCACCATATCACCACACTAGGGATTAAAATGAAAACATATTCTTATAATATTTCTGAGTTTTTAAAGAAACCAACATTCTAGAATTTTCATTGCACACATAAGATCCCTTGGATTGGGTCTGTATCATTTGGTCCATCTTGTTTGGAAGATTCCTTGGACTGAGCAATTACTGTTTTCCCTTACTCTCCAGACCTCCCAGGAAGACAGGCAAGGGCTAGGTAGCCTCTGATTGTTCAAATCATTTCTAATATAACTCTTTATAATTAAATATTCTAGTGGTCTTGTTCCTCTGGAGAAAAATACTTCAGTCTAATCAAACAAGTCTTACAAGAAATGGTGAATCATCAGGAAACCATTACCAGACATGGGAGAAAACTGGAAACTTAGGAAATGACAATTCTTTCTAGGTAAGAATAGGTAATACCTTATGTTAAAATCATAGAGAAAGATGATTAAGAAGAAAGAGATGTGTATCCAGACTACCCAGTCTCTTCCTATCCCATGTTCTTCTGGACTTGATCACTGCTCAAACCTAAGTGGAAACTGTCCTCAAATAGGAGGTTGGCTGATACTCCAGAAGTCTGCCTACTCAAGGTGAAAAGCAAGGCAGAGAAGGGTGGAGGAGGAACCTTATGGAGAATGAACAGAGAATGGCCAGCACACACATACATACACACACACACACACACACACACACACACACACACACACACACACAATGCCTACTTCTCCTTGGTGCATGTAAAATGGCAGATCAGAAGTTGTCTCTGTGTGGCCTGGTAGAAGAGGAGAGATGGAATTAAAATGGTACTCTATTCCTATGGGGAATGAATGCATAGACAGACAGACAGACAGATAGGTAAATGTATCTAAGTGAATCTATACATTTCTCTATGGATCAGCAACCAGAAGCAACTGTCACTTGTTACACAAGGGCAATCATGGTTATTCCACTGAGCTAGGGTCAAGAGTAAATGTTAAGGAGATGTTGTTCCCTATTGACATGAACACTATAGGAAAAGGGGCCAGAGAAGACTGGCGTAGATGGCTATCATGCAAGTATGGCTATCTCATGGGTAGAGACATTGACAGAAAAGTACTTCATTGGAGACTATGGCGGAAGTGTGTCTTAGGAGCATGGAGGTAGGATTCTCCAAGGTGGTCCAAACTAAACTTTAAGAAGATGCCACCTCTGCCAATGCCTGAGTGGGTGAAAAGAAAAGCAGACATGTAGCCAGGAAGAGAATACCTCTAATGACCTACTCTGATACTAAAACTGGATGGGGACAGGCAGGTAAATGAAAGTACACTAATTTCCCCTATAAACATAGATGCCAAGGGCAAGGAAATGTCAGACAATTCACATATTAAGAGGGATTTGGTTATATTCTAGGGATGTAAGATCGGTTCAATGTATACAAATAAATAAACATAATATAAAGGCATAGCTTAGGAACAGAAACCATATGTATGTTCATCACAACAGATACAGAAAGCCCAATGTTATTATTGCATGATAAATATTCATAAGAAACTAGTAATATAAGGCATATATTTCAGGTCAATAAAGGGCATATAAAACAAATCTATAGCCAGTATTATACTAATTGGAGAAAAAATTGAAACACTTTCTCAAATTTAGAATGAGATAAGAGTGTTCGCTTTCTCCACTTTCATTTATTATAGTATTTGAAGTCTTAGTATGGCAACAAGTCATGAGAAATATATAAAAGAGATGCACACAAGTAAAGAAGAAGTCAAATACCACAACTGATAGCTGGCATGATACTCCACTTAAAAGATTCTACTAGAAAACAGATCTGATAAACACTTTAAGAAAGTGGAATCCAAAACCAACATAGAGAGGTCTGTAACCTTTCCACATATCAGTAAGAAAATTTGCTATAAATATATCTTATTTGCCATAGCAAACAAACCAAAGCAAACCGAAAACCCTGTGATTGCGATGGCTTTTCATGTTAAGCATCAACCTGACAGATATAGAGATGAGACCTCGGGCATCACTGTGAGGGGTTGTGTGTGTGCATTCATCAAGGCAAGAACGTCTGCTCCCTGTGGGTGACATCATATCCTGGTTAGGAGTCTGGAGGGAAGGGGCTGAGTGGCAGCCAGCATTTGCTTCTTGTGAGTATCATGGGATTGGTGCTTCGAGCTCCTGATGAAGACTTCCCTGATCGGAAGTACCGTGAGGCAGAATGAATCCCTCCTCCCATAAATTGCTTTTATCAAGAATTTATTTAACCATAACAGGAAGCCAGACTGAGATACCTAACCAAGCATATGAAAGACCACTAAGAAAACTTCAAAATGCTAAAGAAAGCAATTAAAGATGTTAAGAGATGGATTCTCGTCGCTTGGATTCTCGTGGTTTGGCAGAATTCATTTCTGGAAAATGGCTATACTGAAAATGATCTACAGGTTCAATGCTATTAATAAAATTCAGTGATGTTCTTCATTAGAATTAGAGAATAAAAAAATCTTACTTCACAGGGAAGCACAAAAGACCACAAATAACCAAAGCTGGCCTCAACAGAAAGCATAAAGTTTTTGAGTCAGCATAGAATTATGGAAGTATGACAACATGGAGTAAAAGGAAAGAGGGGTGCACTGTTCCCCAGATCGCATCTGATTTTACTGCTGAGAAAGGCAGAGGATTTTAGACTCACTGACAAGGACCTTAATGGTCCACAGAGACAAAATGTGTTTTCTAAAAGACATCTTTCCCAAGAAAGTAAATAAATTGCTCTCATTTAAGGCCAAACAATGCGTTCTTAGAGACACCTCAATCAAGGATATCAAGACTAGTAAATAAGGCTCGGTTTACTAAGGGCTAACATGAGGTATAATGATATATTCCCAACCTACTCCCTAGAATGAAATGAAGCCTTACTAAGAACAGTTCTTTAACCTTTAATCTTATAACAAATTATACTCAGGGGAATATTAAAAAGAAGTGTTGGGAGGAGTCTTTCTTAACAAGTTTTAAAGATATAGTGTGAGAGTCAGCCAAATCCCATATACACCCATTGTAACAAAACCTAATTGTGTCTTTTTTTCTTAGAGAGGCTTATATTTGTCCTATTGAGTATGCTTCCTCTTTCTCTCTTGAGAACCTTTCTATTCTTTTTCCTTCCCCTCCTCCTCCCCCTCCCCCTCCCCCTCCTCCTCTCCCTCCCCCTCCTCTTCCTCCTCCTCTCTCTCTCTCTCTTTCTCTCCCTCTCCCTCTCACTCTCTCTGTCTCTCCCTCTCTCTCTGTCACCAAGAAAAGTTTCTCTGTGTAACCCTGGATATCCTGAAACTCCCTCTGTGAACCAGGCTGGCCTTGAACAGAGATCTTCCTGCCTCTGCCTCCTGAGTGACAGGGTTAAAGACCTGTGCCAACACACCTGGCTGAATCTTTCTAGTTTTAATAAATCCAACTTTGCTTCATATTTCAGTTGCCTTGAAATTCAGTTCTTTATAGAATCATGTATCTAGGTTTTGCATGGGTAAAACTTCATGACCAGATACACACACACACACACACACACACACACACACACACACACACACACACACACACACTCCAGATATGTAAAATTAAAAAATAGAATAGAAGACTTATAACCAAACACACATATACAGCTATATCCATATAAGTTTTAACAAAGTGCCAAGGACATACATTGAAAAAATGACAACCTCTTGAATAAATGTTGCCAAGAAGACTGAATGTGAAATTAGATCCATATTTCTTAAACTGCAGAAAAATCACTTTGAATGGATCAACGATCTTCACATGAGATCAGACGCTCTGAAACTGCTAGGGAAAAACACCTGAATATATAAGCATAGGCAAGAACTTTCTGGAAAGGACTGAAACAGCAAGGGAAAACACTTTAAGAACTGATAAATGAGATAACGCACAATGTAAAAATTTCTACAAAGAAAAGAAAACAGTTATCTAGATGAAAAAATTCCTACACAATAAGAAAATAATATCATTGCCAACTATGTACCACACAAGGGTTAGTTTCTAGTATATGTAAAAAACTGAAAAAATTAAATACTCCCAAATCTAAATCTTCTAATCAATAACAATTCTCTAAGGAAGGAGCAGAAGGTACCAATAAATACCTTTGCTATTCATGAAGTGCAAATTAAAACTCCTGAGAGTCTCCTTCCAGTCAGAATGGGAATCAGCAAGAAAACAAATATGGGTGAGGATGGGGGAAAGAGGAAGCCTTATTCACTGCTGGTAGTTAAGCTACCACATTGTGCCAGCCAGTGTGGAAATCAGAATGGAGGTTTCTCAAAAAGAAATAAACAAATAAAAAGCAACCAAGCAAACCAAAATCCTTACATGATAAACAAAGAAACCTATACCACTCTACCAGTCCTAAATACATCTACCTGAAGGACACTGCAACGTACTGTGGAGGTGCTCGCATGTTCATGTTTATGGCTGCTAAGAAATGGAGCCACCGTACACACCTATTTAAAAACATGAATAGATGCAGAAAATGTGATTCCTATGTGATACATATGCATAAGCAATTTTCCTCAGCTCCAGTGGAAACTGAACCTACGACATTGCAGAAATGAAGACGGAACACATTAGGTTAAATGTGTGAACTAGAAAGTCAGAGGTCTGACGGAAGCAGGGAGGAGTGAAAGATGAGGTTACAGAATATACAAATTGTTACAGGAATGCAGAAGGGAATTTTTAAGGGGGAAAGAGACTATTAAGAGTGGATCATGGGGAGAGGAAAACAATAGGAGAGGGGGCCAATATGAGCAAATCATTATTAAAATTCCATAATGAAACACAATACTTGGGGGTTAACTTAAAATTCAAAGTCTGTCAGGTATTCTAGGAAGCTAGGTTATTGGGGCTCACAGGACAGTCAAAATGGCAGCTTTCACAGTGTCTTTAGTTGGGGGGAGACAGACGGTGAAGGAAATCTCTTTGGCAGGCAGACTTGTCCTTCAGGTGAGAGTCATCCACTATGTCCTTTCTGAAAACAGGCCTGCAGAGCCTAGTATGAGTAAGGGAAGGGAAACTAGACTTTCTAAGAGACAAGGGAAGACCATCCACCAGAGAGATAGCAGGGGTAGAGTGAGGGATCAGCAGGGGGAGAGTGTGAACAACCTCAGGTAGGAGACTTACCCATGCAAGAGAGGGGAGGCCAGTGTGCTAGTATGTGATGAGGCAAGGGCCATGAGGTAGGGGTGGCAGCAGAGGTGAGGTCATAAACACCTTTGTAGGCCAGGGGAAGAGTTAATATTTTCCCATAAGGGTTTTAGGCTGATCCTGATGGACCGCTGTGTGGGAATCAAGACATGCCTCGCTTCCCATCGTAAAATGTAATCTTCACAATTCTACGAAAAATAAATTATAGTGGCACAAGCGTGGAAACGTTCCACTACAATTTACACTGCGGTGGGCCAAGGCACTGTGCCCAGTGGATGCAGATGGTATCTTGGATAATCATGTGCTGTGTAAATAGGGATGAACTCCTGATCCAAGACTGGCCCATCCAGAGAACTGGCATCCCAAGAGCTGGCTCAGAACTCAGGCCTCTGCATTTGGATTTTAGTCTTCTGTAATGTGAACTGGAGGCTTACGCATGGAGTTGGTATGGGAATAAACGACAGATAGAGAACAGAAATGGAAATAGGATGCCGGGCTTCATCATCATCATCAATCACCACCACAATTATTATTATTATTATTATTATTATTATAAAATATTAAGTAATATGAGGTAGTCTTCCAGACTCTTCACAAGGGTCTAAGTAACAAATTTCATTTCTCAGACCTGTCCTCCTTCACACCAGTCAGAAGTAATGAAGACCTGCCCTGATAATCTCACTTTCACATGTCAGTGGTTTTTCTTCTCACTATTTCCATCAAGAACTAACTGGGATTCTTACTCTTCACTATCTTCCTTCCCAAGATGAAAAGTCGCAGAGCTCAGTCTCTGGAACATTGATAAGTGACCTGGCAAAGAGCAAAAGGATTTTGGAAGGTTTCCGAAGGCATATAAAAGCTAGTCACAATTCACTTGGCAGAATATGTCGTGCAGACCGACCCAAACACAAGGCCTAAACAGAAAAGCCAGTCTACCATGACTGAGAATACAGAGAATATTTAGCACACCTATTACCATTCAGTCATCCATAACCATGGTTTTAACTGTTGCCTGTGTATCAATGTCAAAATTTCTAGGAGTGGTAATTCATGCCAACACTGTTATTCCTATTTTCAAACATCTAACCGAATCCACATTTGGCTAGTGATATGGACATCTCAATTCTCATGCATCAAACTCATTTATAATATTTTCCTTGGGTCAATGTTTCCATCTATTTACTACCTCAAATAAGAGCTCTAGATAGCATTCTTGATTCCTTATCTCGCTTTCCTAGCACTATGTCAGTCTTAAATCTATACATAGCCCTGAAAGGGCTGGTAACAGAAGCCCTTAACAAAGGTCTTCTGAGGAGGAATCTTTTTCCAAGCACAGTGCTTGGCACTCAGGAAAGGATTAGGAACTAGAAGACACATTTTCTGAAGAGTGGCCCTTCACAACCAATTCCCTGGGCTCCTGAACAACCAAGTTATCTAGAACCCACTGGGAGACTTAATCTCTGGGACCATACATCTGGCCTCCTCAGAACAGACAAGAACTCCTCCCCTAAAGTCGCTAGACAGCTTTGGATGAGAGTGACACGCTGTTGGTTTGCAGGAGAGGTCAATCGGAAACCACTAGAGAGGCACTTGGCAAGAGTTCCAGCAGCTGCGGCCAAGGGTCTTTGACACGCAGGCAGGCACGCGCGCGCCCATGGAAGCTGGGAGCGCGCAGCC